>NC_071511.1:41481718-41787578 GCF_027887155.1 Malaclemys terrapin pileata
AGCTTACAGAAGGCTTACATTAATGTATGTTAAGTCAGTTCAATTAATATAAGCCATTTGTAAACCAATCTATGTGTTAATACCGGGTTTGGTTTGCACTAGCTTAACTGAATTTATTTAAATACCCATTACAGTTAAACAAATGTATAGGCCAGCTCTAAAAGAACATGATACATCAGGTTTAGGACATTATGTTTAGGTTTAACAATTTTCCCTGTCATCTTGCATATACACCGCTACCTCGATATAACGCGACCCGAGATAACACGGATTCGGATAGAACGTGGTAAAGCAGTGCTCGGGGGAGGGGGGGCTGCACACTCCGGTGGATCAAAGCAAGTTCAATATAACGCAGTTTCACCTATAATGCGGTAAGATTTTTTGGCTCCCAAGGACAGCGTTATATCGAGGTAGAGGTGTACGTACTTAAAACATGGGACCAGAGATTACCCCATCCCACATTACAACCAAGGGAAGGAGATTTTTAGAGGAAAAAAATATCCATAGGGCCTTCCTCACAAAGAGTCCCATCAGGAGTGTGGGAAGGACTTGCATGCATCTGTACAGAAAAGGGTGTTAGGCCTACTCCCAAACCAGGTGTATCCTGGGAAGAAAATGCAGGAATCCAGGACCACTTGCACAGGATCCCTGGTTCTTTGCACAGCTTCAGCCCCTTGGTCCCTCCCACTGTCTCCCTGGCAGCACAGCAGAAAAGCAGGAGGGGATATATGCAAAGAGGAGGGATGCACAGACCTGGAGAGGCACAGATCTGGAAGGACTCAAATGGCCTGTGGCTATTTGGCTCTTAATTTACCCCCCTGCCTTTTTGTCAAATCTTTCTAAGCTGTAAATTCTTGGTTTTAAAGGGCAAGATACTTGACCTCTTGAAGAAGTTTTCAAAAATTTATGGGTAAAATATTCAGCTTCCCCTTCCCCCCAATTCATCTTGGGCTTTGAAAGAGCCTAACAAGTGTTTTAATTATAGGAAGGCAACTTTGCACATTTCACATACACAGAGTGATTTTACCTTCCTAAACTCTGAAAAATTAAAATACAAGTCCCACCGAGAAGACAAACTTTGCAGCTCCACCAGGAGATACTTCAAAGGTTTGCGCTGAAATATGCCATGCCAGGTGAATATCAGGCTGAATTTTTTATTTTATTTTTAATTTCAGTCAATTTCTAAGAAGGTAGCTAAGGGGGAAATGGTTTAGCCCAGGTTAAAAAATTGTGATAACATTTATTTTAGACCCTCTATGTCCCCCACCCACTACATTAGAGCAGGATCTTGAAATCGGACAAGGGGCTGGCCTTTGTGTCAAGGATGTGACTGTTTTTCCCATGCAAATCTGGCTAAGTTGTAAGTCTTTGAAAAAAAAAACAATTTGCATATGCTCAGTAGAGACTTGCTAGAGCAGAGGTGAGCAAACTATATGTGGCCCGCGGGACCCTCCTGCCCGGCCCCTGAGCTCCTGGCCTGGGAGGCTAGTCCCCAGCCCTTCCCCTCCTGTTCCCCCTTCCCCACAGCCTCAGCTTGCCCTGCCACCGGCGCAATGATCTGGGCAGCGCCGCTGCAGAGCCCAGCCTGACCCAGTGCTCTGTGCTGCGCGGAGCGTGGCTGTAGTGCTGCCAGCCACCGGTGCCCCAGGTAGCGCGGTAAGGAGGCAGGGAGCAGTGGGGGTTGGATAAAGGGCAGGGGAGTTCGGAGTGGTAGTCGGGGGTGGAGGGTGTGGATAGGGGTTGGGGCGGTCAGAGGGCGTGGAACGGGGGGTTGAATGGGGGCAGAGGTCCGGGGGTCAGTCAGGAAGGAGGGGGGGTTGGATGGGGTGGCGGGGGCAGTCGGGGCAGGGGTTCCGGGGGCGGTAAGGGGACAGGGAGCAGTGGGGGGTGGATGGGGCAGGGGTCCCTGTGGGCCATCAGGGAACGGGGGGGTTGGATGGGACAGGAGTCCCAGGGGTGGGCTGTCAGGGGGCGAGAAGCAGGGGGCGGAGGCCGCCAATGCCCCACTCCCCTAATCGGCCCGCCATACAATTTCCAAAACCCGATGCGGCCCTCAGGCAAAAAGTTTGCCCGCCCCGTGCTACAGCTTAGCAGCTGAATTCTCCGAAGATTCCATCCATACTGAGCATGTTCCAGGCCAGATCTGAGCAGTGCTTTCCCTGAAATTGCCACTCTGGACGGCTACAAGCCCAGGCTGGGTCTAAGCACTGGAACTCAAAGCAGGGAGGCAGTCTCTCCTGTGCTCTCAATGACCCCACTGCTGAGCCCACTTAGCTTGTAGGAGGAAGCTGCCTGATTCAAAAGCAAATGGATCAAGAGCCAGATCAGGGGTAGGACTGGGAGGGATGGAGGAGTAGATTGGAACCCGAAAACCTGAAGGAGCCTGAAGGGAAAACTGGGAGTGGAAGCTGACAGGGACTGGAGAGGAAAACTGGGACTGCAAATTAGGTTGGGACTGGGGAGGATTCTGGGACCGGGTGGGGAAGGAGACCAGGAGTCAGTGAGGAGAGAGACAGCTCAGATAGTGGGTTGGGAGTTGGGGAACTGGGACTGACTGGACAAGGAGACTCGAGGCAAGGAGTGTGGGGTGTGGGTGAGGCACTGAGAAAGTAAATGGCAAGGAGACCAGAGCTTTGAGTCTAGACAGGTTTGAACAGGATGTGCTGGGCAACAAGACTGGAATGAGAACCCTGAAGTGTGGAGACTGAGACTGACTAGGAAGGAGAATGGGACACTGGGATGAGGAGCCGGGATAGGAAAGAGACAGGGGCACCTTGGAGAGGATAGCATAGGAGTCTAGTTTGGGGAGCAGAGGCAGAAGTATCTGTGTCCATTAGAACACCCCTCTCCAGGGCTAAGAATGGCACCTGGATTCCTGAGGGCTTGTCTTCACTACCCGCCTGGATCGGCAGGTAGAAATCGATCTCTCAGGGATCGAATTATCATGTCTCATCGGGACGCGACAATCGATCCCCGAATTGACACGCGTACTCCACCAGCCCAGGTAGGAGTAAGCGCCATCGACAGGGGAGCCGCAGTGGTCGATTTGCCGCCGCCCTCACAGCGGGGTAAGTCGGATCGGATACATCGAATTCAGCTACGCTATTCGCGTAGCTGAATTTGCGTATCTTAAATCGATTCCACCCCCTCCCCCCCAGTGTAGACCTCGCCTGAGTCTCACCATTCCTCTGTTGTCAGCAAATATCTGTGAAACCCACTGGCACACGGTTCCATCCCCTTCTTGTGCTGGGCCTCACAGAGGATGACAACTTACTACTGCTATCACTTACTCCATTAGTTCAAGAGGCAAAGGTCTGTATGATGGATCTAAAGGCACCAATCCTGCTAATACACCATGTGGGTGAAAATATGATGGTACATGATGGAATTTCTGTTTTTTCCCCCATCTGCTTTTTTATGAACCTAGAAAATTACACCAAAAAGCTGCATTAAAAGAACATTATGAAACTTATAGTCAAGCACTCAAAAATTAGGAAATGCCAGAATTGAAGTTGCCTCTGCAACATTAGTTCAGCCCTCTTGTGTGTATGCATTATGATACAGTCTTTAACTATATGATTACATACTAATGCCTGCAACTACATTAGATTTTAATATAGTATATAGGTGGCAGCAAATCAGCCTACAGCACCACTGCTCCTCTTTTGCTGGACCACTTATCTATTCACTTGTTGAGTCTGTATTCTTTTTCTTTAGGATTGAAAAATTAAATGGCCACATGCTACCTTTAATTCCTAAAGTTAATATGATTTTCTTTATTTTGAGTCATTCTGCTCAATTACTTAAGCCATGTAAATAAGAACTATTTTCTGCTTATCATTGCTAGTAAAAGAATTTTCATAGTTTCAAACAGTCTTTCAGGCTGTATGCCATTTCTCAAAGATATGTCCTGGACCTAGATTAGAGCAGTTGCCTTAGAGAATTTACAATGACAGAAGAAGAACATGGCCTCCACAACACATAGAGAGCAATGCAAGTAGTTTTATCTCAAAAGATGCATTATTGTCAACCATAAGCATTAAAAAATCATGGGTTTTAAAAAAAATCTTAAAAACCATGAAGGTTTTTAAAAAAATATATTTTGGGTGCTTTTTATTTACATTCTGATGTTTGAGCGGTTAAGTACATTTTAAATCTTTTTTCTGAAACCATGAAGAATAGGTACTTTTTTTTAAAAGGCAGCCAAGATTCTTACATTATCACTTGACTCCTGAAGCTGTGGGTTTCAGAAAAACAGAAAATATTGTGAGAGTTGTAAGAGAGTTAGTAAGATAAACTTTCACCAAGAAACCCAGAACATTAAATCTAATCCAGGCACTGTATCCCCAGTCTTTACATTAAGCTCTGGAAACTTCCTATAATGTCCGGACTTCACTTCTTCTGTACCTCTCTTATGTGCACAACAACTGAATCTGACTCATCTCAATTTTTTTCTGATTTAAAAAAATTATTAACTATGAGACATCAGGGAGAATTAAAGCTGGTCAGAAAAAAGATTTTATTTTCTATGGAAACATTTTCATTTCAACAAAGACTCCAAAAGTTTCAGTGAAATTTTCCACTTTACAAAAAAAACAATCAATAAAAAAGTAGATGCTAAATTTTTATCTGCTCCAATGAGACTATAAGGGTGCTACATTGTGCCAACTGCATAATTGCAGCATGTATCCTGGCATTCTCTGGGTTACACAGGAAGTGCAAACATAGCTACACTCCTTCATGGTTTGTAGTGTGCTCATGTCCCCATCACCCCACAGTCAGTACATATGCATCCTACATGCTCCTCTATACACCCTAGGTGAGTAAGACAAGAGCAGGCCCAGGGCTCCCATAGACAGTTGCACTTTTATGCTAGCTCCAGTTTAAGAGATGGGGTGGGGGAGTGAAAATGCAGAGTGAATATAATTTATTTTGACTTGTGTTTGATATAAAAAATAACACTCATTATATTTCTAAGCCTAGGATGAACCATCAGAATTAATGTTTTTTCGTGTCCCTGGTTATTCTGAGGGAAGCAATCATCTAGACATCATTTAAACCCATTATGAAACTCTGGCAGTGGTGAAAGAGGAGCAAAAACCAAACATAATATTTTGAGTATGACAACTTAAACGTTGCTTAACTTGTATGTATAAAACGTGTATATGTAGGATAGACCTCAATATTGATAATAATTTTAATTATTTTTTGTATTTACTCATTATTTTTGGTTATTATAACCTTGATTTTGCCTTTACCGTATTTTAGGAGACACAATTATTTTCATACATATGATGCTTGGAGAATCACATGCTTGGGTTTTTGCTTATTTATTTAATGAAATTAAATACCCCAGCTAATTAAGAAAATTATTAGGAAATCTCTGCTTTTGCCAACCAGTGACAGACTCCAGGTGTTAAAAGGGATGACACCTCCTTAGCCATAACACTATATTTATTACCTGCATGTGTGTTAACACAGACTATGGAATGCAGAAAATTTCTATTTTCTTTTATGCTCCGTTTTGAAAGATATATATAAGTGTTAATTATCTTGATTTATGCTTTGTATAGAATATTTGATAGAACTCTTAAATTGCAAATGCACTAGAAAAGGTAGGTAGTAAAACTAGGAACCATTTGCTTGAAAAGACAAACCAACAAAAGTGTCTTCTCAGAGAACAGGGCACCTCCTCCTTCTACAAGAGACCAATTTGGTATAGATCTTTATCACAATAAAACAAATTTTGTAAGATATTTATGGTTTGGAAAGAGACCTGACTATATAAAATAATATTCAGGATATCACAAAGAGGAGTGGTGCTTAGGATGTGTTATCAGAGCTATAACCCAAGTCATAAACAAGTCTTTATCCCTCTTTGCAAAGAAAAAACACCTTGTTTTTAAACCCCCACAAAGAATCCTAGAAATGTCCTTATTGAAACATATTTAGTCTATAAACACTCAAAAGTCTGTGTTCTTTCAACTTCAAGAACACATTTATGACTGGGGAAAGTTTTGCAAAAGATGTTGGTTACTTCTAACTCATGTTTCCTCTTAATGGTGAAAATCTTTGTTGTCCCTGAAATGCTTAAGATGGTATAAGCTTCTTTTGAGATGTATAATTGCAAAAAGTTTGTATCTAAATGCAAGCCTTCACATAATAACTATCTGAAACTATTGTTATGTGACTATTAAGATGTATGTACAAGTATAGCAAGGTCATTTGATGTTGTAACTAGTTACTAATATAAGAGCCATTTCAATATAAAAACATTTATATTAATTGGAGAATTAATTATGTATTTGGCAATGCTTAAGCAACTTCATTACCAAACGCAGGAAGACTGTGCCCACCTCAATCTTTATCCAAGTGTGTGTGGGGGAATGTCTTTGTCTGGCTAACTGAAAGAAAAGATGTGTTCCCTCTTTAAGGGCTCCCTTGCAATAGAGAGAAGAAAGGGGAGAGTTTTCAGGGATGGACAGGAAGCTTTTAGGGCCAGATCAGGGGAAGGTCATTGCACTGTTGTTTCTGCTGATGGGAAGAGTGAGGGTATTCATAACCCATGCAGCCCTGGAGAGGCCCTTTCTAGAATCGGGTGGCAGCACCTAATCACTCATGAGCATGGCAAACGGACTGGGAGCTTTATAGTGCCCTTTTCGTTGTGGGGGATGAGAAGAAATTTTCCCCTGACTGCCAGATTGGCCAAGTTGGGATGGGTTTTTTGGTTTTGCCTTCCCCACAGCAGGTCTGGGACCTGGTGGGGTTGGAGTATGGTGGTTAGGTCATAGCATTGCAACTTAGTACCTAAAACTTGTAGATATCCAATGCAGGTACACTGCATTGAAGGGATATGGTTATCAAATAAAATTAGAAAAGGATTTGAAGAAAAGCATCCCTTAAGGGAGCTGAGGAAGGAAGATTTGGGATTTCTGCACCTCATACAGGAGGAGCCAACCCCTCTCCTTTATCTAGCCCTTTAAGACTGCTGAGGAACAAGGTTTTGGGTTCCTACATGTGAAACAGTAAAGAGCCAACCCCTTCCTCTGATAGGACCCTTTCACCTCAGATGAGGGGAAGGCAGCAGGGTCCCAGCAGCAGGATACCTGGTATCTGGTTGGGGATTATTTGAAATTATTAAGGAAAAATTGATGATCTGCACCATACAATTTAATGCCAAGTACTCCCAGATAGTTTAAGTGAATAAAGTTGCAGCCTAATTAAGCCACATCCTCTGCCTCTGGTCTAGCCATGCCTGAAAAAATACGGGAGAACCTTTACAAGAACTGATAAAAAGAAAATACAATAACTTCTCTGATGACCATTTAAGCTTAAAGACTTTCTTTAAAAATCATCTAAGTTTAAAAACCCTATTTTCAGAGCAGAAAGGCTTTTTATATAAAAAATTGGAGTGCTAAAGGGCTTTCACATAAGGAGGAGTGTTTGGACTCATTTGAAATGGAATTTCAATTCCTATTAAACCTTAATGGAACTGAACATATATATAACAGAAAATGTACTGAATAAAAGAAAGAATTAAAACTAGTTTACAGCTATGCTGAGAATTTCTCACCAAGAAGACAAAAGCAACATAACCGTAAAATTGAAGAATTGCAACTCTGCTGTATGTGCATTAGGAGATTGCATATTTATGAGCTGAAAATGCTACAAAGACCATCCAATTAAGATGCTGAACCAATGAAAGGTGACAGTGGCTTATATGAATCTAGTGAAGCCCCTGAAAGAGGTGAGCCTTCCACATTCAGTGAGACTGTGGAAAAACAGTATAAATTTTATATGTTCTCTTGCTCTTATTACACTCTTACACTTAAACTCCTAAACCCTTAGACTCTATACACTACATGCTTAAACACTCAGGTCTTATCTCAGTCTATACATCTCATCTTCATAAGCAAGCAAACAGTAGCAATAAGACAGCTAAGAAAGAAGCCATAACATCGCAGCAGAAACTGCAACCTTCTAGTCCAGCACCACTTCTGCAACATGATGACATAACCAAGACTTCAGCATTATGGTGAGAGGGAGTGTGCAAATACACCGCTAAAGGATTACATTTAAATTTTTCTTATAATAATTTCAATGGGATACTGTAATTTAAGGTACTAACAGCTTTTCCTGATAAACACCAGATTGTTTGGGCTGTGTACTTCTGGAGAGGAGACATAAACTAACCTTGGTAAAGAGAGAAATGTGGGATTTAATATTCATTAATTTTCCTGTCTCAAGACTACTCCTTGAATGGCTTCTTTTAAGTCACTGAGTTAAAATTTTTCTTTGGTTTCATAGGACTTAATTAAGATCACTCATCTCTGCCTATTTATAAACTGTTAGGTTATCCACGATAAACCAAACAGAATTCACCAACCGGTAAATAAAATTCCTTTGCCAATGTATAAACTGTTTTCGTTAGCTAATAAACCTTTAATTTGTTTACTATAGAATTGACTGTCAGCGTTGTCTTTGGTGTAAGATCTAGGGTACCAATTGATCTGGTAAGTGACTGTTCTCTTGGGACTGGAAGCAACCTAAATGTGGTGTGATTTTTGGTGTAAGTGACCTTTTATCTCAAAGTCCAGTTTGTCTGGGTAGCAAAACAGACTGGAGAGTCTAAGGGAACTGTCTGTGACTCCATGGTAAGACTATAGTGATCTAGAAGTTCACATTTGTTATTGGCTTAGTGAAATCTAATTATAGAACACATCACCTGCTTGGGGTGTTTGCCCTTCTTTCTGACAGTCTGCCCTGAGGTAGGCACTCATGGTCATGAGCCACTCCAAACAGCATGACAATTGGTGTAGTTGTAACCCACACCACCTGGGTGTGTTGTTCTGTCCCATCTAGTGGCACCGAGACCACTTAGAGAGAGAGAGAGATTAATGAGTCTGCTCTATAGCCTTAGCCTTTTAGCTCATGCACTAGAGGTTCATGCACTAAGCTCCAGAGGTCCCAGGTTTGATCCCGCCCACTGACAACAGGGGTCTGTCTGCTAAGCCAGTTACACTAAGTTTCACTAAGCCAGTTACAAGTGGAGGCTCCTCCGGGATTTCAACTGGGAAATCTCTGAAGCTCAGGACACACTTCCTCAGCTAGGGGAAGGACGTAACCCACACCTCCTGTTGTGGTGTTCTGTCCCATCTAGTAGCACCAAGACCACTTAGAGAGAGAGAGATTAATGAGTTTGCTCTACTACCTTAGCTAACAGCCAGTTGGCTTTTAGCTCATGCACTAAGCTCCAGAGGTCCCAGGTTCGATCCTGCCCACCGACGACCGGGGTCTGTCGGCGTTATATAGTCATGACATGATTCACGTGCCATGAGTGCAATGAGTCAATTGGGCTTAAAGATCAAAACTCAACGCTGTTAAAAGTTTATATTTGATATTGAGAGTTTTAAGGGTTAAAGCGTAGTTACAATGAGTGAATCGCAGTCGTATAAGGGTCTTGACACAAAAGCCCTTGACAAATTATGTAAAAAATAGGGGAATATCCCATAAAAAAAGAAGCTTCAGACCAGGAACTGAGGCTTTGCTCATAGACTTTGACCAAAGACAGGGTCTGAGCACCAGATGCCACAGAGACCACAGCAGCAGAACTGGTCAGCTGAAGCTCCTCGAAGCCCAGAAAGAACGTGAACACCAGATACTGATGGTGGAACTCCAAATAAAGGGAAAAAAAGAAACTGCTGGAATTGAGAAGGAAACTCACCAAAGACACAAGAAGTAGCTAGCATCTGAGAAAAAATTTACACACTGCAGCTCAAAGTCCTGGAGCAACAAAAGAAGCAGCCTCAGACTGTGAGTACATCCTCTTTCAACAGCCGGGAGTCGTAGAAAGCCTGTTCAATTTATCAAGAGGCTGACTGTGTTGAGGCGCTCCTGTCCACATTTGAGAGACTATGTGGGATCCATAAGATTCCAGAGGACAAATGGATGCCTATTTTCTTAACCAGTTTGACTGGGAAAGCCAGACAAGTTTTTAATGATACGGCAGAAGGTGATGCTAAGGTACACAAGAAATTTAAAGAAAATGTATAGAAAATGTTTAAGATTACCCGTGAGTCCTATCAATTGAATTATAGAAATTTTAAAATTAACAATATTATTTATGTTGAATATGTGCATAAGATGTGTAATTATATGAAAAAAATGGGTAGTAGGGGCAGAGGCTGAAGGGAGCTATGAAATACTTTAATCTGGTGGCACAAGAGCAATTATTGTGGACTATCACTGATGAGGTAAAAGCAGCTATCTGTGACAAAAAACCTTCAACAGTTTTGGAGGCAGCAGAAAGTATAAATGTTGACATATATTCTGATGTTGAGCTACTTTAGTACATTCTTAGGCTTGGCAGAATTTGATTTTTTTATATAATTAAACAGAAAATATTATATAATTTAGACAGATATTTAGGTTTAAACATTTTAAATATATTTTATTGATTTATATTTTCACTAATGCATGAAATTATGGGCTTTAACCATTTTTTCTATTTTTATCTATTTAGATTTTCTCAGTTACGGGAAATTATGGAAGGGTCAGACAATTATTTAATTATAGTAGACATTCAGATTCAAAAAGTTAAAGCTTTATAACCATTAAAACGTATGTCAATATATACAAAGTAAATATCCTTAAATAAACAAATCATACCTGTTTTTACCATTCATTTATTAGTCCATTTGTAACAAGCCTGCTACAATTGTCTAAATCACTGGATTTTGAATTTAATAAATGTTGAGGCAAAGTAAGAAAAATGGTACCTATCTGTAAACTTTTATTATCATCTATGGTAATATATCTTTTCATCAGTTTGTGCATGTACACTTAAATTGACATTTACCAATAAAAATCCAATTCTTCCAAGGCTATTCATTGTGTAATAGGAATAATAATGTGTGTTCGGTACATACTAGAACTGTTTTACAAGAAATCTGAGGCATAGTAAGCTTAAGTGACTTGCCCAAAAGTCGAAAGAATCAGTGAAAGAGCAAGTACTAAAACCCAGGAGTCCCCTGCTCCATCTACTGTATACTTAGCCTTTCTACTGTGCTACTGATTTGACTAACAAGTGTGCAGTATAAATAAGGCACAAAGTCTGGCTACAATGGTAGAACAAAGACCAAATATTTTCTCTCCTATTGCAGTAATCTAGAAAACCACACAAACACCCTTTTTTCAGGATGTGGGGGTGAGTGGAGGAGAGAAACACTGACTTCTTTATAGATATAAAAACTATTGTTGTATGTTCATCTAGGACAAAGAAATGCAACACAGTTCAAAGATTAAATAGTTCAGCTATGAGTATAGGTTAAACAATTGTAGAACACAGACAAAGAAAGGAATAATACTAAAGCATACAACATAAAGTGTTACAAGTATCATTTTTTCCTCCAGTTCTTTTTTGTGAAGAGCAAAATCTCACACTATGAAGTCAAAAGAATGAGGAAAGTCACAAAAAAAATGCAACTCTACCGCATCATCTTTTTCAGCCGGGAGGCAATAAATAGTAGCAATGACATGCCAAGCAAAATATATGAGATGAATACTATAGGGTCAGGCAAAAGGAACAGGATACTGTATCTTCTTTAGGAAACAATGTATCAACAATGAGACTTATCGGCTTTTATGCCATATTCTTGTTTCCATTACTCTCAAGTTCTTTTGTGTTTGACACTTTCTAAAATGGATAGAATTGAATGGAAAAAGTTTACACCCCAGGTTTTTAACACCAGTATTTAATTATGTAGTCAGACTAGTTCTACCATTTTAAAAAGAGAAAATGTGGAATCATCATCAATTTTCACTTTGTCTATGTACAGATAGGACACAGCATGAAACCTCAATTCTGATTGGCATCTTTTGGTCACTACTGTAATAATTACTTTATCTAATAAATAAGGACCACCTTCAATAAGAGGAACAGATTATTTTTTCAGACATTTATACAATGTTTTGCTATTTTACCTTAACTGTTACATATAAAATTAAGGTATATTTCTCAGTCTTTTATTCTTTTTAAGAACTTGGGAAATTGTCTCCTTTAAGTTATATTTTGAGATAAATATTGCATTCTTTAGCAAAATACTGATAAACATGATTTTGTAGAACAATGATAGCAGTAACAACAATGCATTAGTACTTTTGCACTAAAGAACAGAATTTCAAGGGAATACACAGAATAGTTATAGGTATATACACATGTGCTAATATCACCATTAATTTGATTTGTTTTTCTGCATATTCCCTGCTTGGAAGATTGTTATCAGCATTTTAACTTGTATTGCTGCTGTTCCAACATGTGAATTCACAGCCCAGTTCCCTAAAGTGACAAAAATCCACAACTATGAGACAGAGGGGGTTGAATATACTTTAAGTGCTATATAAGTGCTAAGTAACATGACAGTACCAAAAGAAACTTTGAGATACAATTGATTATCTTTAGCCTTCACCTATGGTAATCCTAATTAAAAATATCCCAAGGCTCTCACCACTGGAATACTGGCAAAGAACCACTTTTCTCACTTCTAGTTGATTTCCAATTTCAGAAATATAAAAAATATCCAAACATTAACTTCATAATGAACAGGATATTTCAATCCACTCTCAAAGAGTACTGAAAAGATTATTTTAAAATAATTTGTATCTTTTCACTAATTATTTTAAAGAATCATTCCTAACTTATGTACATATGTGAGAAAACAATCTTTTTATTTTATAATGCATTGAAAATAAATATGCAAACATATTACATACAAGTGTGTCAGTTTCATCTGTACAGCAAATATATTTATGCCCTAGTGCTCTACCACGTGGGCATACTTTGTATCCCCTGGTGAATGCAGTCATATCTACTGTGATGAGAAACTTCCTAATTTTAGAACCACCACCATTGATGGAGAGGAGCCCCCATTCAAAAAACATTATTAAATATATCTCAACACCATGTATGCTTGGGGTAAAATCACCACTATCACATGGTGAAACGACATGGGCATTTGAAAAGTGTCTCTTTTGCACAACCCATGTTCTTAAAGGATTTGGAGAATGGTTTCATATGATATGACCTTAAAGCAGAGCATCTGATCCACTGTAGTTGTGACACCCACAGCCAGTTTCATTTCTCAAGATGTCCGACTGATTTTGCATCAGAGATTTTTACATGTTCCTAAAACATAATTGTACTACGTTTGTTTAATGTAAGTTATTTTAGACACTTTAATAGAGAAATTAGGTCAAAGGTAACGCCAAAATGTCCTAAAATGAATGGGCTTATTCATTTTAGAATCATGTGCTTACGTGCTGTCATGAACAGGGATGAGTTCCTGAATATGGAATAGAGAGATCCAAGCCATGAAGTTCACATCCAAATCCTACTTGTCACCAAGTTTGGTGGAGAAGGGGATGTTCAGTTTTTCAACTCTGAATTATGCCCCATCTTTAACACTGAATTACAATAATACATCCTTTTTTGAATAGTTCCAATTAAGTTGGTAATTAATAGTGCCAACTGACCAGGGGCACAGAGGAGGTGCATATGGGTTACAGGGATCTCCTGGGTCTGGCATGTACCTCCTAGTTTATCAAAGAGTGTCATGTGAGGTCTCAAATAAAAGCTGTCAAGTATCAGGGGGTAGCCGTGTTAGTCTGTATCTACAAAAACAACAAGGAGTCTGGTGGCACCTTAAAGACTAACAGATTTATTTGGAAGCTTTCGTGAGTAAAAACCTCACTTCTTCGGATTTTATTTTGTAAATAAAAGCTAGTGTCACACTGGTCATCTATATCACCACAAAACACATGCATGGAGTTATATAAGGAGTTATGTACATATACTGAAAATTATGAAAAATATACTAAATGTTTATTTATCTGGTTGTGCACATGTAAATTAAGTATTGTATGGTTCACAATGGGTCTCCTCTCATCAGTTTGAACCAACTGATAATGAAGGATTTTGAAAACTTCAAAGAGAGAAAAGTAACAGGAAAAAGTAAACAGTGGGGAGGGATAGGGGAGGAGACCCTATCCTGAAGTCCATATTAAAGGTTGCTCTTGTATATTTGGGGGACAGACTCTCATCCTTCACCTAGGAAATAAATGGACAGCAAGTTTGCTTAGGGAAAGAGGGGTTTCAGACAGCCGTGGCTGAAAACACTGGAGAGAACTTTGGGTGAAATGAGCTTCTTTAGACAAGAGGGTAATTTAGTAGTTAAATTTAGTCTCTAGAAAGAAGATTTTTATTTTGTTTTATAGCTAAACTTTTGTTTCCAATATTCTTACTCACTATCACTTGACTGTTCTTTGATAATAAATTTATACTTGTTTTCACTATAAATGTATATAAGTGCTGCATTGGGCAAAGTGATTATACTGAGTTGAATCTTAAAAACGGGTATATACTGTTCATTTGGGAACAGCAGGTCTGGTAATTCTGAGAGTGTTCAGTGGACAAGGGAATGGATATTACAGAGAACTCTCAGAGAGCTCAGGGGCTGGTCAGCTCCTATCACTACCTGTACAGAGAGAGAGCAAGGCCTGCAGAAGCCTGGAAGGCAGTGCTTGTGTTGCCTGTGGGTGGTGGTTTCACAGCAGGCACAGACAAAACTTCCTAATGCAGAGGAAAGGTGATGGTGAGGTGCCTCACAACCTGGGGTACCCCTAGGGAGAGTCAGAAACTCTTTTTCACAAGAGTAGTCCCACTGATGGCAACAGAACTATTTGCATAAATAAAAAATATTCACGAGTAATGATAGCAGGATCAGTCTCTAGTCTATATTACAATGATCACATAATGTAACTGTTTCACTAGCATTTGGCATTCTGAAGATAGCAGCTTCTGTCTGGCTCAAGTGAATAAAATGCTTACAAGAATTAGCTCTGCCTGGGGTCTGCAGTAGTCTTTATAGTCCTCTCCTGACTCCCAATCCAGTACAAATCCCCTAGGCCAAAAGGTGGGGGATTGGCTGCTCAATTCCCCCAACCCAGGATATAGGTCTCCGCATCCCATGTGAGAAATCCAGCAGAGCCTGAAGGGATGTACACATGATCATTGCAGGTGGCATCAGAAAGGTTCTATGAAGTTGCAACATGCTCAGTGCAGATGAAGTGTTAGAAGATTTTAAGTAGTAAGCCTCTAGGTCAGGGGTGGGCAAACTACAGCCCAGGGTCCGGATCTGACCCGCCAGCCGTTTTAAACCAGCGGGGTCTGGGGCTTGCCCCACTCCAGAGCTCCAGCTGGGCGCAGGGTCAGGGGCCACCCCATGCAACTCCCAGAAGCTGCGTCATGGCCCCCCTCTGGCTCTTACGTGCGCCAGATTCAAGTAGCATAAGTTAAAAGTATAAGAAGAAAAAGTTAGTCCTTAGAAATCCTACAGAATTAAACATCAGATCCAGCTTGACTTGACTGATTTCAACTAGACTTCTCATTTGAGTCGGGCTAACAGGTCCAACTGGGCAGAAAAACCTCTGACTTTTCAGAAATGATATATTATTCCTTCACTTAATCCTGCTATGAGTACAGGGGACTGGACTAGATGACCTCTCGAGGTCCCTTCCAGTCCTATGATTCTATGACTCTATAACCCCCAAGAATCTTCTTTTCATAGCAAGTATTAAATATGTGCAGACTATTGCCTCACAGGAAGTTATCTAAAACTTTTCAGACTTGGCTCCCAATGTTTGGAGGACACCACTGGATCTGATATTAGGAGTCCGATCCAAAGCCTATTAAAATAAATGGCATCTTTTTATTGATGTCAATGGGTTTTCTACTTTCTTCTGTGTCTACTATGTATTACCTATTCTGCATTAAAACATTTTTGCCAGAATTCTCTTAGAGACCAATTCTATAATAGCCTTTTCAACTAATTAGAATACATTTCCACCCTTTCTGATATTATAGCATTGGCAACTTTGATTCATGCAAGATTTACTGCATATTTATACTTTGCATTGCTTTGGCAAGTTTATAGTTTATTTTGCCTTTTAAAGATATTATTCATTTTTGTGCTTTGATTTTTTTGTTACAAATATTTTTGCAACATTGCCTACATGTGCTTCTGTTGTTGCCTAAAACCCTTAAAAATATTACACCTTAGAAGCTCATTCTAATAGCAAACTTTTACTAAACATCTAGACTTTAAAAAAAAATCAGAATTTTTGAGTTAAAACCGGATCTCAATTTTATGTAACATTATTTAAACATCTTTTCTTCTTTCTTTCCTAAGGAATGAACTTCCACTGACTCACTAGTATTGCAATCCAGTTAACTAATGGATTTTCCCTAATAGAAAATTTAGATAAGCTTGGAGAAAAAAAAAATCCACAGTGTTTTCATCAAATCCTTATCTATCTTGCATTTCTAATGCAAATCAAATAATATGGTGAGTGCTCAGATTTTAGAAATTTTAATTTCTGGTTTGCCTACTCCAACTTAAAGGGTCACTTGCAATGTATTGGCAAAATTATCAGAGAGTACAAAATGTTGCTTTGATTCATTCAGATAGGCCCCAAACTAGCAAGCACCTATTCATGTGAGTAACTGTTTTAAGGCAAGCAGTCCTATTGGCTTCAAGCAGGCTATTCACATCAGTGAAGTTACTCGTGTGTGTTAATTTTTTGCAGGATAGGGTCCTTAATCAATAACACTGAATAGGCAACACAGAGGCACACCAAGCACCATCTCAATATGATTTTTTTCATTATATTCTGATAAAATGAACCTCATTAATATCAGGTGACAGCATCACAAGTAATATATAAGTATCAAAGTTCAGTTACTATGAAAAGTTTCAGAGACATCAAAAATATTTGGATAAGCAGGAATTCAGAGTATTGGATAGCTATGTGATTCATATTGAGATATATAACCAAAATTTGGATGAGTTTCAGAGTAGAGGAGATTGGATAACTGGAAGATTACTATACTGGAGTTCAGCATTGAGAAAGTGAGGATTTGAGTAAAGAAATTATGTGAGCCAAAGGTAGCATATAGAGTACTTAAAGCTCCTTTAAAAATGAAATAACATTCAGTATACTTAATGATAGAGTGAAATAAGACAAAATAATTCTTTCATAAGAAAAAGATGGGAAAAAAATATTAAGAAGCTATTTTTCTTTACAGCATTGTGCAGTTAGAGGATGAAACTGTACATCAAATCACAAGCCTCAGTGAACAATACTGTACCGCTTCATTCACAGAATGAGACACATGTACACAAGCCCTGCAAGCCATTAGTTATAAATATGAATCCTGTGAACAGTTATACATATAAGTAGCTACATTCATGAGAATAGTCCTGCTAAAGTTACTCACGAGTAGTACTGCAGGCTCTGATGCCAAGAACTTGATCTTGTGAACGCTACCATTTAAAATGCAAGCAGTCCCATTGAGTTAGAAAGGACTGCTTACATGACTAATGAGTTGCTAGATTCATCCCTCAGATATTACCATTCTTTAAAAGGCTCTGCAGCAGATAATTATGAATTTCCTCAGAATTTTTTTCTTGGAAATACGTGATAGCTGCCTCAACTCTTATACTATATATAAAATTATGTTTACTACTTTACTACTTTAGAAATTCCTGAACTATACTATTGCTAACTAATAGTTTGTATAGCTTTTATTAAAAAATATGTTAGCTCATAAACTAACATACATACTCCCCATGTATCTAAATTGTATTACAAAATGAGTATTGTGCATAAAAAAGTTATTTTATAACAACTAAATTTTGCATCAAAAAAGAGATTACATTTGTTTAGGTACAATCCACAGTGTTATCAAAAAATGTAGCTATAATATTTTTATATGAATGTAAAGAAAATGTAAACAAAAAAGTACAGAGAAAACACACATTTCTTATTAGAAATGTCAATTCAAAATGAAAGATAAGATTCCTTCATATAAAAATCAATCAACTTTTCAAAGATGTTGTCATACTCATTAGAACCATACAGAGCAATAAACTAGCTGCAATATATTCTCATATCAAATCATTACCCCAATAAAAACAGCCATGTGTCCCTATAATTAATAAATAATATAATAATTGCTAATAATGTCGGCAGTATTCTGAAATTGTGGAGACTGCCTGGAGTTTGGGGTTACAGCATTTACAGCTCTGCTGCGGACTTACTGTGTGACTTCAGGCAAGTCACCCATTCTCTTTGCCACAGTTTAGCTATGAATTTAAATAACCATAATACAAATCCTACCTCAGTAAAGTGTTGTGAAGCTGGGTTAATTAGTATTTGTAAACCACTTAGATCCCCCAAATTAAAAAAAAAATCTCTACAATAGCTAATTGTTACAATAGTCTACTTCTAGTCACACAAATGTGCATCCAACATATGGAGAAGTACGGTTTAGTTGCTCTGGAGAGTCTCTTTTTTCATTTGTTTTATTCATCTGGCTCAAACAAATGCAATTTAAGGAATCAGACTGTAAACTATAAACCTTTTTGGAACTCTCCAAAAAAAGCAAGTTTTGTTTTACATCATTGACACACTGAAGCCCACTACAAAAAAAAATAATTTTGTTCACTTTTCCTTAAAATTAAAAACATCACAGATTTTAAAACAAACTATTTTGTGCCTTAATGAATAGAGAGTAACTTTTAATTAGTTTAGTGTGAACTGCTGTGCTGCAAACTAGAATGGAAGGGTGGGTATATTTCCATGACAGTATTTACTTTTGCTTCTTGAAGTGGTTAAACAAGAATGAAAACAGCAAGTTTCATTAACTATTTACTTCTGTCTTTTTATTCCGTGCATTAAATAATGCCAGTCTTCCTACACTGAAACCAAGCCATTATTTTATAAAATGGTTTTACTCAAGCTCTGTTAAATCAGCTAGTCCAGTTAAAGTTCTGAGCATGCCCTTCTGTGCCAGACTCATGGATTAGCTTAAAGTAACAGCGTTCTAAAACGTAGCACAAGATGTGTCAGCCTTGTGTTTCTATTTACAATATGGAAACCCCCTGAATGGAATTTTACAATCCGCTGCAGGATGGCTATTGTAAACAGACCGAGCCTCAGCCGCCTAGGCTGGGCATCTGGGCTGGGCATTTTCACAGGGACAACTTTCCCTCTCTGCCTCCAGCCCCGAACTTCCAGAGTTCCTTGCTACCGAGCGAGCAGCCTGTCCTCAGCCAAGCCTCGTCTCTCCCTAGCTATGCTCCAAGCACAGCAGGTTGGGAACTACTGCGGCTGGGACACACACACACGCACTTGGGACAATCACAATGACTATCTCCATCTCCGCCCCACCTCCAAAGGTCCAAGCCTAGTCTCCTAACGCTGCTACCCAGCGGGGCCGGGACCTTTGCACCAGTCCAGCCTCGCTCAGCGGATGGTTCCCACATTCGTCTGCCAACCTCCCCCCATCTCTGGCCAGCTGCACCAACCCCCTGCCCCCGCCCTAGAACGCGTAGGACCCCTTCGGAGCTCCCTGCAGCCCGCCAAGAACCTCCCCCGGCTGCGGAAACCCTCCAGCACGGACCCAACAAATCGCCCCGTCTCTCCCATTCCCCCAGCCCGTGGAGCAGCTCAAGGTCACCTAATGACAAAGCCGGCAGCACCTGGAAGGGGGAGCCTGCTGCAAAGCCGCTGGTCAGAAACACCTGCCGCAGGAGGGATCCCCTGCTTTGCACTGGGGGGTTGGGGGGAGCTGGCGCTTGATACCCCCTGCCCCTGCCCGGCCCGCCAATGCTGCAGGATCGGAGCCGGAACGGAAAGTTCCTTTGCTTACCTGGGCTGGGGACTGAGGAGCGCGCGCCTCAGAAGTGAAGCTGCTGGCCGGCCGGCCGGGGCGGGCACGCGGATGCTGCTGCTGCTGCAGCTGTTGCTAAGTCACACAGGCGGCTGAACAAGGGTCCGCTCAAAGCACCAGCATCCCCAGCAGCTCGCGGCGGCGCCCGGGGATTCCTCGGCTGCACGACGCCTCCTGCTGCTGCTGCACCATCCTGCTGCGCCCTGCTGCTGCGCTCTGGCATTCCACCGCCAGCCTCAGCCCAACTTTGGCTGGCCAGACGTGAAGGGGGAGCCCTGCAGGACAAACAGATCCTCCGCCCTCCGGAGAAGGTTCCAGCCCTGCCCCATGGCAGGCAAGGAAACGCCTGGCAGGCCAGGTGCCAGGGAGAAGGGTTGGCTGAAGAACCGGGACTCTAATTGCCACTCACTACCCACTGCTCCCATTGGCACAGAGCTTCCCCAAGGAGGTGAAGGGGGAGCTGCCGTGGGTGCTACTGGAGATGGGAAGTGGACAGCACGACTCCATTTCCCTTCCCAGAAGGGAGAGGATGTGTACCATAGGGAAGGGGATCACCACCCCTCCATTCTGTCATTTCCACTGGGACAGGGGATAAGAGGGAGGCTGGGTGTCCAGCCTGCAAGGAGAACAGTGTTAATCATTATTATCTAAGGGCTGTTAGGACTTGAATGCATCCAATCATTTTCTTGTTTAGGACAGAATTAGGGGGCAGAGCTGGAGGAATGTGCTCCCTCCCAGATGGATTCCCCTTGTTTAACCTGGGCCCTGCTCTAACCCCTCTTTTCTGATGCTCCATTCAGTAGGTCACCTAGTCAGGTAGGCTCCTGATGCTAACATGTCAACCCCAAAGGCCAAGTCAGGGTATTTCTGAGACTGGGACGCTATTTGTTTTCACTTCACCGCCATATCAGCATTTTTACAGTAGCAGACAGAAAATAATCATATCAAACTTTGACCTTTGGAGCACTACTTCCATCCATGCAAGAGGGGATTTAATTGTGTAGTTATCACTACCATAAATGGAAGTTTTCCTGTCATTTCCATGCCTAATTAGGGCCTGACTCAATGTCCATACAAATCAGTGGGAAGAACCCCATTAAACTTCAAGAGGTGATGGATCAGGCCTTAAGACAATAGACTTGTGCATATCAATAACATGGTACCGTATCCGAGGCACCCTGAGATATAAGTACAGTTATTGTATAGTAATATATATTGCAAGGGGGAAGGCGGTGTATGTGAAAGAGTGTGTTAGACATTTCCCACCAGCACAGACTACGTGTTAATTAGAGCTGGTCAAAAACATTAAAAATTTGCATTTTGAATCCACATTTTGAATTTTGATAAGAATAAGATGAAATTTTTCTGAAAGTTTTCTCAAAAATATGACCCATTTTTCAACCAGCTCTGTTAACATTTGGTGATTTAACCAAGCTTCCCTGGTAAAAACTGTACTGTAGTAATTTATCTTTCCCCCCAATATGTATTAAACTATTTATTTTAATAGCTTAACTGAGGATCTGTATTTAAATCCAGGATAAACTGACTGGATATTTGAGAGCTTTTCAATCTCTAAGGTCTTGTCTATGCTAGAGAAATTTGGTGTGCTGACCATTTTTTGTTCCTGTAGCATGCTTGTAACACCCTGTTGGCTAAATTTTCAGCACCCAGCAGCTCCCTTATCCACTGGTGCTGGAACTAGACGTTTTGGAGGTGCTGCCACACTCCTTGGCATGAAGTGGTTTCCATTACATATAGGGTTTAGTTTGGTTCAGTGGCTCCCAGCACCCCCACTATAAAAACTGTTCCAACACCCCTGCTCTTATCTGTCTACATGTGCCCATGTATATGTAACACCGACAGACCCCGATCGTCAGTGGGCAGGATCAAACCTTGGGCCCATGGAGCTTAGTGCATGAGCCTGTATCGCATGAGTTAAAAGCCAACTGCCTCTTAGCTAAGGCTATAGAGCAGACACAAGCTCTTTCTCTCTCTCTCTAAGTGGTCTCAGTGCCACTAGATGGGACAGAACACCACACCCAGGACGTGTGTGGGTTTTACTCTCTCTCTCTCTCTCCCCCCTCTCCCCGGTGCTGAGGCTATCATACCACAACGTGAGTCAGTTGCTTGAAAATCTGTCTGCCAAGAGAACAAACAATTCACTGTACTAGCAACAATTGCTAAGTGCTACTTCATGATCTGCATGGTATATCCCAGTCCCATAGCAGCTGTTTTAATGTATGTGCATAAAACTTTTCTAATTTGACTAGTACACCTTCTGCAGGCTGTGCTAAAATAAGTTAGAGCCTACATGCAGGGGCAACAGTTTTTTTGACTAACTGGGATTAATTTGTAGCAAGTCTTTCTGCCTTCTCCCTTCACAGTGTCTGGAGTGCACTATTTTATATTAGATAAAACGCAACAGGCAAATATTGTAACAGAAATAAATAAATTAATTAATAATTATTTATTATTTAATACATAATTAAATAGTAAAGGACCAGTCATTGAAAGTCCACTTGCTTTCAGTTTGCCAACAGCACACTCCACCACCATCCTGCACTTGCTGAGAGTAGCCTGAATTTAAATACTCAGGCCATAGTTTCATAAGCCAATGGAAATAATGGATATACTGTGAATGACTGTGGAGATGGAAACATCCTGAGTGGTGTTGATGATGATGATGGTGGTGGAAGAATTTCTCCTCTGACCGCTCTTGAAAAGTCCAAAGTTTTTGAAAACTCTGGCATTGTGTACTTCGACCTATGGACATAGGCACCAACTTCCCCTCTTCCTGGTGGGTGCTCAACCCCCCTGGCCCTGGCCCTGCCCCGCCCCCTTCCCCCAAGTCCCCGCCTCTTCTCCGCCTCCTCCCCTGACCGTGCTGCATCCCCGCTCCTCCCCCTGCCTCCTGGAAAGTCTTAAGCACCGCCAAACAGCTGTTAGACGGCAGGGCAGTGGGAAGCGCTGGGAGGGAGGGGGAGGAGCAGGGACTCAGCACCCTCCTGGGTGGGAGAGAAGGAGGCCAGGAGAGGGGAGCTTGGCTGCCGGTGGGTGAAGAGCACCCACTAATTTTTCCCCGTGGGTACTCCAGCCTCGGAGCACCCACGGAGTCCGCGCCTATGCCTATGGAATGATCAAGGTACCTGCCATAATGATCCTCTATGTCTTGCATCACCATTAATTAGTACACCTTTCTGTTGGTGTAATCCTGGCCTTCTTGGTGGAGGTACAGAATGGATGCATGGATTACATCTATAGCTCCAACATAGATCAGGAAGCCATTTTTTGAAATTCCACATCAACCTCAGGTACATAGTCCACTCCAATCACAGTTCTCCTGCAGTATGGTTTGTAATGCCATGGAAACTGCTCCCACTGTGGACTTCCCAACCCAAAGTGTGCCCAGCTGACTAGAATCTGTCTGGATAGCCAGCTTCCCTAAGGCAAATGCCCCTCAATTTTCCATACTGAGTTCAGTTCTAATCCTCATGGTCTGACTGCTGCAATATTGAGACTAATTTACCACCCTGAAGTCCTCCACCCACTATTGTACCTCCTAGGTCTCAAAAATAATGTGGTCTTACCAGTCACCAGAAGTACTGTCTTAAGCCAGATACTCCTAAAGGGATACAGATGGCAATAAATCCATTAATTCATTATCTCTCCCTGGCTCTCCACAGGCCTTCCCCACTGCCTCTGGTGCCATCTGAGACACCTCGTGGCTATTTTTCAAGTCACATCCATTATATTTCTGCAGTACTTTCAGCACACGCTAGTTAGCAATATAGAATTAGGCTATTCGTGCAAAGGCTGAGTACCACGTTTTAAAAGATGAGAAAACATCCAGTTAAGGTTCCTCATTTTATCTTCAACAACAAACGTACAATCAACTGAGAAATAACATTTTCCAATCCTTTCCCCAGCTACATCTCATACCTGTGTAAACATGAAGAGCAAATAAACTGGGAAAACCTAATCAAAAATAGCAGCATCTCTGTTTTGACAATGTTTAAATTGACTCCAGAAAAAAACAGAATTAAAATGTTTACAAAACAAAACAAAAAATAATCATGCAGGCATCAGGTAAATCTGGTGCTATTTTCAGCTTGTGCTTATTAATCATTTAGAGCAGATGGTTGGGATACAAACTGAAAAGCATTAGGTGTGCATTCTTTCTTTTGAATGTATGATAGTAGGATAGTAGTTGAGTGTATGACTGGAGCACATCATAGTCCCTATAGCAAGTCTCTTAGGCTTGGTCTACACTAAACCCCCAAATCGAACTAAGGTACGCAACTTCAGCTACGTGAATAACGTAGCTGAAGTCGACATACCTTAGTTCGAACTTACCGCCGTCCAGACCCTAACATGAAGTAGGACTGGTAAAACAAAGCACAGGGAATACTAGCAATTCATCCTTTTTCTTCCCTTCTCTTGGCCTCAGATCCTCGCTCCTTCCCTCCTCAGAGTGGCTTTATATATTGTTACAAACAGGGCCGGCTCCAGGGTTTTTGCCACCCCAAGCGGAAAAAAAAAAAAAAAAAAAAAAGCTGCGGCAGCGCGATTGTGCTGCTCCACTCTTCGGCGGCAATTTGGCGGCAGGTCCTTCGCCCGAGAGGGACTGATGGACCTGCTGCCGAATTGCCGCCGAAGACCCAGACGTGCCACGCCAATAGCAGCCGGAGTGCCGCCCCTTGGTATTGGCCGCCCCAAGCACCTGCTTCTTTAGCTGGTGCCTGGAGCCGGCCCTGGTTACAAAACAGCATAAATTCACAGCTCTTTAAAACGTGTGATGGTAAGATACACCTAGAATCCAGGATGCACTTTACCCATTTTAGCTACATCTGCCTATGAAAATCTATCCAATTTAAACAAGCATGTAACAATTCTTTAAGTTTGCTAAGGTTCTGGAATCTATCCCATTCAGGTTTCTTATATGGGGCACATCATTGTAGTCTCTGAGGGCCTATTAAGTCAGCCCTTACCATTCCTGATGCTTGCAACTGTCCTACATTTTTTTGTCCTTTCCTTTAACTACAGTATAACTAGTGGATTACCCTGACTGGCTGCAGGTTGCCCACCAATGATCTAGACCAGGGGTCTCCAAACTACGGCCCGCAGGCCGGATCCGGCCCAGGGCTGCCATTTGTCCGGCCCTCCAACCAACAGGGGAGAAGCGAACAGCTGAGTGGGCACAAGCAGCCAGAGGGAGGGGCTGCCGGCAGCAGTGTGGGGGTTCAGCTGAGCTGAGCTCTGCAGAGGAGTGAGTGCCTCTGGGAGCCAATGTCCCCCCAAAGGGGAGCCAACTTAGGGGAGAGTCGTTGCTGCAGCCGAGCAGCCATGGACCCCTGCCTTAGAGTAAAAATACAAGCCAGATGCTTAATTATATCTCCAATAAATGGAGTAAAGAAAATGGAAATTAACAATTTCATAATGGTTAAATTTTAATTACATCACTAATAGAACCAAACAGTATTTGTATGATACAAATGTGAGTTTTTAGAAATAAAATAAAAAAAATGTGAAATGATTTTTAATGTATTGACAAATATTTTGTGTGATTTCACAGTACCTGCATTGATTAACTTTTATACCTGATTTAGAATTTAATGCAATACTGACACAGTAGAGTAGTGTTGTTTTTTTTAATTATTTTGCATATATTTGCATATATTTAAATTCTTTCAAGTTGCTTCAGCCCCTGAAGCCCTTCAAAAATCTAATATGGCCCTCGTCTCATGAAGTTTGGAGGCCCCTGATCTAGACTATCCCTGACAGTTGTTTGTCTAACCTACTCTTAAACATCTCCAATGATGGAGATTCCACAACCTCTCTAGGCAATTTATTCCAGTGCGTAACCACCCTAACAGGAAGTTTTTCCTAATGTTCAACCTAAACCTCCCTTGCTGCAATTTAAGCCCATTGCTTCTTGTCCTATCTTCGGGAGGTTAAGAAGAACAATTTTTCTCCTGCCTCCTTGTAACAACCTTTTATGTACTTAAAAACTGTTAACATGTCCCCTATCGGTCTTCTCTTTTCCAGACTTGAAAAAACTGGGTTTGTTTATCTTCCCTCATAGGTCATGTTTTCTAGACCTTTAATAATTTTTGTTGCTCTTCTCTGGACTTTCTCCAATTTGTTCACATCTTTCCTGAAATGTGGCACCCAGAACTGGACACAATACTCCAGTTAAGGCCTAATCAGCACGGAGTAGAATTACTTCTTGTGTCTTGCTTACAACACTCCAGCTAATACATCCCAGAATGATATTTACTTTCTTTGCAACAGTGTTACACTTTTGACTCATATTTAGCTTGAGTCACTGCGTCACTTGAGTCACTATGACCCCAGATCCCTTTCCGCAGTACTTCTGCCTAGGCAGTCATTTCCCATTTTGTATGTGTGCAACTGATTGTTCCTTCCTAAGTGGAGTACTTTGCATTTGTCCGTATTGAATTTCATCCTATTTACTTCACACCATTTCTCCAGTGTGTCTAGATCATTTTGAATTATAATCCTATCCTCCAAAGCACTTGCAACCCCTCCCAGCTTGGTATTGTCTGCAAACTTTATAAGTGTACTCTTTATTCCATTATCTAAATCACTGATGAAGATATTGAACAGAACCAGACCCAGAATTGATCCCTACAGGACCCCACTCGTTGTGCCCTTCCAACATGACTGTGAACCACTGATAACTACTCTCTGGGAATGGTTTTACAACAATTATAAACCCACCTTATAGTAGCTCCATCTAGGTTGCATTTCCCTAGTTATGCGAAAGTCATGCGAGACAGTATCAAAAGCTTTGCTAAAGTCAAGATATACCACATCTACTGCTTCCCCCCATCCACAAGGCTTGTTACTCTGTCAAAGAAAGCGATCAGTTTGGTTTGACACGATTTGTTCTTGACAAATCCATGCTGACCGTTACTTATCACCTTATTATCTTCTAGATGTTTGCAAATTGATTGCTTTATTATTTGCTCCATTATCTTTCCGGGTACAGAAGTTAAGCTGACTGGTCTGTAATTCCCCGGGTTGTCCTTATTTCCCTTTTTATAGATTGGCACTATATTTTCCCTTTTCCAGTCTTCTGAAATCTCTCCCATCTTCCATGACTTTTCAGATATAATCACTAATGGCTCAGATATCTCCTCAGTAAGCTCCTTGAGTATTCTAGGATGCATTTCATCAGGCCCTGGTGGCTTGAAGACATCTAACTTGTGTAAGTAATTTTTAACTTGTTCTTTCCCTATTTTAGCCTCTGAGCCTACCTCATTTTCACTGGCATTCATTATGTTAGACATCCTATCACCACCAACCTTCTTGGTGAAAACCAAAACAAAGAAGTCATTAAGCACGTCTGCCATTTCCATATTTTCTGTTATTGTTTTCCCCCCGTCAATGAGTAATGGGCCTATCCTGTTTTTGGTCTTCATCTTGCATCTCATGTATTTGTAGAATGTTTTTTTGTTACCCTTTATGTCTCTAGCTAGTTTGATCTCGTTTTGTGCCTTGGCCTTTCTAATTTTGTCCGTACATACCTATGTTATTTGTTTATATTCAGCCTTTGTAATTTGACCTAGTTTCCACTTTTTGTAGGACTCTTTTTTTATTTTAAGCTCATTGAAGATCTTCTAGTTAAGCCAAGGTGGTCTCTTGCCATACTTCCTATCTTTCCTATGCAGTGGGATAGTTTGCTCTTGTGCCCTTAATATTGTCTCTCTGAAAAACTGCCAACCGTCTTCAATTGTTTTTCCCCTTAGACTTGCTTCCCTTGGGATTTTACCTACCAACTCCCTGAGTCTGCCTTCTTGAAATCCATTGTTCTTATTTTGCTGCTCTCCATCCTACCATTCCTTAAAATCATGAACTTTACCATTTCATGATCACTTTCACCCAAGTTGCCTTCCACTTCCAAAATCTCAATCAGTTCCTACCTATTTGTCAATATCAAATCTAGAACAACCGCTCCCCAGTAGCTTTCTCCACATTTTGAAATAAAAAATTGTCTCCAATACATTCCAAGAACTACTTAGATAATCCATGCCCTGCTGTGTTATTTTCCCAACAGATGTCCGGGTAGTTGAAGTCCCCCATCACCACTAAGTCCTGTGCTTTGGATGATTTTTGATAAAAGCCTCAGCTACCTCTTCTTCCTGGTTAGGGTGGTCTGTAGTAGACCCCTCCCATGACATCACCCTTGTTTTTACCCCTTTTATCTTTACCCAGAGACTTTCAACAAGTCTGTCTCCTATTTCCTCTGTTCAAGTATATACATTTTTATTATACAAAGCAACACCTCCTCCCTTTTTCCCTGCCTGTCCTTCCTGACCAAGCTGTACCCTTCTATATCAATATTCCAGTCATGCATATTAGCCCATCAAGTCTCTGTGATGCCAACTATGTCATAGTTGTGTTTATTTACTAGCATTTTGAGTTCTTCCTGCTTATTCCCCATACTTCTTGTTAGTATACAAACATCTAAGATATTGATTTGATTCCCCCCGTCCCCCAGTTCTGTCTTGTCTCTCCCTTATCCCTGCTATAACAGCCCATGCTCCCCCCAGATTCTGACCCTTTTCTCAGGTCTCCATGTTTTTGATTTACCTGTGGGCTTTGGTCACCTGCCCCCTTCAAACCTAGTTTAAAGCTTTCCTCACTAGGTTAGCCAGTCTGTATCCACATATGCTCTTCCCCTTCCTCGATAGGTGGACCCAATCTCTGCTTAGCAGTCCTGCTTCCTGGAACAGTATCTGGTGGTCAAGGAAGCCGAAGCCCTCCTGGTGACACCATCCTCGCAGCCAGGCATTCACCTCCAGGATGTATCTGTTTCTGACTGGGCCCTTACCCTTGACCAGAAGGATCGAAGAGACTACCACCTGTGCTCCCAACTCCTTCACCCTTACTCCCAGAGCCCTGTAGTCACTTTTGATCTGCTGAGGGTCATACCTCACAGTATCATTAGTGCCCACATGGATGAGAAGCATGGGGTAGTAGTCAGAGGGCCAGATGATCCTCAGCAATGCCTCCGTAACATCTCTGATACAGGCCCTTGGCAGGCAGCATACCTCCCAGGATGCCATGTCAGGGTGACAGATGGGTGCCTCTGTCCCCCTCAGAAGAGATTCACCAACCACCACTACCTGACATTTTCTCTGGGGAGTGGTGGCTGCGATCCTCACAGCCTTAGGAGTAGATGGCTTCTCCTCCTCCACCTTTGTGAAATCTGAAAATATCCAACATCTCCCCATTTGTTTTGGAGCCTGAGACCTTTCCCATAGGATTTTCTAGACCCACCCTTTTCAGGCCTGGATATTCAGGAAAATCCTGGAAACTCCCTGCCTATTTTTCTAGGTTAATGAGGATGAAGACTGTGATGGGTTGCCCCCTTTAGGATGCCACCTGATGTGCTGAGATACCACTGAGCCTGTCTATTATGCCAGCCTGGGTACCCTTTTTACCTGTCTTGCTGAGCCAAGCTACTCTATTAAGCCTCCTCCATCGCACCCACAGGCAGGACCACACCCAACTGCAGAACGAAACAGACACTGAGATCAATTCTGGGAAGGCTCAGCTTAAGGGACTTGCCTCAGCACTCAGGTGTCCACCTCCCTTGGGGTGCAGACCCAAATATATATTATGAAATCCACCTCCTCCCTCAATGTGGAGGAAGGTACGCACAGCTTCTTACTCCCCCCACCTCCCTTCAATTATGAATTGTACACACAGGGTTATGTTATAAACAAGAAATACGTTTATTAACTACAAAAGGTAAATTTTAAGTTAATATAAGAGATAACAGACAGAACAGGGCAGATAACTGACCAAATAAAGCAAAATATGCAAGCTAAGCTCCATATACTTAAGAAACAAGTTACAAAATGTAAATTCTCACCCAAAATGTTATTTTAGGCAGGTCGCACAGTTTCTGTGGTTCAGAGTTCCAGTTATATTCCTTTTCAGACTGGACCCCTGTCTCAATCTAAACTCTCCCCTTGCCTTCAGGTCGCTTTAGCAGTCTTTCTTCTTGGGCAGACAGGCCATGGAGAGGAGGAATCTTGTTTGCCTTCCTTCCCACCCTTAAATAGGATTTACACAAGGTGGGAATCCTTTGTTTCCCAAACTTGACCCCCCCCCCTTCCCTTCCAGTGGAAAGTTACAAGAAGTCACAGGTGATATTTAGTATCAGGTGACAAGACCACCTGACCTAGTAGTGTTACAGGTCCTGTCTACACTGGCAAGTTTCTGTGCAGTAAAGTAGCTTTCTGCGTTGTAACTCCCGAGCTGTACACACTGCCAAGCCACTTATTGTGCAGAAACTGGGCAGTTGCAGCACTGTAAAAAACTCACCCCAACGAGAGGCATACAGCTTTCTGCACCAAAGGTACAGTGCTGTGGTGTGAGTGTAGACACCGTGGTAGATTACAGTGCTGCAATTGGCCTCCGGGAGGTATCCCACAATGCCTGTTCTTGTCTCTCTACTGTCCTTCCCTCAGATGACCAACAGTCATCCCCACCCCGTAAATTCCTTTTGAATTTTGAAAATCCCCTTCCTGTTTGCTCAGTATTGTGTGCAGTGGTCTCAGCGCATCTTTCCAGCTGGCCATGCCTGCTCCATGCACCAGGCAATTGCCTGCTTGGAGCAATGCCGAGCTGCTGGACCTCATCAGAATTTGGGGAGAGGAGGCTGTCCAGCCATAGGAATTATGATACCTACAGACAGATTTCACAATGCAATGACAGAAAGGGGCCATGACAGGGACACACTGCAATGCAGGGTCAAAGTGAAGGAGCTGCGGAACGCCTACCACAAGGTGCGGAAGGCAAACCACTGCTCCGGTGCTGCGCCCACAAGCTGCTGGTTCTACAAAGAGCTGGACGCGATACTCATAGCAACCCCACCTCCACTGCGAAGGCCACTGTAGATACTTCAGTGACTTGTGTGTGCCAGTTGAGAATGGACCGAGCCAGGAGGACGAAATCTTGGACGAGGATGTGGAGGGGGAGGGGGACCTAGAGGCAGAGGATGACTGAGGGCAGGTCTTCACTACGGGGGGGGGTCGATTTAAGATACGCAAATTCAGCAAAGCGAATAGCGTAGCTGAAGTCGACCTATCGGAGCCGACTTACCCCGCTGTGAAGACAGCGGCAAAATCGACCTCCGTGGCTCCCTGTCGACGGGGACCACCTCCACTGGTGGAGTAAGAGCGTTGATTCGGGGATCGATAGTCGCGATAATGCGATCCCCGAGAGATCGATTTCTACCCGCCGATTCAGGCGGGTAGTGTAGACCTAGCCTCAGAGGTCAGAGATGCATTTAGCCAGGAGCTCTTTTCTACACCAGAGGAGGATAGCCAGTCACAGCTGTCAGATCTTGGCGAAGCGCAAACAGGAGAGGAGGCCCCTGGAAAGTGGATTTGATTTTGGGAATCGCTGAGGCGAGTTGTTGGGAGCAGGAGGATTGCAGAAAGCAGGCTTGTCTCTGTATGATGCACGTACCTGTAGAAAATGTGGGTACAGGAATGATTACACTGCTCTACAGCCAAAATGCTTCTGAAATAAATGTGTCAAGTATCAGAGGGGTATCTGAAATAAATGTAGTCAAACTTTACTAATTCTGGGTCACTGAGAACGAAAATGATGCTTAAAATTGTTTATTGGCTCTAGTTTTCAAGATATGCTATTGGGTCAGTATATACGACCCTTGACTTGGGAATGGCGGAGGATAAGTGAGTTATAAAGGGAAGGGATCTCAATTTAAACCAGAAATGACTAAAATACATCTTTGACTGGATCGATGAATAAATCTATGACTGGGTTTGGACAGTACTTGCTTTTTAGGCAAAACAATGAATGATGCAATCTGAAGCTGGTATTGCGTCATACAGGATATGAATTGCATCATGTTATTCCTAGAAGTCATGGATGATGCAGTCATAACGAAGCTTACATCACTCTGCTGAACAAATTGCCCTATATCAGCTCTAGAAATCATACAGTGTCGTGCTCTCTTATTTGTCAGTGTTTGATTTTGCAAAGGGACACATTTCTGTTTGAGCAGAGATGCCTCATACTTGTGTGAACAGTGCAGATAACTTCTGCTATGTTTGTGGTGAAGTGACTTTTGCATCACAAAAGCGCAGTATAACCACTATGGTTAAGAAAGCCCATCACCTTTATTTTGGCTGCAAAATTGGAGATCAGGACAAGAGGTGGGCCCCACACATATGCTGCAACACTTGTGCAACAAATCTTCGCCAGTGGTTGAACAGGAAAAAGAAATCTATGCCTTTTGCAGTGTCAATGATTTGGAGAGAGCCAACAGATCATACCAGCAATTGTTACTTCTGCATGGTGCCTCCAGTTGGGAAAGGTGTGTCAAAGAAGAAAAAGTGGACTGTGCATTATCCAAACATTCCATCAGCTATACGCCCAGTACCCCACGGAGAAGGACTGCCGGTTTCTGATGCACCAGAATCATTCTCACTTGAGTCAAACGAGGAAGAGGACGAAACTTCTGGTCCTGAACCATCAATGTCACAGGACCCACATTTTCTCCCATCCTCCTCCTCTCAACCACACCTCATAACACAAGGTGAACTGAATGACCTTGTCAGGGATTTGGAACTACCCAAGAGTAAGGCAGAGCTGTTGGGCTCCAAACTACAGCAGTGGAATCTCCTGACAGGTGATGTTAGGGTTTCCATGTTCCATGACCGTCAAAAGGATCTTGTCCCATTCTTCTTCATGGAAGGTGATCTTGTAGCCTGCAACAACTCGATGGTGTGATGGCAGCCCTCAACATCGTTCACGATCCAGATGAGTGGAGACTGTTCATTGATTCATCGAAGACAAGTCTTAAAGCTGTTTTACTGCATAATGGCAATGTTTTGCCATCAATTCCAGTTGGTCATGCAGTCCATATGAAGGAAACCTATGACAAGATGAAACAACTTTTGAGGTGAATAAACTATGACCAACATCAGTGGCAGCTTTGTGGCGATTTGAAGGTTGTTGCTCTCTTGCTTGGTCTGCAGACTGGATACACAAAGCACTGCTGTTTTCTCTGCGAATGGGATAGTCGTGCAAGAGATTCCCACTCCATCAAGAAAGATTGGCCTCTCCGACAGCCCTTGGAGCCTGGGAGGAAAAGTGTTCAGCATCCACCACTTGTTGAATCAAGGAAGATTTTGTTACCACCCTTACACATCAAGCTGGGTCTGATGAAGAACTTTGTCAAGGCCATTGACAAAACACAAGCAGCTTTCAAGTACAACCATGGAAAATTTCCAAGGTTAAGTGAAGCTAAGATAAAGGAAGGTGTCTTTGTTGGTCCTCAGATTCGTGAACTTCTTCAAGATGATGCATTTGACCATGCACTGCGTGGCAAGGAAGAGACGGCATGGAAAGCCTTCCAGCTAGTGGCAATACATTTTCTCGGAAACAACAAGGCAGACAACTACAGGTTGTTGGTGGAAAACCTCCTCAAGGCATACAAAAGCCTTGGTTGCAATATGTCACTAAAGATACATTTTTTGCACTCTCGTCTAGATTTTTTCCACCGAACTGCGGAACAGTGAGCGACGGAGCACGGCGAGCGATTTCACCAGGACATTGCAACAATGGAGAAACGCTATCAGGGCAAATGGAGCCCATCAATGCTTGCAGACTATTGCTGGACAGTGACAAGAGATGCTCCATTTAATGAATACAAGAGACAAGCCAAGAAGTGCCGAGTAGACACTGAATAGGACTAAACTATGTACATAATAGTTTTTTGCCTTTTGTTTCATAATAAATTTTATTTATATAACCCTTTTGCTGATTTTTAAAGTGTTACATAAACAGGACAGGTGAAATATTATCATGGAAAGCAACCATAAACACATGAAAAGAGCTAGGTTTACAAATTATGATTAAAACTCTACTATCTACACTATATACATAGACATAAAATGTAAAAACTTAAATATCTTAGAAACAGTAGCCAACCAGTTGTTTTAATTGTCATATTTGAATTCAGCACATCAAAATACATAATAAATAGCACATTGTATCTCTGAAACAGACGACTTCTCAAAAATTGTAGACCAGTGTTATCAAGCTCCCCCTACAGTGCTGGCTATAGCCACGTGCCCAGTGTACAGCAGGGTCTGGGAAGAGTGATTTACCCTGCCACTGCAGCTACTCACCATTTTGGGGATTTTGTGGCACATGTGTGCTTGCTTGGGGTCAGCCAGTTAGTGAGAGGTGTGTGAGAACTGGCTGTGTTTTAAAGCACTGAATCAGTGTTCTGTATGTTGCAAACAATACTGCTCCTGTAAAATGTTGCATTTAAACTTCACAGAGATGACCTTGGGATCCCAGCCTCCCTCTTTGTAATCACCGGCTGAACGGCTGTGCAGAATTAGAAAGCGCCCACGAAGAACTAAGGAGGACTTTCTGCATGATGTTATGATGCATTCCATGGCTGAAAAACAGGAACTGAAGGAGTGGCGGGACAGCAAGAAGAGGGACCAAAAGGAGAACTCTGCATGCGAGAATGAAGTCATGGAGAGGCTCTTAAAGGTTATGGTGCACCAATCGGACATGCTCCAGGCAATACTAGCTCTTCAAACTGAGCAGCTCCGCACCCGCCTTCCCCTGTAACTGCTGTTGCAAAACTCTTTCCCATGCGCTCCCCAGACACCGCCAACACACTGTTATCAACCTCCTGGCTCCACTCTCTACCCACAGCATTCCACTCCTCCCCCGTCACAGTCCAGCAGCGTGAACTCCCAGTACTGACTGCACTCAACATCCATCCCCTCTGCAGTTTGGCCCTGCTGAAGTACAGTACCCGCTGCATTGTACTCCAAAGGAGAAGTCTGGATATGATCCCTGGACAGACACAAATCTTTAGCCATCCCAGGACCCCTCCTCTGCCTGGGATCTTCCCTTCTCCCATCCCCCTCAGTGCTGATGTGTTTTTTTGTTTGACTCTCTCCTCTGGTTGTTGTTTTTTAATAAAAGAATTGTATTGGTTTGAAAGCAATCTTTATTCTATTAATTGAAAGCAAACAGAGCCCTGCAAAGCAACAGACAATTATGTTAAACTTTCATATTGCATCCTCTGCATCAATCACAATCACCTCCTAGCATTACAAGCACTGCAGTCCCAAGCATAGCAACAAATATTAGTGGCTTTCAGCTTCAAATTGCTGCCTCAAAGCATCCCTGATCCTTATGGCCCCACACTGCGCCCCTCTAATAGCCCTGATCTCTGGCTGTTCAAATTCAGCCTCCAGGTGCTGAGCGGTCCAGCCCTGAGTGAAGCTTTCACCCTTCCCTTCACAAATATTATGGAGCTTACAGCACGCAGCTATAAGCATTGGAATATTGTCATTGGCCACGTCCAACTTCCCATATAGGCAGCGCCAGTGGGCCTTTAAACAGCCAAAAGCACACTCAACAGTCATTCTGCACTTGCTCAGTCTGTTGTTGAACCGCTCCTTGCTGCTGTCAAGTTGCCCCGTGTATGGCTTCATAAGCCATGGCATTAAGGGGTAGGCGGGGTCTCCCAGAATCACAATGGGCATTTTGACTTCCCCTATGGTGATCTTCTGGTCCGGGAAGAAAGTCCCTGCTTGCAGCTTCTTGAACAGGCCAGTGTTCCGAAAGATGTGTGCGTAATGCACCTTTCTGGACAAGCCTGCATTAATGTCTGTGAAACGCCCACGGTGATCCACAAGTGCCTGGAGAACCATTGAGAAATACCCCTTGCAATTAATGTACTCAGTGGCTAGGTGGTCTGGTGCCAGAATTGGAATATGTGTGCACTCTATCGCCCCTCTGCATTTAGGGAAGCCCATTTGTGCACATTGCCCAGAGTCACAGTCTTTCAGAGCAGGATGCGATTAATGGCCCTGCACACTTCCATCACGATGAGTCCAATGGTTGACTTTCCCATTCCGAACTGGTTAGCGACCAATCAAAAGCAGTCTGAAGTAGCCAGCTTCCACAGTGCAATCGCCACGCGCTTCTCCAGTGACAGGGCAGCTCTCATTCTCATGTCCTTGCACCGCAGGGCTAGGGCGAACTCATGACACAGTCCCATGAATGTGGCTTTCCTCATGCAAAAGTTCTGCAGCCACTGCTCATCATCCCAGACTTGCACGATGATGTGATCCCACCGCTCAGTGCTTGTTTCCCGAGCCCAAAAGCAGCATTCCACTGTGGTCAGCACCTCCGTGAATGCCTCAAGCAATCTCGTGTTGTAGCTGCTACGTGTGGCGAGATCAAAGTCGCACTCCTCTTGCCTTTGTAGTTTAAGGAATAATTCCACTGCCACTCGTGACGCATACTGATCAGTAGTTCGGGATCTATTCCTGCAGACTGAGGAGGCAGAGCGCGCAGTATACAAACCATTGAAAGATGGCACCAAATGCAGATGGAAGCACAGGGATTGCTGGGACATGAAGCAATGCATCACAGGGCATTGGGACAGGACCCAGGATGTCCCACAACCCCCTCCATCTTCCCATAACTCTTAGCAGCAGAAGAGAAAGAGGTGCTCTGTGGGACAGCTGCCCAGAGTGCACCACTCCAAATACCGCTGCAAGTGCCGCAAGTGTGAACACACTATTACATAGGCAGCTGATAGCGTCAACACACAACAGCGGTTTCCCTTCAGCGCTCTCTGAGTGGTGCTGTAACTGCCAGCGCTGTAACTTTGCCAGTGTAGACATACCCACAGTTACTTCCCCAGAAACCTCCCAGGAGAGAGATTAGTATCTTCATGGTTTTGTTGTTCCTTCCTGATGGCTCATCAAATTTGATGGCCTGTCGTCTGGTGGGTGTCTTCCCAATACACACTCAGTTGTAATTGTTACATAGTCCATATTTCTAACTTTAGATACAGAAATGATACATGCATACAAATTGGATAATCACATTAAATAAATCATAACTTTTCCAGTGATACCTTACAAGACCCATTTTGCTTAAAGTATCTCAGTTATGTCATATTCATATCATAAGCATATTTTCATAAAGAATATGGAAATATCGTCACAAAGACGATCTACTTAGTCCACAGCATGGGAAGCAGCAGAGAGCATGACAACCACAGAACCCTCTTGCCATTACAGCACTTCCCTGTGGTTGAAATATCTAGACGTATGGTTGTCACACAGTTCTCCCCACCCTCCCAATCCATTTCACTGACAAGTGGAACATCTTCACCATCTACAACTTAATCTCCACAACTCAACAAATAGAAGATTAATTTCAAGAACACTTATGAAGCGAGGCTCTAACTGATGCCAATACAGTGTGCTGCTGCGCCAGCCAATTTGTTAACCAATAACATTGGAATCGAATAGCCCTATTTCTTAAATTTTGAGGTCCCTTCTGAAATTCCTAAAAACAAGTGTACAACGTAACTACCGGTACTTATATTTATATAGTACATTACACCTTCCATCCCAAAGAATCCCAATGCATCTTACCCACCGTGTACACACAGCAGACATTTCTCCTACTATTAAAATGCAGCTGCTGCTAGAATGAGCAACTATGTAAGAGAGGAAGGGCGGAACATTTTATCCAACTGAAAGTGCGGCTGGGAATTAAATAGGTAAAATGCAGTTATGACCAAAATGGAATCTGGCATGGCTAGCAGGGTCAGCCTCCCATCCTTTTATAAGTAAGTGAGATATTTAATTATCAGAAATGGTCAGTATTACAGTTTCAGATCTCTTCTGAAACACTTAGCTGCCAGCAGCACAGTGCTCCCTAATATCAAAATAGGTCACTGACCTAGAGAGAGGAATGCCCCCTACTGAATTACCAGCAAAATTTCCTGCAGTAATCTGGCATTCCCTTGGAAGTCTCCCATCCAAAAACAGACCATTCCTAATTCTGCCTAGATTTTAAGAGCTAAAACAGTCATAATTTAAGATGATGGCTGTAACACATCCTCAAAGTTTGTCCATGAAGATTTATACCAAACAAATAATCAGTTAATGTTCCCCAGGAGGAAGCATCTTCTCATACATAAAGTTTGAATATGGCATGCATTACAGAAGGAGATTGGGAAAAATTGGCTTAAAAAATCTGACTTTCATTTGGAGAGAAGTGATGCCTGACTTCAAGATTCTTAAATATACTCGAATACTCTACTGCGCTGCTAATATTTCATTGGTCTCCCTTTCCATTCTGTATCACCTCTGATTCAGCACCAAAGCAAAAGAGATGCAGCTGGAGCCTAGTATCACAGCAGATAATGTGTAGTACTGTGTGTACCTAGCTGTGATGCCCTTGGAATGGCCTAAATTTGCCTGTTAGATGGACTTAACCATCATCTGGTGTGAAAAGCAACTTTGTAGCCCAGACATCACAATCTAACAGTGCCCAAATAGCTGACCTTTCCAGACTGACCCCGGTTACAGGGAAGAGCAACTAAAAATTACTGATTGATTTCTTTCTAAAGTAAATCTGACATCTGCCTGGAAAGCATTCTCACAGTTAAGCAATATGTTAAACCTGATATCAAAATTGATGAACTTGCACTGAAAAGCACTTCAGAAACTAAGTGAAAGGAGAGTTCCTTTGGAGGTTAATTTTTGGTGGAAATGTCTAGTACCCGCCTAATCTTAAAAAGCTGTTGTCTGAAACATACAGCAAACAGGCATGAAATAGATCAGAGCCCAGAGAATTCTTAATTTCTCTATGTGTGTTTATTTTATTAAAGGGCTACAGCCAATATTGGCAGATGCATAATTTGTCTTGCTTTTTGCTCTTAAATTAGTTTGCCAAATGGATGTTCATATAAATGGGGATGGAGGAGGTGCATATTTGATTTTTTTTAAAAAGCACTCCAGAACTCATTAGCAATCACACCAGGATAAAACAGTTCATATGCAAAATGGACTAAAATTTGAAAGGAAACAGTCTGGTTTCAAGCTTTTAAGAGATTATTATAAACAACTGATTTCAGTACAACAGAAGAGTGTTTTAGAATTCTACAAAAATTCTCGGACAGCTCTCTTATGTTACTGGACAGGTTTATTAGGCAGTGGCCTTTGACTTTTAAAAACAAAATGCTATGCATTACTCTGTACAGAGGCCATCATGACAAGTAATTTAGCAGGACTTTTAGAAAGGATGGATGGATCCTTTTATAAACATTCATATCATTTGCAGAAGTCTACTTTTTGAGGAAAAAGTCACCATTGACACCTTTGTCTGGCTTGTCCTCATCCCTCCCTCCACAAATGCAAGTCAACACCACACAATTCAATTTTGTTGCAAGCATGTTCTTTCCATTTCTGGACAAAGAGTTTTGTCATGGGATTGGCCCAGTGTGTTTTTGGTCTGCCCAGCAGCCTGGCAGACCAAGGAAAAAGTAGGTGGAAGAAAAGTAGATATGGATGCCGAATGTTGAAGCAAAGAGCATTTGTGTTTAAATAAAATGGAGGCACTGTAGATCTCAGGAACCCAAGACAGTGTGCCATGGAACATTACATTACAGTAGGCGCTAACTTACAATTCAGATATAAGGCTACTTCAGATTTTATTTTGGGGAGCTGGACATTATCACAAATCTACTTCTAACAAGACTCCTCTTTATTTTTCTTCTATCTATGTGGTTTGTATTCAGTAAAGTACTGATAAAGTAATCTGGGTGGATTGTGTTTCAGACACTTGGAGACATGGTCAAAGTGACAAAGAATTGCTACATTTTGAATTTGGTCGATGATTAAATTCTTGGACCTGTGTTGGGGACATCTCAGAAGTAAGGTAGAAGTCAGGCAAGAAGTTTAACTTTGACGTAGGTAAAGCACAAGGCAACAGTGAAAGGTCACTATTAATAAGAATTTTCTGTGATTATTGACATGCTTGATTCAACAGAACAGTCCACTATTTTTACAAGTAAATCTTTTGCTTTCTACAATATTTTCCCAGGGGAAAAAAGGAATAATTGATGTAAGTGCTAGTTGTCATCACCGGTTCTGGCAAAAATTTACTGTGCAAACATAGAAAAATCCTAAAGCAAAATATTTATCAATACTACAGAAGTCCTGTCACAAATCAAGATGGATTTAGCGAGTTCGAACACATGACACAGAAATGGTCCCAATGGTCATAATATAAATATCAGAGATAGCTTGCTGCTGTTTGGTTAAGAAGACCCCTCTTATTTTGTTGATGAGAGAGTTTTGAAATATCTTATTTACAGTGAAAAATGCCAGCAACATTTATGCTGTTTTGCTGGGATGCTCACTTATCCTTTACACTTGTACTGCTAGTTTTAGGCACACATAACAAAATCAAACATCACAAAGGCAAGGCCAAGTTGCCCCAAAACATGGTTTACAGCAAGATTTATTTGTATATATATGTAAGATAAGTGGTCTGCAGGTAAAATCTTTATTTCAGAATAATGGTTGTCAAGGAAACTAATTTGAAAGCCATTAGGTTCCACTCAGAGGAATCCATGTCACTGTAAAAGAAAGTTAATGATAATAAACTGCTTTGCTTTTAGAATATTGGTTCTTGTTTTCTCACTTTTCCAACCTTTGGCCAAAAGCTGCTGTTTAAGATAGAACTCTAATTTCTTACAACATATTGTAAAAAGTTTCTCCGTTTCTTTTACTTAGCCCTAAAACTGGCTTTTTAGCCAACCAGATGTAAAACTTCCTAGTGTCCTGATGATGCTTAACGTCTTTAAAAATTCAGGCTTGGAATTTTTAGACTTTTATAAAGGGACTTGCCAATGTATTGAAAGTACAGCCAAGATCACTTAGGCACCTAAATGCCTTGAAAAATCCAACTCTTGGTGCTTTTACATTAGGTGCATTCATTTGGCTAACCCATCATAGATCTTAAAGATATGGTGCTTCAGATATGAATGCAAATATTTTGAAAAACCAAAATATGTACATAAAAACAAATGTGCTCTGAAGAATTGTACAGTACAAACCTTGAACTTTCCTTGCTGCTTATGCCATGTGCCCAACTAGCATGTCAACAACACATTGGTTATACTGTTCAGACACTTTTAGATACAAAATTAGACTCATCAATTTGACCTAAAATAAAGAGTATCCTAATCACAGTATCCTTGACCTATATGGGTTGTAACAAATTTTTCTGTATGAACCCATCAAAATGTTTGGAAATTCCATTTCCAAAAACTTTTCTGGAGTTGATCTGAGCTTTTCCAAACATATTGGATTATTATGTTATTTCCAGTAGTTCCTGGTGGAACAGAAATATCTGAAGGATCAGAAATACCGCTGGCGAGCTTTTGTCACAGTGTTTCAGTATATTGCCTAAAAATAAAGAACAAAAAAAGTTAAGTGAACTTTTTTCAAAACTCAGTAAAGGGACCAGGATCTATATAAATCTGGGGAAGGTTTAAGTTGATTCCTATTTTGCGCAAACCAGTTATCCCATCCCTAACAAGTCATTAGAGGAAGTGAGAAACTATTATTTGGACATGGAATTTACTTGCATATTTTAGGCTCTGGAAACATCCGATGAAAAAAATAACATTTCACTTTTAGTCTTAGCACTGGTAGCTGTTGGTCAGTGCTGACTTTTTCCTTTCTCCACATTCACAAACTGTTTTATCTGTAAATCTTTAGATGCAGCAAAACACTAACATCTACCTTCCCAATGGAGTAGATGTTCTGCAAAGTAGAAGACAAGCCCCTGTGCAGTTTTATATTAGGAAATCTATAGTTCTTACAGTACTGCTAATGTGTGGTATTACAGCCATTCAAATTCACCTTAACACTTAAACCAACTAAAAACTTACTAGACAAGTAGCTGTCCTAATTCTGCTTAGAAAACATGGATCTTAACAGGCGAACAGACCCAGCAAACGGGAAGGCGTAGCTGCGGACTCTGTGCTTGGAGATAGAGGGGTAGAGGGGATTAATGAGTGGTGTGTTTTGTCTGTCCGTCTGTTTTCCATGAGGATTGTAGAGCTAGGCTGTGGGCTCTTCTGGAAGAGTCTGTTTGTGACTTGGTGTGAGCCATGTGGCTAGGACACGTGAGTCTTTTATCAGACCTGGTGTTTCATGAGAGTTTGAACTATTCAGAGACTTCATACACTCCTCAGTATCTAATCCCTCCCTATTAATGGGAGGGTGGAGCTGAGTAGCAAGACTTAGTATATAAAATAGCTGCTAGGCAAACGTCTGAGCAGGTGAATAGGAGTGGCAAACAGGAGTTAATCAATAGACCCAAACATGGGTTTATGGAAAACAGATTCACTGGTTGGTTTTTGAAGCTAGATAAATTAAAGCTAGAAATAAGGCATAATTTTTTTTAACAGTGAGTTTAATTAACCATTTAACAACCTACCAAGGATGTGTGGTGAATTCTCCATACTGGATATTTTAAAATCTAGATTAGATGTTTTTTTCTGAAAGATATGCTATAATTCAAACAGGAATTAATTCAAGGAAGTCTTGTGGCCCCTGTGATATGTGTGGTCAGAGTAGATGATCACAGTGGCCTTATAATCTATGCACACTTTGGGGAAATTAGATCTGGATCCATATTGTGCATCTTGGGCCCCTCTTTAGTTCTGCTCTTCCCTGTTAGAGATTGTAGAAATAGAGGTCCCATTAAACCATTTTTTTCTATATCCAATAATACTGGGTTGTTACACGTAGAGGTTTCCTTCTTCTTCCAGAGATATAGAAAGCAACCAAGTAGATTAGAGTGGGATGGGAACTGACCAGGATTGACAGCCTGAAGACACATGGGCAAAGGACTATCAGTGGTACCCTGTACTGTGGACTATTGCTATCTAATGTTGTTGAGTTTTGTGTAGTAACAGCTGCAGTTTTTTGTTACTTTTTGTGTGTGTGTTCTGAAATGCCCTGCATACAACAAACATTTCACCATTTTTGCCTGCAGCAATTAAAAAATCTTATTTAAAAAAAAATCTATGCTATGATACAATTTTATGTGAACAGAAAAAAATAAGGACAAGTCCAGAAATTCCTGCACTAAAGGCAGAACTAAATCTAAGGTCTGAGATGAGTGTGGTGGAGTCTAATAGAACCCTGTGCAGTGGCAAAGGCTTCCCAGGGGCCTTGTAAGCTGCAGACAAACAGAGGAGATGGATTTAAGTGTATGTACAGTTATGTAAAACCCAAGAAAAAAAACTCCAGCTGTGAAGCATTCTTGCTGGATACAATATTGGGAAAAAAGGTTGATTTATTGCACAGGACAGCACTGTATCCATAAGGGAAAAGAAACTAAATTTTGTAACAGCAAAAATATACAAGCAAAACATCAACCATTCTTTGAAACATCTCTGAGATTGTATATGCACATTACTTACTTTTAATGAGCTGCAATGGCATACATTAATCAGATATTCTAAGCTAAAGTTCCACCATAATCATTACAAAGTCCCACAATTATAAGGTGAGTTTTCAAGTAGATGTACTTAGTACAGGTTAATATTCCTTTAATTATATAAATCATTCGGATCTGAATAAAAATGAAGCTATATTGTGACAAACTTTTTGAATGCACAGATTTACTGGCTTCCCAGGAGCAGGCAGACATGACAAACCTTCACCAATCTCTCATATTTTTTTTTCTGTTCATTTATCATATGCTTACAATAAAAACAGCAGAGATTAATTATGCATATTTTTGAGCACGCAGAAAACTTAAATAGAAATGTTAAATACAACTTATATGTAAGATCTGTACAAAACACTCACTGACCTTGCTAAGCTTTAAAAGGCATTCTAAGATTAGCCTGGCATGTATTTCAAGTGTACAAAAACAACAATGTAAAACTGTTTTTTAAAATGCTGGCACAGACTGTTTCATGCCTAAATCCTTATTATGCTCAGTGTATTTATAGGAAATGACTCAACTTTAAAATAGTTAAAAGCAAGGAACACTTCTTTTATTAGGGAAAATTGGTCTTCAGATGCTGAGAGACTAGATCTTCAATCTGCAACCTCAGATAAAATGTGTTTTACATCACAGTGAATGCGACATATATGGACTTCCAAATTTTGTAGAGCTTAAGTTAATATTATAGCCCTGAAACATTTTATGATTTAGTAAATATATCTTGGAGGGTTGTGAGTGAAAGAGGTAGGAAGGGGAAAAAGAAAAACCCTTGAAACATGTGCCTAAGCTCCAAATCCCCTTAAACCTACAGCTGTAGCCCCATTCCTCAATTCAACACCTAGAATTTACCATCACTCATTACTCTTGTCTTAATTTAGGCCCTGTTCCTGAACTGTGGGGGCCAAATGCCAATGCCCACACAGAATCTCCTTTAATTTATTCCACCTGTTTCTCCCCCCTTTAAAGAAACATCTCTAAGTTTTTCATTGCTCCCTGGTTTGTTTGGAATGAGCGTTGCTGGCTCATTATTTATTACTTTTCCTTCCCCTCTATTTGATCATCTAGTTTTGTAACCTATAGGACCAGATTGTGACATCCTTACTCATGCTGAGTAGTATCTTACATCATGAGTACCCCATTAAAGTCAGATTAGTAATGGTTCCTACAACGTCTGCATCACAATATTGTATTTTATTGCTGTATAATGCACTGAGAAGGGTGGAAACTTTTAAAAGATAAATTATTAATAGGCAATTAGAAGTCAGTGAGGCACTCAGGATCAACCCTTCCAAGCAAAGTAGTAATGAACATGAGGAATAGATTGGAGGGTACTGCAAATGCAAGGAAGAGAATCTTACCAAATCATCATGATCGCACAAAAATAGTTCAAATATACAAAGATGAGAGAGCTGTACAGAGATCCAACTTGGAAAAGGGTTTGCTGTTTAAAGATCAGGTTAAATAAGGCACAAAAAAGGTTAATTTACCCTCTTACAACGATTATCAGACATAAGAGCCCTGCACTGTGATTTGAATATGAGCTTTGGAAAGCTAAGTGCTGGACAGGTGTCAATTCTTGTCCTGGGCACCACCTCTGTATTCGCCTCCTCCAGGCACTGTCTTTCTCCATTGTATGTGCAATATTTAGGTAGCACAATGTGATGGTTACAGCACACAGTGGTCAACATCAATGAATAAGGTGGTGGGGAGAGAATTTCAAATAGCAGGCACATTAAATGTATTTCATCTAGTTTTCTGCTTGATTGAAACTGCTTTGCCTAGATATTATAAAACACTCATTTAAATCCCATGAAGGCTAATCCAGGCATTGAGGTTAGATTATATATGTATTTGCATATATGCAGCAAAATGTAGGCAATTTAAGGATGACGAGGGAGCTTTATCTTGATGTGACTGAGCATTTTTCACTCCACAGTCAAACAATTTGACTTCACATTGTGGGAAGGAGTATTGTCTTGTACTTTGAGTAGGACACTGGAAGTTAGAACTCCCGGGTTCTGTTCTCTATTGACTCGCCATGCCTTTAAGCAAGTCAATATACTTCTAGGTGCTTTCGTTTACTTATTTATAAAAATGGAGACAATACTTCACAGAAGTGAAAAGACTCAATTAAATTCAATATTTTAAAGAGTTCTAAAGACGGCAGATGGCTATACTATGTAAGCATAAAGCTGCATTTTATTAAAGTAACTCTTGCTTGTGCTGTGAACTTTTACTACATTTCAGCTTCATGTGAATTGTCCCATCAAACTCTGAGGAAGGAGAGATTAAGAAAATCATAGAATATCAGAGTTGGAAGGGACCTCAAGAGTGAATTAACACAGTGAATTATAAACTTGTTCATTCTCCTCTGTGAAGTTGCAGCAGTATCAGATGTTGAAAAAACAAAGACCAATGTCTTGTTTATGAATAGCTTTATCAAAAGAATAGGTAAGATAAAGGATACTACTTGAGTGTATCTCAAAATGGGAAATGCAAATGAGATGTGGCAAGTAATATTTAAACTCACTGTTGACTCATTAGACAAAATATAATATGCACTGGAAACAGCTTATCCAGCACCCAGGCTGTCTCCGAACCGATTCGCAAGCCACTATTTTTGCCTTATTCAAATCCCTGCTAAAGAAGCATCATCTGCCACAAAGTCCTCAAGAAGATGAGTAATAAAATTATACAAATAATTTTGTCTAGGCCAAAATTTAGATCATATTAATCTTATTTGATTAGGCCAACAAGTCCTCTCCTTTGTATTCATTCTCACCTGTGTCACATCTAAAGTCCAGAGAGTAAGCTCTCTGTGTGGTCACCTTTGCCTGAGTCAGAGGTTGCAAAAGTTTCTCCCATATGCAGACCTTGCTACATGATCCATGCTTTTGTCACCTCTAGACTGGTCTAATGCAATGCACTCTCCCATGGGGATACATCTACCTGGAAGCTGAAGTTAACCACCAAGCTGCCACATTCATATTGCAGAGCCATTGGCCATTATCTTTGAAAACTCATGGCGATCGGGGGAGGTCCCAGTTGACTGGAAAACGGCTAATGTAGTGCCCATCTTTAAAAAAGGGAAGGAGGAGGATCCGGGGAACTACAGGCCAGTCAGTCCCTGGAAAAATCATGAAGCAGGTCCTCAAGGAATCAATTCTGAAGCACTTAGAGGAGAGGAAAGTGATCAGGAACAGTCAGCATGGATTCACCAAGGGCAAGTCATGTCTGACTAACTGCCTTCTATAAGGAGATAACTGGGTCTGTGGATGAGGGGAAAGCAGTGGATGTGTTATTCCTTGACTTTAGCAAAGCTTTTGATACAGTCTCCCACAGTATTCTTGCCAGCAAGTTAAAGAAGTATGGGCTGGATGAATGGACTATAAGGTGGATAGAAAACTGGCTAGATCGTCGGGCTCAATGGGTAGTGATCAACGGCTCCATGTCTAGTTGGCAGCCGATTTCAAGTGGAGTGCCCCAGGGGTCGGTCCTGGGCCTGGTTTTGTTCGATATCTTCATTAATGATCTGGAGGATGGCGTGGACTGCACTCTCAGCAAGTTTGCAGATGACACTAAACTAGAAGGAGTGGTAGATACGCTGGAGGGTAGGGACAGGATACAGAGGGACCTAGACAAATTAGAGGATTGGGCCAAAAGAAACCTGACGAGGTTCAACAAGGACAAGTGCAGAGTCCTGCACTTAGGACGGAAGAATCCCATGCACTGTTACAGACTAGGGACCGAATGGCTAGGAAGCAGTTCTGCAGAAAAAGACCTAGGGGTTACAGTGAACGAGAAGCTGGATATGAGTCAACAGATCGAGGGACGTGATCGTTCCCCTCTATTCGACATTGGTGAGGCCTCATCTGGAGTACTGTGTCCAGTTTTGGGCCCCACACTACAAGAAGGATGTACAAAAATTGGAAAGAGTCCAGCAGAAGGCAACAAACAGGATTAGGGGGCTGGAGCACATGACTTATGAGGAGAGGCTGAGGGAACTGGGATTGTTTAGTCTGCAGAAGAGAAGAATGAGGGGGGATTTGATAGCTGCTTTCAACTACCCGAAAGGGGGTTCCAAGGAGGATGGAGCTAGACAGTTCTCAGTGGTACCTGATGACCGAACAAGGAGTAATGGTCTCAAGTTGCAGTGGGGGAGGTTTAGGTTGGATATTAGGAAAAACTTTTTCACTAGGAGGGTGGTGAAGCACTGGAATGGGTTACCTAGGGAGGTGGTGGAATCTCCTTCCTTAGAGGTTTTTAAGGTCAGGCTTGACAAAGCCTGGCTAGGATGATTTAGTTGGGAATTGGTCCTGCTTTGAGCAGGGGGTTGGACTAGATGACCTCCTGAGGTCCCTTCCAACCCTGATATTCTATGATTCTATGATTCTACACTAAATGGAGCATCTCATCAAAAGCACATGACAGCAATGCATCATGATTTGTACCAGCTGTCTACTGCGTTCTACAGGGAATGTAAAACATTGCTTTTTTTGATTTGCCATATAAATCCCTAAATGAACCAAGACCTGAAAACCTGCCCCCAACCCCATCCCTCTCCATGTGATATGGAAAGATGCTGGTTTGGTGTAAGAGAGCAATTGCTGGCAGGGTATTCTCTATGAAGTCTGCTCCGGCTTGGAAACTCACTCCCCTCCAACTTCTTTGATCCAAAATAGCTCAGAGTGATTGACTTGCAGGGCACATTGCAAAAAGCCACCATTTTGACAAGGATGGGGTGGCTGCTGTTTAGCTTATGTATTTGGGAATCAGGGTGGTGGATTTCTGATCTGTAGTGATTTTTTGCTGTCCGGATCTTTTATGTTGCTGGTGTGTTGTTTTGTCATAGTTCTGGTTATGGATTGTATTTTTATTGGATGGCAAGGCACCTACAGCTTCGGCTAGAGGTCTTATGATGCTGAAATCAAAATTAAAATAAACACAGATACACTACACGTAGCAAAATCCTGCTCAGACAATTGCTTCACCATTATCAGTACTACTGACCAGTGATAGCATTATTACAACATATACTCATAGACTTTAAAGCTAGACGGGACCATCATGATCACCTAATCTGACTTCCTACATATTGCAGGCCACAGAACATCATCCACCCACTCCTGTAACAAATCCATAACCTCTAACTGAGCTACTGAAGTCCTCAAATCATGGTTTAAAGACCAAGTTACACAGAATTCACCATTTACTCTAGTTTAAAGCCGTGGAGGAAGGTGAAAACCTCCCAGGTCTCTGCCAATCTGACCTAGGGGAAAATTCCTTCCTCACCCTAAATATGGTGGTCAGTTGGACCCAACAGCCAGACACCTAGGAAAGAATTTTCTGTAGTAATTCAGAGCCGTCTCCATCTAGTGTCTCATCACCGGCCATTGGAAATATTTGTTACTAGCAGTCGCAGATCAGCTACATGCCATTGTAGGCAGATTCATCATACCATACCCTCCATAAACTTATCAAGCTCAGTCTTGAAGCCAGTTAGGTTTTTTTGCCTCGCACTGCTCCCTTTGGGAGGCTGTTCCAGAACTTCCCTCCTCTGATGGTTAGAAACCTTCATCTAATTACAAGCCTAAACTTGCTGATGGCCAGTTTTATATCCATTTGTTCTTGTGTCAGTGTTGATGCTTAACGTAAATAACTCCTCTCTCTCTCCCTGGTATTTATTCCTCTGATGTATTAATAGAAAGCAATCATATCTCCCCTCGGCCTTCTTTTGGTTAGGCTAAAGAAGCCAAGCTCTAAGTCTCCTCTCATAAGGTAGGCTTTCCATTCCTCAGATCACCCTAGTAGTCCTTCTCTGCACCTGTTCCAGTTTCAATTAATCTTTCTTAAACATGGGAGACCAGAATTCTACACAGTATTCCAGATGAGGCCTTACCAATGCCTTGCATAATGATACTAACACTTCTCTATCTCTACAGGAAATACCTCGCATTAGCCTTTTTCATGGCTGCATCACACTGCTGGCTCATAGTCATGTAATCAATAAATACATTCAGGTCCTTCTCCTCTTCTGTCACTTCCAACTGATATGTCCTCAGCTTATAGCAAAAATTCTTGTTGTTAGTCCCTATGTACATGACATTGTACTTCGCATTATTACATTTCATCCCATTTCTATTATTCCAGTTTTCAAGGTCATCCAGATCTTCTTGTATGATATTCTGATCCTCCTCCATATTAGCAATACCTCCCAACTTTGTGTCATCTGCAAATTTTATTAGCATACTTCCACTTTTTGTGCCAAGATCATTAAAAAAATGTTAAATAAGATTGGTCCCAAGACTAATCCATGAGGAACTCCACTAGTAACCAGCCTGACAGTTCACCTTTCAGTATGATCCATTGTAGTCTCCCCTTTAACAAGCGCCTTAACCACCTTTCAGTTCTCATATTAATCCCCATCTTCTCCAGTTTAACTAATAATTTCCCATGTGAAACTGTATCAAATGCCTTATTGAAATCCAGGTAGATTAGCTCTAACTGCATTTTAGTTATCTTCTCAAAGAAAGCGACGAGATTGCTCTGGCATGATCTACCATTTGTAAAACCATGTAGTATTTTATCCCAATTACCATTTACCGATATGTCCTTAACTACTTTCTCTTTCAAAATTTGTTCTAAGACCTTGCATACAATTGAGGCCAAACTAAGGGTATGTCTACACAACAATGTAAGCCTACGGTCAGTGGGACTCGAGTCGGGTGATGCATGTCAGGGAACCCTGGGGTTGAGCTTCTACACTACATTTTAACACTGGGTTTAGGATTTTCTGACCCTTGCTCAAATCTAGGGCTCTGGTATCCACACTGCAGTGCACAGACCTGAGCCAAAGAAAACCTATCCCCAAATGCCTAGCATCCATTCCCTCTACAGTGTCGACACTCTAGCCCTATGAATGTATTGCACTGTGGGAGAACTCTACTGCCCACTGTTTCCTAACTGTGATGGTGCTATTGCTGGGACTCAGGGAGAATGGCTGCAATCTGAAACTTTATATGAACTATCATCTAATCTGAGAATTGGGCTCTCCACCTCTAGGCTCAGTCACCTTGGCAGGAAACTATCTATGTGCACCTGTTCTGATGATAATTAGGATATCAGTCTCCAGGGCTGTCAAACAATTAAAATGAAACTTTGCAATTCTTAATTTTTAGCATAAGATGGTCAATGAAGGTGTTTTTGTTTATTTATTTATGTTTATTTGTTTTGAAGTTTGACATAATATATAAGTTTCAGAAGACAAAACACACACATACCCACAGCCTGGCTGCTGTCGGCTGTGGAGCGGTGAAGTGCATCCCCAGGGCTTCGGGTGCAGCATGATCCAACACCACTCCGGGATACCTTATCCCTGCCCCTGCCTGTTGCACTCTGGGAGGCAGGGCCCAGGGACCCCCAGGAGGCTGTGGGAATTTTGGGGCTGGCTCTCACTCACCACCTTCACAGTGCACGATGCCCAGGCACCTCTGCACACGCAGCGTCAGAGAGGGCGAAGGGGGAGAGGGCAGAAGCAAGGGACAGAGAGGAGTGGGACCAAGTGGCTGCCCTGAAGGGAGGGAGAGTGGCAGAGCTCCCAGCTCAGAACAGTCAGGGGAGGAATGACCCCCAACATCTTAGCAGACAGGTGCCACCTCCTGCCTGTCAGCTTTGCTGCCTGCTTCGGGCAAGCTCTGCACAGCAGGAAAGGAGGATCTGGGGTTGGAGCCACAGGAGGCTACGGGCAGGTTTTGGGGCTGGCTCCCACTCGATGCCCTGACAGTGCATGCTGCTCAGGCACCTCTGCACATGCAGACCCAGGTAGGGGAGGAGGGGCAGAAAGTGGAGCAGGGACCAAGCAGCAGCCCTGAGGAAGAGGCCAGAATATTAGGGGTCATCCTCCCGCATCTGTGCTGAGTCGGGAGCACTGCTTCTCCCCATCTCTGCAAGGCATCTGCTTTGTCCCACTCTGTTCTCTGGCACTTGCTCCTGGACCCCACCTGCCCTCCCTGGGGCTGCATGTGCAGGGGCACCCAGGCAGCGTGCCAAAATCTGGCTGTGCTCTTGTGACCAGAAAGCAGCTCCCTCTGCAAAAAGTTTCATCTGATCAGTCTCCATTGAAAACCCTGCAGGCTCTCTGATAGCGTGCTTGCAGACTGGTGCTTAGCAGACATAGGTTAATGCTGACCTGAGCTGCTGCCGTTTGCAAAGGAAGGTGTGGCTTCCGTTTGCAATAGAGTGCAATAGACTACACTTTAGATTGTCAACACAGAAAGGACTAAGGGAGTTGCTTTAAGGAACTCTGGGATATATCCAGAGGACTTCCAGGTCCCGAGTCAAGCCAGGGCCATGTGCACGCAGGAAAACAATAGGGCTCAAACCGTAGGTCCCAGCTTAACAGGGGCTTGGACCCTCCAGCCCCGCAGGGTCCTGGGACTCTAGGTTCAAGTCCTAGGTTAACACAATTGATGTGTGGGTGTAAAGGGGGTTGTATTGCTGTGTAGACATACCCTAACAGGCCTGTAGTTTCCTGGATCACTTTTTTTCCCTTTCTTAACAATAGGTACTATATTAGCAATTCTCCAGTCATACAGTATGACCCCTGAGTTTACAGATTCATTAAAAATTCTTGCTATTGAGCTTGTGATTTCATGTGCCAGTTCGTTTAATATTCTTAGATGGAGATTATCCAGTCACCCGCCATTGTGTCCCATTAAGTGGTTTGTGTTTGACTTCCGCTTGTGATGTGATAATTTCTACTTCCATATCCTCATTTCCAGCCACCCTGCCACAATCCCTAAACTCATTACTTTCATTAAAAACTGAGGCAAAGTGTTTATTTAGGTGTTGGCCATGCTTAGATTATCGTTAATCTCCACCCCATCCTCAGTGTTTAACAGTCCCACTTCTTTTTCCCTTGTTTTATTTTTAATTTACATGGCTACAGAACCTTTTACTATTGGTTTTATTTTCACTGCAAGGTCCAAGTCTGCGTGGCTTCTGGCAGTTCTCCCCCCCACCTTTTTTTTTTTGACCTCCAAGAGGTAGCCTGCCTTGCAGATCCATCCCATCTTCCATTCCTTGTAGGCTTTCTGCTGTCTCTTAATTGGATTACAACAGTTCCCTACAATTTTCCCCAGTTTCTTGGGATACAAGCTTCAGATAGTTTCTGCAACATTGACTTTAAAGTAATTCCAAGTCTCCTCCACATTCAGATCCTTGAGTTCTTCAGTGCACTCCAGTTCCCTAACTAATTTAAAAAAAATGGGGGAAACTTTCCCCCTTTTAAATCAAGGATCTTAGTTGCAGATATATGTTTGTTTATCCTTCCCTTTAGTTTGAACTGAATTAGCTCGTTATCACTCAAACCAAGTTGTCCCCTACAACCAGTTCTTCTATGAGGTCCTCACTAATCACCAATACCAAATCTAAAATGGCATCACCTCTTGTAGGTTCGGTGACTGTTAGGTGAAAAAATCTGTCAGCTATGACATCCAGGAAAATCTGGGCCCTATTATTATTAGTAGCAGTTGTCTTCCAATCTATATCAGGGAAGTTAATGTCTCTGCAGTATTTATTCCATTAAAAATATTAAAGAGGTCTCTATCCATATCCAAATTGGCTCCTGGAGAATCTGTAAAATACCACAACCACTATCCCAGGGGAGCATCTTGTAGCTTTCTTCCCTTAAGTGATTTTGACTCAAACATACTGTCTTTTATCCATTGCATCACTTCTAATTTCTTTACAGTCTACCTCATCATTAATATACAATGCTATCTACCACCTTTACCTTTATTGCTGTCCATCCTGAACAGCATATACCCTTCAAACCTCGTACTCCAGTCATTCCACCATGTTTCTGTTATCCCTAGTATATCTGATTTCACTTTTTTGCACCAGTAGTTCTAGTTCCTCCATTTTGTCACCTACACTCCTTGCATTGGTATACAAACATCTTCGTTGTTTCTGCTTGGCTTCACCCAGATTCCTCACCCAGTTAGGTAAAGTCGTTCTACTGCCAGTATCACCTGTTAGCTTCATTGGCACCATCTTTCCTCTTAGTGTCTATTCTCTCTACCAATCATGCCCCAAATTCTGGCACTATGGAACATTGATAAAGCTAACATCACCAAGACTGACAGGGATGCTAGAACAATTTTTATAGTGTGGGTGCTGAGAGCCATTGAACCAAACTGTAAACCCTTTATATAATGGAAAACACATCAAGCCAGGGGGTGCAGCAGCACCCCTACCTGCAGCACCTATGAAGACTGAAATGGTCTTTCACTCCTGAGATAAGTCCAAAAAAATTAAACAACACAACCTTCACTTCTTACAAATGAAAAAAAAAAAATCTTTCAAGGATAGATGCTGCATTGCTCTGTGTTAGTCTCTCTAATCTAGGGGACATAAATGGTAATCCTGGAAAAGCCTCTGATTATATTCCAGAGCACTATCATAAAATATTTACAACAGCAGGTGGACTACAATGTTTTGTTAACCTTGTAGCTCAACAGTGTCCTTTAGAGGCCAAATTTGGAATCGATGTGGTTTTCCCCCATCCAATGATATTACCATGTTTACTCTGTGTGTTCAGCCTGGTTTATTATTGTGCTTGTTTTATGCTCACTGTGAAATTTGTAAAAATGCTCAAGCCTCTCTCTTCATTAATTAAATTACGTGTAAGAGGAAAATGCAGACAGATCCCTAACCACAGAGTTACTGCTGGCCACAACTATAAAATAGCTTAATGACCCTTTTGAGAGGAAGAAGACATTTTTTCAAAGTGATTTTTATTTCTTGTAAAAATAGTTTTAAATTGGCAATATTTTAGGAAGACTATTACAAAGGTACATAAAACCTATTTGGTATTTTATTACCCCATATAAAGTACCTTGGCCTCTTGCCAGTCCAACACCTTCTGAAAAACATTCATTTGAGACGACAATTTTGCAGTAAAGACTGAACATAGTTTGTATTTCTCTTATGTCCCTACCCACTCCTTTGTCTCCCCCCTCCAAATATGCACATTTGCATGAAAACATGTTCTATGTCATTCTGACCATACTATCTTTCTTCTGTCCCCTTTTAATATGATGAAAACTATTTAAAAAAATAATTTGTTGCTGGTTAGTCTGAAGCTAAGGTCTATTTCTCACGCTGACATCACAACCAGCTGCTATGAAGATTACTATGATGTCACAGACTGATGACTGAATTTGGGTGGAAAAGCACCAGCAGGGACAGATGCATTCTAAGGTCTGGGTTAGTGGGAATTTTGCCACTGAGTTAAATGGGAAACTGGATAAGGTTAAACCATAAGCTGACATATTAATTTTTTAAAAATGCAAACATGAGAAGTAATCAGACTATTTCTTAGCTCCATAAAAGCACTGATTTAATTTGTTTCTTTTTTTGGCAACTCTTTTGTTCATGTCACAAATGTAAGGTAACAATCAGTAAAGCCATGGTTTCATTTTGCAACTCGCACTTGGCAATTCAGACACATCATAAAAGTAATCTGAAAGCAATCAGACTTGGAGTTAAGTGAAGTAACACTGCAGGCTAACAGCCAAGTTTTCAAAGAGGCCCTTAATATTTTTAAAAACATTAATGAACTGTCGTTTATAACATTAAGACAATAACAAGGTATTACCATACCCATACATTATGCTTAAAGAATAGTATCTTGGGAGTGAATAAAGCACTCAATAAAATGAGAGTGGAAATAAAAGGAAGGATTGTCTCCAACTCTTAACCTCACTCAGGCCATGTCTACACTGCACTTTCATCACTAAAACTTTTGTCGCTCAGGGATGCAAAACCCCCAGCCCCCCAAATAACAAAAGCTTTAATGACGAAAAGTGCCAGTGTGGACAGCGCTTCATCGGCTGGAGCCGCTCTCTCCTCGAGGAAGCTACCGCCCCTTGTTCTTGGTGGTTTTATTTTGTCACCGGGAAAGCTCTCTTCCGGCAACAGAGTGTGACTACCCTGCGCACCTTACAACAGTGAAGCTGCAGCGGCACAGCCGCATCGTTGTATGGTGCGCAGTGTAGACATAGCCCAAGTCACAGGAAAAACGGTCAAGGCATTCACAGTCACCTGAGGTGCCACTGTTCTTGATAAATCTAAGGAAGGTTTCCAAATTAATGTACTTATTAAACTTCCCACTTTGCACTGTCTACTGCCTATGCGCAATAATTTACTCATGTAGAATTCTATACATAGGCACCTAAACTCATTCATTTTGTAATTATGTGAAACACACACTAATTCAGAATGTTGAAAGCAGCGTTCGAACCAGACAATAGCCCACCAGTGCCTATGTTACCACCTGGGAAATATAGCTGTTGAAGGCCAGTTGTCTAACTGAGTATTGCATATTTCACAATAATAAAGGTCAGGGCTCACTATTTGATTAGCTTTGTCAGTCCTCTTGATTCACATTCTGTGCTTCTGACTTTATATTTTCTGTACTGATGATAACCACCATAAAACCTCACTCAGCTCCAGACTGAGCTGCCTGCATCTGTGGCAACAGAACAGTATTCTGAAGGGATTAGAGTTTGTGAAAGAGGAGATGGTAAATTTTTGGTTTTGTGTATTGGTTTCTTTTGTGTGGAAGAAGGTTGCTGGTTGACTATTGGTATTTTTGTCTTAAATTGATTGATTAGTGCCAGACATTCTTTTTATGTTTATAGGCTGAAATAGACTCAATAAAACAAATAAAATCAGAACCGCAAATTCACCTGACACTGGCTGAAGTAGAAAACTCAGCTTAGAAGGAGAAAAGATCTAATGCCTATCAGGAACATTGCAATTTGGACCTCAGACTTACACAGCTGAAAGAAAGAAAAACTAACAGTCAGAAAGGACTTCTTTCCTACCATGTTAAGATACTTTATCTTGCAGTGCTGAGCAATATGGCTACCTGAGATAAGAAACACAGATTGAAACATTACGTAGCCAGTAAAAACAGCATCACATGATACAGTAACTAAGGAAAATGACATCACAACACCAATTATTTTCCCCTTAAACTGTATTGAAAATGGTTTCCAGCAATTACTGCTTAATGCTTAACTTCTATGGTGGGGATCTCAAACTGGGGGTCGGGACCTCTCCGGGAGTCACGAGATTATCACATGGGGGGTCGCGAGCTGTCAGCCTCCACCCCAAATCCCGCTTTGCCGCCAGCATTTATAATGGTGTTAAATATATAAACAAGTGTTTTTAATTTATAAGGGGAGGTTGCACTAAGGGGCTTGCTATGTGAAAGGGGTCACCAGTACAATAGTTTGAGAGCCACTGCTGTATGGCTAGTTACCAGTCAATCTGCTTTGTTAATTTTCAACGGTAAAGTTTAGATAAATTCTGTCACTGACATAATGATAAAGCAGACACCAGAGAGAGGGGTTAATAGCAGGGCTGGCTCTAAGAGTTTTGTTGCCCACTGTGGAAAACATTTTTGGCACACACTGAATGGGGGAGAAAAAAAACTGATTTGGGGAACATCACGGTCATCTGCCCCTAAAGATGACCTACTTAACATAGCTTTAGGGCTGGTAGGAAATAGAGGATGATGCTGAACAAGGAACAGGCCACAAAGAACGTGGTAGGAAGGAACCCAAGATGAACTACTTCCCATGGGAGTCGTTCTAGGGCAGAGGTGGGCAAACTTTTTGGCCTGAGGGACACATCTGGGTGGGGAAATTGCATGCAGGCCTATGAATGTAGGGCTGGGGCAGGGGGTTGGGGTGTGGGAGGGGGCTCAGGGTGCAGGAGGGAGTGCAGTGTGAAGGAAGGGGCTCAGGGCAGGGGGTTGGGGTGCAGGAGGGGTTCAGGGTGCGGGCTCCAGCCTGGTGCCGCTTACCTTGAGCAGCTTCAGGGTGGCAGCGGCGCACAGTGGGGCTAAGGCAGGCTCCCTGCTTGCCCTGGCCCTGTGCCGCTCCCGGAAGTGGCCAGCACCACATCCCTGCTGCCCCTAAGGGGAAGAGGGCTCTGTGCGCTGCCCTCACCTGCGGGTACCACCCTGAAGCTCCCATTGGCTGCGGTTCCCCATTCCTGGCCAACGGCAGCTGCGGGGGATGGTGCCTGCAGGCGAGGGTAGCACACGGAGCCCTCTGCTCCCAACCCCAGGGGCTTCCGGGAGTGGCGTGGGGTCAGGGCAGGCAGGGAGCCTGCCTTAGTCCCATGACGCCATGAAGGTGGCAATCCCGCGGGCCGGATCCAAAGCCCTGACGGGCCAGATACGGCCCGCAGTTTGCCCACCTCTGCTCTAGGGCATCAAGATTGGGAATGTGTTGTTTCCAGTTCTAACAGCCTCAGTATAACATAAGATGACTTCGATTATTCCCTTAAACTGTAGTTTACGTCCCACTGATTGCCCACTATGCGCACACAACTGATCTTACCACCACTTGGCTACAGAAATGCCTATATAATGTAAATTTTTGCACACGCTCTCTACTATATCTTTAATATAGCTACTTTTTGATTCCTTCTGTACTAAAGCTTCAGCCAAGCTGATGGTACATCTGACTTCTTATTAAACCATATGTTGGGACCAGTAAGGGCCAAATTCTTGAATAGACCCAAATAGTACTAGGAAAATCTGCTGGGGCATCCAATTTGCACGTGTAAAAACTGGTAAAAATGGACACAACTACCTGTCTTGTACATGAGAATGCAGGATTGGCATACCCGTACAAGTACACAATCAGGCAGCAGCAGAGAGCCAAAAACAAAATAAAAAAAAGCAAATATAGTACAGTGTTAAACTACTAAAAAAAAGGAAAGCAGCATTTTTCTTCCTCAAAGTTTCAAAGCTGTATTAAGTCAATATTCAGTTGTAAACTTTTGAAAGAATCACCGTAACTTTTTGTTCAGAGTTACAAACATTTCAGTGTTACAGCCTCCATTTCAGAGATATTCGTAAACTCTGAGTTTCTACTATACTCACTTAAGCATAGATTGCAGAATCAAGTATCCTAAACTAGATTTCTCCACTAATTCTTAGACCTTCCTCTAACTTCCTTGAGTTACACTGATTGGCAGAGCTCACTTCATATATAATTAGTAATCAGTATAGCTCAAAAGAGCTTGAAAGATAAAATATAAAGGCATTTGGATGCATGATTAGTCATAAAAAACATGGTGTAATTCTGAGTTCTGATTATTTTTCCTTTGCAAATTACCAATTCTGCAAAGTAAAGAAAATGATTTGTCCTTCAAATGTACTGAAGATGATATTCTATGGAAGTACCTTATGCACAGATGTCTAATTGTCATATTCTATCAAATACAGCAATTTATAAGCATTGGGTACCCTGGCAATTTATCAGAGATGTATGTGTCAGTGTTTTAATCACTGAAGAGAATTGGGAACGAATTGCAAAATGAGGGTAATTTCCACAGAATTCCCTGATGGCCAAACCAAGAAGCACTTAAAATGTAATAGCAATACATATTTATGGATGGTTTCATTTGAGCATTAAGTGCACCTACAAGATTTTTTTTTTTAAATCTACCTTCTGAGGAGCTGAGTGACCCATCATTAGAACTCTTTACAGACAGGGACAGCAAATTAGCTTCAATATTCAGACATATTGAAATAGGAGAGACTTTTCTGCAATTACATAAAAGCTATAATTACATTGGTTATATAAGCATTTTAATTGTGAAAAAAAGTTAGATAACTGGAGGTGCACACTGCCCCAACCCCAGCCAACCGCCACTCAAAGCACAGCAAAAAAGTAACATTAACTCAGCAAATAGAGCTTCATGCTGTAAGCTGCTTCCATATGTCTACAGAATGGAAGTTTCCTTTTTTTCTTCCATTTTTTTTTTTTTTTTTTTTTAAGGAAAACCTTGGGGAACATTTATCAAGTTAGTTTACACTAATGCACAAGCTTTTCTTTAGCTGTTTTGTTGATGTCATGAGCTGATACCATGGAAAATCATATAAATAACTACTAAAAAAAGAATAATTGCTTCCTGCTTAACCAATGTGACAAGGCAGTCTAGACAGCCCTCAAGAATGATGAAGGAACGAGGAAATTAGAAAGATTCACAATGGCAAAGTGGCTATAGTGTGATCATATTTGATGCAATCGGCAAACAAAACTCAGTTGCTATGAAAAAAAATGATTGTGGATAAAATTTTGATGGGAAGAAAGAAACTTTAAAAAAGCCAAGAGGAATCTATACCTTCACTGAAAAGAAGTTAACCATAAGACGTGCCGTGATAATAATTGCCATGAAGATTTTGTCTTTAATATTTTATTGAGTGCACATCAACAATGCACAATACACAGGTTCTCTGCACTATACATTCATATAGAAAAACTAAATTAACACCTTGTAACATGACTATACAGATCCACCACTTCAGTCTGAATTACAATCTGGGGGGAATCTGGGTTGACAGAGCTAGACCCTGAAATCCTCTCTGTTGAGCTGGAGAACAGGTGCAGTACCAGGAGCAGCAGAACCATGTTCCCCCATGCTGCCTTGCCAATGTATGTACTCACCTGGAGAGATCAGCTCTAAAGGTGAGGATAGAATCATAGACTTTAAGGTCAGACGGGACCATAATGATTGTCTAGTGTGACCTCCTGCACAACGCGGGCCACAGAATCTCACCCACCCACTCCTGTATCAAACCCCTAGCCTATGTCTGAGCTATTCAAGTCCTCAAATCATGGTTTAAAGACTTCAAGGTGCAGAGAATCCTCCACCAAGTGACCCGTGCCCCACGCTGCAGAGGAATTCGAAAAACCCCCAGGGCCTCTGCCAATCTGCCCTGGAGGAAAATTCCTTCCCAACCCCAAATATGGCGATCAGCTAAACCCTGAGCATGTGGGCAAGAATCACCAGCCAGATACCCAAGAAAGAATTCTCTGTAGTAACTCAGATTCCACCCCATCTAACATCCCATCACAGGCCACTGGGCATATTTACCGCTAATAGTAAAAGATCAATTAATTTCCAAAATTAGGCTATCCATCATACCATCCCTTCCATAAACTTATCAAGCTTAGTCTTGAAGCCAGATATGTCTTTTGCTCCCACTGCTCCCCTTGGAAGGCTGTTCCACAACTTCACTCCTCTGATGGTTAGAAACCTTAGTTTAATTTCAAGTCTAAACTTCCTGATGGCCATTTGTTTTTCTGTCCACATTGGTATTGAGCTTAAATAATTCCTCTCCCTCCCTGGTATTTATCCCTCTGATATATTTATAGAGAGCAATCATATCTCCCTTCAGCCTTCTTTTGGTTAGGCTAAACAAGCCAAGCTCTTTGAGTCTCCTTTCATAAGACAAAGAGTCCTGTGGCACCTTATAGACTAACAGACATATTGGAGCATAAGCTTTCGTGGGTGAATACTTCGTAAGATGCATCTGACAAAGTGAGTATTCACCCACGAAAGCTTATGCTCCAATACGTCTGTTAGTCTATAAGGTGCCACAGGACTCTTTGTCGCTTTTTTACAGATCCAGACTAACACGGCTACCCCTCTGATACTTTTCATAAGACAGGTTTTCCATTCCTCGGATCATTCTAGTATCCCTTCTCTGTACCTTTTCTAGTTTGAATTCATCCTTCTTAAACATGGGAGACCAGAACTGCACACAGTATTCCAGATGAGGTCTCACCAGTGCCTTGTATAATGGTACTAACACTTCCTTATCTCTACTGGAAATACCTCGCCTGATGCATCCCAAGACCGCGTTAGCTTTTTTCACGGCCATATCACGTTGGCAGCTCATAGTCATCCTGTGATCAACCAATACTCCGAGGTCCTTCTCCTCCTCCTACTTCCAACTGATGTGTCCCCAGATTATAACAAAAATTCTTATTAATCCCCAAATGCATGACTTTGCACTTTTCACTATTAAATTTCATCCTATTACTCCAATTTACAAGCCATCCAGATCTTCCTGTATGATATCCCGGTCCTTCTCTGCATTGGCAATACTACCCAGCTTTGTGTCATCTGCAAACTTTATTAGCACATTCCCACTTTTTGTGCCAAGGTCAGTAATAAAAAGATTAAATAAGATTGATCCCAAAACCGATCCCTGAGGAACTCCACTAGTAACCTCCTTCCAGCCTGACAGTTCACCTTTCAGTATGACCCATTGTAGTCTCCCCTTTATCCATCTTTCAATTTTCATATTTATCCCCATCTTTTCCCATTTTACTAATAATTCCCCATGTGGAACCATATCAAATGCCTTACTGAAATCGAGGTAAATTAGATCCACTGTGTTTCTTTTGTCTAAGAAATCTGTTACCTTCTCAAAGGAGGAGATCATGTTGGTTTGGCACGATCTACTTTTTGTAAAACCATGTTGTATTTTGTCCCAATTACCATTGACCTCAATGTCCTTAACTACTTTCTCCTTCAAAAATTTTTCCAAGACCTTGCATACTACAGATGTCAAACTAACAGGCCTGTAGTTACCCGGATCACTTTTTTCCCCCTTTCTTAAAAATAGGAACTATGTTACCAGTCATACGGTAAAGCCCCTGAGTTTACAGATTCATTAAAAAATTCTTGCTAATGGACTTGCAATTTCATGTGCCAGTTCCTTTAATATTCTTGGATGAAGATTATCTGGGCCCCCCGATTTAGTCCCATTAAGCTGTTCGAGTTTGGCTTCTACCTCGGATGTGGAATATCTACCTCCATATCCTCATTCCCATTTATTATCCTACCATTATCCCTAAGCTCCTCATTAGCCTCATTAAAGACTGAGGCAAAGCATTTGTTTAGATATTGGGCCATGCCTAGATTATCCTTAACCTCCACTCCATACTCCATCTTCAGTGTTTAGCAGTCCCACTTCTTTCTTTGTTTTCTTCTTATTTATATGGCTATAGAACCTTTTACTTTTGGCTTTAATTCCCTTCGCAAGGTCCAACTCTACATGGCTTTTGGCCTTTCTCACTTTTTCCCTACATGTTCTGACCTCAATAAGGTAACTTTCCTTGCTGATCACTCCCAACTTCCACTCCTTGTAGGCTTTCTGCTTTTTCTTAATCACCTCTCTGAGATGCTTGCTCATCCAGCTTGGTCTACAATTCCTGCCTATGAATTTTTCCCCTTTCTTGGGATGCAGGCTTCTGATAGGTTCTGCAACTTTGACTTGAAGTAATTCCAGGCCTCCTCAGCCTTTAGATCCACAAGTTCTTCAGTCCAATCCACTTCCCTAACTAATTAGGGACTGCACTCTCAGCAAGTTTGCAGATGACACTAAACTAGGAGGCATGGTAGATACACTAGAGGGTAGGGATTGGATACAGAGGGGCCTAGACTAATTAGAGGATTGGGCCAAAAAAAACCTGATGAGGTTCAACAAGGACAAGTGCAGAGTCCTGCACTTAGGACGGAAGAATCCCATGCACTGCTACAGACTAGGGACCGAATGGCTAGGTAGCAGTTCTGCAGAAAAGGACCTAGGGGTCACAGTGGACAAGAAGCTGGATATGAGTCAACAGTGTGCTCTTGTTGCCAAGAAGGCTAACGGCATTTTGGGCTGTATAAGTAGGGACACTGCCAGCAGATCGAGGAACGTGATCGTTCCCCTTTATTCGACATTGGTGAGGCCTCATCTGGAATACTGTGTCCAGTTTTGGGCCCCACACTACAAGAAGGATGTGGAAAAATTGGAAAGAGTCCAACGGAGGGCAACAAAAATGATTAGGGGTCTGGAGCACATGACTTATGAGGAGAGGCTGAGGGAACTGGGATTGTTTAGTCTCCAGAAGAGAAGAATGAGGGGGGATTTGATAGCAGCCTTCAACTACCTGAAGGGGGGTTCCAAAGAGAATGGAGCTCGGCTGTTCTCAGTGGTGGCAGATGACAGAACAAGGAGCAATGGTCTCAAGTTGCAGTGGGGGAGGTCCAGTTGGATATTAGGAAAAACTATTTCACTAGGAGGGTGGTGAAACACTGGAATGCGTTACCTAGGGAGGTGGTGGAGTCTCCTTCCTTGGAGGTTTTTAAGGCCCGGCTTGACAAAGCCCTGGCTGGGATGATTTAGTTGGGAATTGGTCCTGCTTTGAGCAGGGGGTTGGACTAGATGACCTCTTGAGGTCCCTTCCAACCCTGATATTCTATGATTCTAATTTCTTTAATTTTTTAAAGTTAGTCCTTTTGAAATCAAAAACCCTAGTCACAGATCTATTTTTGTTTATCCTTCCATTTAGTTTGAACTGAATTAGCTCATGATCACTCGAACCAAGGTTGTCTCCTACAACCATTTCTTCTATGAGTCCTCGCTGCTCACCAAAACCAAATCTAAAATGGCATCTCCTCTTCTTGGTTCAGCAACTACTTGAAGGAATCCATCAGCTATCGCTCCAGGAAAATCTGAGCCCTATTATTATTACTAGCACTTGTCCTCCAGTCTATATCTGGGAAGTTAAAGTCTCCCATGATCACACAATTACCATTAGTATTTACTTCATTAAAAATATTAAAGAGGTCTCTATCCATATCCAAATCAGATCCCAGTGGTCTATAGCACACCCCAGGCACTATCCCAGGGGAGGCTCTAGTAGCTTTCTTCCCCAATGTGATTTTTGCCCAGACAGACTCAGTCTTATCCATTCCATCCCTTCTTATTTCTTTTCAGTCTACTTCATCATTGATATACAGTGCTACTCCACCACCTTTGCCTTTATTTCTGTCTTTTCTAAACAGCACATACCCTTCAGTACATTTACTCCAATCCTGACTACTATTCCACCATGTTTATGTTATTCCTATAATATCTGGTTTCACTTCCTGCACCAGTAAGTCTAGCTCCTCCATTTTGTTACCTAGGCTCCTCGCATTTGTGTACAAACATCTTAATTTTTGCTGTTTGGCTTAGCTCACATTCTTTAGCCGATTAGGCAAAGACAGTCTACTGCCAGTATCACCTATTAGACTGGTATCTACACTACCTTTCCTCCTTTTGTCCATTCTCCTACCCACAGCTATATCCTTTCTTACTTCGTTTTCTTCCTTCTCAATGTTAAAATATGGCGTGGAGATTACCTGGACATCTCCCAACCATCTCCCCCAAATTCATAGTTTAAAGCTCTCTTAATCAGTTGTGCCAGCCTCCATCCTAGAAGTCTATTTCCCTCCCTACTCAGGTGAAGGCCATCCCGGGAGAACAGTCCTCTGTCCATGAATGCCTCCCAGTGGCCATACATCCCAAAACCCTCCTTATAGCACCACTGCTTGAGCCATCTGTTGATCATCATAAACTTGTCACACCTTTGTTGCCCTTCTCTAGGAACAGGCAGAATCCCACTGACGATTACTTGATCCTCGATTTCCTTAAGCGTCTTCCCCAGCCTGGCATAGTATCCCTTGATACGTTCCAGTGAGAATGTAGCCGTATCATTTGTTCCCACATGAAGGACAATCAGTGGATTCTTTCCCTCTCCTGTTAGGATCCTCTTCAGCCTTAGGTCCACATCCCGTATCTTAGCACCCAGAAGACAGCATACCCTTCTGTTCCCTGGATCAGCTCTGGTTACAGGCCTGTCTGTTCTTCTCAGTAAGGAGTCCTCAATCATGTAGACCTGCCTTTTCCTGGTGATGGTGTGATCCTCCGGTCTATCCCGTTCCCTCTGGCTGCAAGTTCTCTTGATTCCTATTCTCCCTTGCAATCTTCTGCAACCCATCCTGTATCCTCCTGGGGCTCATATTTGGTGTTATCTCCATTGACTCTTCCCCTCTTCCTATAGGACTAGCTGCTCTTCTCTTCTTCCTTGCCCTCTCACCTTCAGTGACCACCTGCTGTGCCCCTTCTTCATTTTCCAACTCCACAAACCTGTTCCTGAGCTCTATTTCTCCTTCACTAGTCCGTCTTTTCCTCTGCCTGGTTCTCTTAGTCACATGCCTCCACTGTCGACTTTCCTCACCCAGCAGTCTCCCCTCAAAGTTCTTTGGTCCTGCTTCCATCTGCAAGTCTGAGCTTTTCCCTTCAGCCTCCTCATGTCTTTGCTCCATCATCTGCTCGAACCCCCTTCTAAACTCAACCAGAGTTTCCACCTGCATCTCTAATCCTCAGATCTTTTCTTCCATCAGCTCTATCAGGCAGCACTTCATGCAGACGAAACTCTTTTCAGGTACCCCCTCCAGGATCATGTACATGTCGCAGATTGCACATCCAGTCATCTTCATTGTGTCTTCCACTGCTTGGGTCACTACCACTGCTGCCTCTGTATCTGTCATTGCCTTCCTACCTAAACCCTGTAAGTCTGAGAAACACAAACCAAACCAAAACACCACCACCCACAGCAAAACAAACCTCCAACAAGCACCAAAACACTGCCAGAACACCACACACTCCCTTCACTAGCCTGTCTGTTCCTCTGCCTGCCTCTCTTAGTCTTCCCCCAAACTCCCCTTGCAAACTCCCACTCAAACTCCCCTGTTTACAGCTCTGTTTGCTGACTCCTGTGCCACTGTAGCTGTCTGTGCATTCAGTTGTTGGCCCCTCTATGTGTGCCAACAAGGGTGCCAATTGTGGTGGATTTTGTGGAGTAGACACCTCTCTGGTAGGAATTGTTTGAATACAACCCACTCTTATGGCCCAATCCAACTCCCCCTGACTGCAAGAGGAGTTAGCGTGAGCCATTAGGTACACAGTGGCCATAAGATCAGGGAAGAGGGAGTTGTATAGAAGAAAAATATTGACATTTTAAAATACAAGTGTCCACCCTTTCACTTGTTTAAACCACATTACCATGATTTTGGACACAGTTGCAATGATAAATCTATTTTGTAACACTACCTAAAACTCCCCAGCAATAAAGGGCTTGCTCAGCAGAGATCAGCTCTTGCAGATTGCTGAAAGAAACTTCTATTTCAGTGAGATGAGAAAGATGGGATGCTGTATTACTGTCATCAGTTAAAAAGTGAGAGAGAAAAATCAGGGGATTGTTGCCAGGACTGGAAGATATAAACTCTTAAAGTAAGGACATGCTCTGCACTTGATACAGGCTTCTGCAGATGCCTCTTAGCATTACATCAAAATGGCCCAGGACCTAAATTATACAACAAAAGACAGTTAAGAGGGAAGTCAATTGAAGTACATAAATCCTAAAGAGTATCACATCAAGTCAAGCAAGTATTTTTAGCTTAATCTAGATGAAACAGCAAGACAGCAGGCACAAAAATGAAAGAAAAACTAATTTAAAAAAAGTAAGTAGGAAACTTTCCACATTTCATGAAAGCCCATGAGACAAGATCGCTGAAGAAATAATTAGAGAGTACCCTGGGGGAAATGATGACTAAAAATGGAAAGGGAAATAAAAAGAGTTCAACCCAAAGGGTCATTGCTTGTTCCCAATGATTTCTTACAGTAAGTTTTATAGATATGGGAACTTGATGAGCTAACACTGCAGCAGCCAAAAGTTGAACTTGTATACTAATCCTCATTTGTTAATTACACAACACTAATATGCATAAAAAAAGGAGGCCAAAGTAATCTGGGGACCTAGCAATCATGCTCAATAATGCCATGTGAAAAAACTCTGGCTTAGTCCATTGTCTTATTCTTGCACTGACTACCTGCCCTGGGTGGGTGGGTGTGTCCCACTGTGAACGATGACTGATCCTGACTGAACCACAGCAACAGCATTTAAGGTCAAAATCAGCTGTAGCTGGAGAGACCACAATTTCTCTTCTATCCAATCACAGCTCCGGAGGAGGATAGGATACAGATATGAGAACATGGGTAAGCCACTAAAAAAACTAGTAGGGAAGGCTGCAATAAACAGAGAGAAAGGGAACAATACGCGGGTGATACAATGGAGAAAATGAATAAAGAGAGAGAAAAGGGGGGAGAAGATAGGGAATACTATTATATTTATGGCACGGTGCAAATTAAGACACTAGTCCTGGAAAAAGAACCACATGGGTGGAGCCCTGCACCCATGCAAAGCCCACCCACAGTTCTCTTTGGAAGATCAGTACTTTAAAAAAGCTCAGTGGAAGCAAATTATTTGAGGAAATTGCAGCTTTAACTTTGGTTCTTTTCAGCACAGCCCTTCTTTTATATTTAAGCACAACCTTTATATGGAGAAAAACAGCAGAGTGCAATGAAGGAGTTATGCAGGCAACTTATCTAAAGGCAAAACTCAAATTGTTAGTTGAATATGCTCCTTGACATGGAGAACAGACTTGCACTTGCTTGAAAGATGATCCATTGTGCCACACTGCCACTTGAAACAAGAGACGCTCAGATTTCAGTGATCCCAATTAGCATAGTGACGGAAACTAGAAGTACTGTCTCATGCCATTCGAAGGGTGGTAACATTTACTTCAAACACATATTTGGGAATACATAATGCATTATACTAAAGGGAAAAAATAAGACTAGGTAACACTATGTTAAGACAAACCAAAAGCTTGGAGGGGGAAAAGTAATTTTCACTTTAAACACAACAAAACAAGACAGAGGGAAACAGCTCTCCAGCATATCTCCCTACCAATGCAGGATTTAGCTTCTTCTAGTAATTTGTCTTGTCCAGTTTGTTTAAATTTAAATTAAATTAATGGAGATTTCCTATCTCATAGAGCTGGAAGGGACCTTGAAAGATCATTGAGTCCAGTCCTTCACTAGCAGGACCAACTACTGATTTTGCCCCAGATCCCTAAGGGGCCCCCTCAAGGATTGAACTCACAACCCTGGGTTTAACAGGCCAATGCTCAAACCACTGAGCTATCCCTCCCCCCAAAGTGTCTGAATCAAAGCTTACAGAAGTCAAAAGAAAGAGTCCGTTGAGGGGTATTTCTACAAGTTCTCATTGAGGAATTGTTCTGTAGCATAATATATCTCTGTCAAGACGTTTTCCCAATATTCAAGCCATATTTCTTATTTAAATTTCATCTAGTTGTACGTAATTTGCCTTGTACCATTTGTGAACTTTCAGGTACACAGCAATTTCTATATTGGATCAGACAAATGGCCCACCTCCTCCAGTTCGGTCTCTGACAGTGAGCAGCATCAAATTCTTTAGAGAAAGCAACAAGAAACCCCATAGCAGGCAATTATGTAATAACTTGCCATGGGGGAAATTTCTTCCTCACCCAATTAGTGGTTTGTTTATGCCCTGAATGATTAGGGTTTATATCCCTTACGAAAATAGAACAAAAGAAATCAATTTTTGCTCATCACTGCATTGCCTTCAGTTTGTCAATATCTTTCTGTTAATCATGTGTCAAAAAAAAAAAAAATTTAAATTCCAGGTTCAGTTACACCAACGTTGTATTGTGTTGCCTCTACATAAGCAGTTCAAAATTGCCTTGTCCTTTTTGTCAAATTTTAGACTACCAACTCTTAGGGCAGGAACGTTTTCTTATGTCTGTACAGCACATTGAGATGCTACTGGAAACACGATAACTATTACCTTCTTACATCTAACACTGTCCACTTCTCTCAGAGTAACTGCTTTCCTGCTTCTTCCCTCTCTCATAGATCTGGATTTTAGATTATTTTTCCAGATGGTAGGTTGCATTAGTCTATGTTCAGTCTCATTTTTATTACTTCCTGTCTATATTTAGGGCTATTTGTTTCATTTCTCTCTTCTCGAGCATATTTGCAATGCCTCCCACTTTAGTGCCACCTGAAAATGCAATTAATATACACAAATACTGGCACTGCTCAGATTCTCTGCCTTCTTGGACCATCTTCTCTAACCGCATTCTGGTCAGACTCTGCTTCTGAGGACCCATGGAGGCTCCTCTTCTTGATTTGTAGCCTAACATCAGGGTCTTATTGCTGTGTTCCAGTCCTGATTTGGGCACTATTAAGCAAAGCAGTTGCTCTCTCTCTCTCTAGCTCAGTAAACTTGTCTGTAAACAGGCCCAATACATCATGCAGGAGCACTGAACATGATCAGGTAATATTTGTATAGCAATTTGATAACAAAGTGCAAATATTACTATTAATGTGAGAAAAAAAATCAAATGATGTTCCAGAACCTCCCTCCCAATTTGTCCTCGCTAATGGAGAAATTGCTTTCCTGTGCCTCACAGGAAAGGAGGTCGGAGCGGGGAAAAATTAAGGGTGAGATTTTTCTAGAAGTGCTCTCCCATTGAAGTCAATGAGAGTTCTTTGACTTCAATGGAAGCACATATTGAGATGCACATTGAGAAAGGGTTGTCATTACTAACTTAGCTTTCAGCTACTGCTGTGACAGTCAGTCAGGGTACATGCTTTCTGCAGTAAACATTCTTGTAAAAATATGTAATAGACACATGCAGATGATTCATGTGTTAATACAAACACATGTCAACATTCCCCCTTCATCCCTACAGAGTAAATAACTTACCCAAACTATTTATTGCCAAATATATTCTCTCTTTTTAAACTGGAGTATCAACAAGCATTACTTTTAACAGTGTAACATAGGTTCTGTACTTTTGCAAATAGCCTTTGTAGTGAAGACTGGTATTTAATGAAGGGGAAAGCAGCTGTTTTATTTTCATCTGCAGAATATTCCAGCTGCTTATCTAGAAAGCCTATTTTGGCTACATTTTACTGGATACAATTGGGAGATCATCAGACTTAGCCCATAGAAGGTATTCCTTTGCTGCAGAGTGGATTGCATTTTTGGCATGAAGCAGCATTGTGCATACTTTGAGAAAGGGTAAAGATTCTGAGAGATTTTGACTTTTTTCTACTGGTAACTCAGATTCTGACTTCAATTCATATCCCAGGTTTTTTTTAAGAGATATGCAGGACGTAGCCATCCATCATCCACTAATAAGATTTGTTTGACTATCCCAAGCAACTCTAAGATGCAGATAATTGTGTTCTATGTTTCAATATCCTCATTAAAATGGATTTCTCATCTCATTAATAAGATTTTTTATTTCAGTTTTTACTCTGCTTTTATTTACTTTTTGTAAACATGCAAAGCAAATTCATTAGCTGTAGATCAACAGTTTCATCTTCACAGAAAGTATAATCCTGAACACATTACTTCAAGTGCAAGGACAGATGGCAATAGATGAAGCCTTATTTGATTTTCATGTGACTAAATCAAGAGATAAGCATGGTTTACGGGAAAATAACTTGGCACTGTCCAATACTTCTAGAACTGTGCATTCCCAGTATTTCAGGAGATACAGATTTTCAGAAAGGGCTTCATCACACTACAGGCAAAAATACACGTATGTAGCTACATGATAGAAACTTGCTCCACTTCAAGTGAACTGTGTGTATCTCACTGAAGAACGGTAAGCAAGCATAATAAAAGTGATATTTATATTTGCCACAGATATAGTATATTGTGAAAAACACCATTCAATTTTGTTTTATATCTACATTTAGCATAAAGATGAGAAAGCAATGGAGCATAAGGATGTAGACCAATGGAGAGGTATTTTTTAACTAAGTGCTGGTTACTCTTATAAGATGTCTTTTGCTATAATCATTCCTGTTTCCAATTTACTTAGTTGTCTTCAAAAACTAAGAGGTAAAACAGTGAAGGTAACTTTTATGCCAGTGTTTCATAGTGAGTACAGACTCCAATACCAGATCACATCTCTAAAAGGAACCTGTATCAAATCCAGTGTCAATTTGATAAGATCAAATAGTCTGATTTATTTGTTTTCTTCCCTCTTTGGACCCTAGGAAAGTTCATGAATTAAGGGTTTTAGTCGTTTGGGTTATCAAGCAGAATACTGTAAACAAAACTAAAAACAAAAATGTTTTGCAAATTTTACAACCTAACCATCCATAACATCCACTTAGACAAACTGTACAAGTTTCATGTTTTCTTTAGATTTTGCTGATCCCAAAGGAAACAAAGTACAATCTTCTTTAAGGATGTAGGGAAGTGAATTACCACCCAATTAGGAAAACACTGTTTTGGAGATAAAGAAAATTTATTGTTCCAAAGTATGGAAATTAGGAAGTATTTTCATCAACACCACACTTCATTAAAACCCAACTAGTGTGAAAGCACAGAACTGGGTAACTCCTCCCTAATTAGTTTCAAAGCTGTAACAACACACCCTTGGAGACACGGCTTAGAAAATTAAAGATGGCCTCTGCATAAAGGACAGGCAGAGAACGGCATCACTGAGGTATGAGTCCATTTCTTTTAGGTAAATTACTGCATAGATATCTAGGCTTAAAATTTGACATTACTCTGAATAGCCTTTATAGTATCTTATAATAACAACGAAAATACATTGTATTTGAAACTGAAAGCAGCATATTACACATGCACTGGTAGAAAACATCATCGGTGTACAACTGCTGATGTTGAAAATATAGTACACAACTTGGATGTTCATTAAAAAGCATACTAATCAGAATCAGATCTCTCTTCTGTGAAAAAAGTCTACGTAGGCTTATTAATAAAAATGGAATCCTCAGCATTCAGCTGTTGTTGGTATAACATGAACATACAGAGTCTTCGTATTCAGGGTCTTCATGGAGGTGTCCTTTGTAATCTCTGAACAAAAGGCAAGAGAAAAGATGGAACAGAATTAGCAATCTCTATACAAACAGAACACTGTCAACACTCTTATTTCCATATTCTGAAATAATAATCCAGTTCTCTTTATCTCAGCCAAAATGATGCTTGGACAGGAAATCCTCAGCTGAAATCAGAGCCTGTCATGATAATGTAATAAAGTCAAAGGAGAGATCAGCATACATTAAGCTTGCCACTCATCAACATTTTCAAGGTACTAGTATGATTTCAACAAAGCTAACAAGCAGTTTAAGATTGAAGGACACACACATCCCAAAATATGTTCTGGGACAAAGCCCTCAGCAGTTTCAAGGCCTCATAGTGTTATGTGGAGGATGACGACGACAACAGGAAGAAGATGTTACATTGCACGAATATGAGATCAGGAGTCCACTATGAAAAAGTTACAGTACAACATGATGAAATTGTAGGATTCCTTAAATGTTACCAAAGTCCCCATTTTCTATTTCTTCTTAGTCTCTCATCACTTATGTGCTAGAACTGTGTAGCTCAAAAGCTTGTCTCTTTCACCAACAGAAGTTGGGCCAGTAAAAGATATTATCTCATCGACCATGACTCTCAGACTTTGGTACACAAATGCTTCTCTCCATCTTATCTTTCTGCAGCATTAAAGATTCTGAACTGTGCTGGTTGTGGCATTCAGTGGAAGAACAAGAAATCCTGACTCCCAACTCCATAGATACTAACGTAAACAGAGAGTGTTAGCATACTGGGCTGCATGTGAAGTACAGATTTTTCACTTCATCCTGATAGAAAATCATCTCTCCTGCTAGATGTCTTCCAAATAAAATTATTTGAGCAGCATAAAGTGTTCAAGGATATTTGGGAAGTTTTCAATAGACATTATACTCTGACAGGTGTTTACATTCATTCCTCCACATGGCTGCCTGCGCCAAGCAGCTTTAGCTGAGCTCAGTGCTACTAAGAACACAACATTCAGAGAAAGAGAAAAGGGGTGGGAGAAAACTAGGTGGAAAAAAAAATCTGTAGTCAGAGAGTGAAAGTGAGTTGTACGTGAGCACATTTAGATGTTTATTTTAGTCTCCTTCCATTAAATAATACCTGCTACATATTTAAAAACAAAGAGTTTAACAAATAATAGAAGAGTCAGTTATAAATACATGTGGCAAAGTATTCCTAAATATGCCATATGCTACAGGTACACTGTCTTCCATTTCCTTTTGTAAGATGAAGTGAAAACAAAAACAGCACAGAACAAAGAATGAAAATGTCATTTTATCTAACTCTCTGCACTTGAGAGGTGGATTAGTGTGATCAAAACTAAGAGAAAAAACAAAGTCTCATGGAAGTCTGATGGATTAATTTCTTCTGTACCACCTTAGTAATAAAGGACACCCAGCTTCTGGCTCTGACTTCCCTGCTCTAAGCAATTTGTCCTCAATTGATACTCTCAGTAGTGTCCCGTCGGAGCCCACTTCGTTACAGCAGGACCGTTGTTTCTCTGTGGAGTTCTATAAAGCTTAGTGGGACTCTGCACAGGCAGAGGGCCTCTCTCGCAGGAGCATATAGGGAATGTATTGCAGCAGTGAAGTGAGGCCACATCTAGAGTCAAACGCACCACAACAATTCTCCTCAGCATAGGAGACAGCTGACCTAAACAGCTTTCAATTCTGGAACATTAGAAGGAATGCCCACACTAAAATCTGCAGCTATTTAATATTCTGAATGATTAAGAATATAATATACACTTAATATAAATTACACGCAATAACTGGGCAAAATTACAGTGATGAAACCAGCTTGATTCATATTCTGTATTTTATACATGTTCAGCGTTCACTGTCCTGCTACCTGGATGAACATCAGTTTCTCTCAGTATCACAGGTACAACTCACCTGACGATTCAGTGGCTATTTTTACCTGTTTGAAAAAGAATCTAAGACCATTCTGATGTGAAAAAATAATATTGAGCCACCTGATTCAGGTATCAGAGGGGTAGCTGTGTTAGTCTGGATCTGTAAAAGCAGCAAAGAGTCCTGTGGCACCTTATAGACTAACAGACGTATTGGAGCATGAGCTTTCGTGGGTGACATGCATCCGATGAAGTGGGTATTCACCCATGAAAGCTCATGCTCCAATACATCTGTTAGTCTATAAGGTGCCACAGGACTCTTTGCTGCTTTCACCTGATTCAGATTACTGTGATACCACACCCCATATGTATCTTCTGCAGCAGTACTTTTTTACACCGTTTTCATGAAGCATGGCATTACATGATGGCATGCCTAGAGAGTTAACATTCTGGAAGTTTTTTAGGATCAATTAAAAATGGTGTCAAAAAATATTAGTGCAGGGATGGTCCTCATTACCAAAGCTGACTGAAAACCACCAAACTTTTGCACTAGGTTGGTGGTTTCCATGAAAAACTAAGCGCACCAAATGAAATTAAGTGCCTTATTATGCACTCCCGGACTATGACTCCGCAACTAAATCAGAGCTGAATTTTACATTTAAGGCAGGGATTATAGTAACAATTGCTAAAATAGATTAGTGTAGCGGTCTTGTTAAATATACACCTCTACCCCGATATAATGCGATCCGATATAACATGAATTTGGATATAATGTGGTAAAGCAGTGCTCCGGGGGAAGGGGGGGGCGGGGCTGTGCACTCTGGAGGATCAAAGCTCGATATAACGCGGTTTCACCTATAACGCGGTAAGATTTTTTAGCTCCCGAGGACAGCGTTCTATCGAGGTAGAGGTGTAATAATGTATTCCACACTGTGCCAGATTGGTAATTTAAATCTTCTTTCCAAAACAATGTACATGGAGTTCTAAGGATTATTTGGTGACGTTTGTTCCAAAGATAGGAGGACATGTTTCAAAATTCCATGGTAAGAAGTGCTTGTTATCAGAGAACAATAGGAGGATATATGTCACCAACAGAAGTGATGCACCTGTGGAGAATAACTGCCTGGAAAAGGATGGAAATTAGTCTTAAAATCAATTCAGAGCTGCTCTTCCATTGTGGTGGCTTGCTATGGCACAAGTGTAGGGGAGGGATGGAGATAGCAGGCATATTACCTGACCTAAGGATAGGTCTTTCAGATAGCAGAATGGTAGAAGATCTTGCCAGATGTTTCACAAACATTGCCAAGCCTGTCAAATATCTCTGCTGCATCTATGAAACAGGATTGCTTTATGCTCCTGTAAATACTAACTATAGTCTCTGAATTGATTTTAAGACTAATTTCCATCCTTTTCCAGGCAGTTATTCTCCACAGGTGCATCACTTCTGGTGGTGATTGTGGGGTTTTCAGTTTGTCTCTCTCACTTGGTCTACATCAAATGCGCTTCTTTTACAACTAAAATTTACTTTTTGCTTAGATAACTGCCCGTGTAGCTGAAAGTCAAACTGGATTCTTTCCTTCTCATGCATCACCATCAGTAATACACGTGCCACAGGTCAAATTAGATGTGCACCTGGGTAACTATTAGCCTTCGAGGGGGGAGCTTTTCTCAACATAATTAGTTGCATCAGAGCAACTAATATACCGATTCTGTTTTACCAGTGGTGACACACAGGAAGAAAAGACCCAAGCTCAACACTCGGAGCCCAGGATGACTCTGCAGGGCTGTCTTTAAAAAAATGTTTTATTTGTAAATTGAGCCAGTTTTGTACGGAATTAATAAGACAAATCATGGACCTGCATGATGCCATTTTTACAGTCTCTCTTCAGAGCAGACTTCCGTTTTAAGTATTTTAAATCCAAATTACAAAAGGTATAGGGTCAGGGCACTAATTCATTTCAGCAATTAACACTTCTTCCCCTCAATAGCTCCCTTACACCCTCCCCCCCCCCAGAAAAGATTCTCTCATTAAGAAAAAAATTTAAAAGAATTATTCTGAAGCAGAGTAAAGCCAAATTCACTGCTAAATCACTCAAATTGTGAACTTGGTCCCAAAGTTTTTTTTAAATTATTTTTGAACATGATTGATTATATAATACCTGCTTGAGATGGGTTTATTATCACCATCACATGGTTAAAGGTACACTGTAACCTTACTCTATGCATAACTTCATTAAGAAATAGTCAAAAAACTTCCCCTTTATTATTGTAAGATAGTTTTAATTTGGAACATGAAATAAAAATACACTAGATAGGGCTTGTGTTCTAAACCAAATATATTTCAATTAGGATTTACTGTAACTGTTAACATTTAAATGTATATGGTAATCTTTTCCTAGCTCTGTTGAAATTCTAAGGTCTCAGATACTTTGCCCATCAGTGTAAACTGAAAGCCTTATTTAGGCAAAACTTACCATGCTAACATTTATGAGAGATTTTTCCAGGAGTTCCATAATGAAAAAATTATAAAAGAAACTGCATGCCCTCACTTCCTTTGACACAAAAACATTAAAAAAAAAATAAGTTTTTCAAGACTTTCAAAACTCAGTTCAGCCTGTGAGAAACAGTCCAACACCTGGCACCAGCAGTTTTACAATTCCAGCTGATATTTTATCAAGTTCTTTAACTATTTACCAATGAGTAAATTATTATTTTGTATTAGAAGTAGCCCTAACGAGTTAATAAAAAAAAATAGAATCTCCAAGACTATGAAATACCACAGCTGCTGTTTGCCATTTCAAAGTTTTAAACATTTTCTGGAGTTGTGGCTATAATGATAGATGGATAAAAAGATGGTTAAAAAAATAAGTAAAATTGCAGAAATATGCATTTCCATTAGTTGTACTAAAAAATTTACAGAAGCCCCAAAATATAATTTACTCCAAAAACATTTGCTAGATATTGATCTTGGCTCATTGTGGCAGATAATTTAATGTAATGATGTCATAAAAAAGAATTAGAGTCATATAACTCAATTTGTGTATTTATACTATAAAAAGTGTTGCCAAATCACTTCCTATATTACATCATATTAATAGAGAAAAGGAAAGTGAGAACTTGAATCAAGACAATAGAATTGTAACCATTACACACATAGTGTGTTAGCTACACAAATCAGCCTGTAAACCAAATGAAAGTACTATGCTTCTTGGGGCTCAGGTATGATTTAGAGAATATTCCAATCAGGGCTTTTAGCCTTTAAAGAAGAGTATTTACAGAAACTGCAGCACATTTTAAATTTACATGTTATGTAAAAATTATGGTTTATCCATCGATGGATGGTATGACTTTCCTTAACTTAATTTATACTTTATTTAACCTTAAAAGTAAATCTATCCATTTTCATTTGTGTAGGAATTATAGTATAAAAATGTATTAGCTACTGTACTGGTATATTTTGCTGCAGAGAAAAAAAAAAGTTTAAAGTCATTCCTCATTTTTTCCCTTCCAATACTGGATAACTGTACATTACATTGTTTTTCTAATTTATTTTACTATTTCAAGCCAGTATTTTCTCTGTGATAATTATTTGCGCAGCTACACTGATCATTCGTTGCACTGAGATCTTTCTGCCCTGCAATAACATTGAAAGAAACCAACGACAGATGAGGTTTTAACAAAAAAGTGTAACATCAACTGCTGCCAAATGACAGTGTTCTCTCTAGTCAGCAAGATTTCATCTACAGCTACATTTACACAAATTAAAACTGTGCAGGGTATATTCTGTTCTTATGTCTTCTGCAGTGCTTTAATGATGGTAATTTTCATTCCTCTATATTCATTAACATCAATCTGCAAATTATCTTTAGCATGAGTTCAAACTAGCACTGGACAGTTACAACATTTCACAATCACCTCACTTAAGAAAAGATCTTTTGGATAACAGTATTTGTGGTTCACATGAAACAAGATCTAGTATGACCTAGTACTAAAGCCCATCATGTTCCTGATCCTGAATCTTGGCTCAGATGATAATTCTGGAGTGACTAGAACCCATCAAGTAGACAATTCTAGGGTTATGGTCTCCCCCAGAACAGATTCTGAAGTGCACAAATACAACCAAACACTTACCACAATACAGTGAAAGCATTCATAATATTTGAAGACTAGCAAATATTAACACTGAACACAGACTCAAATGGACTACTTTGAACATTAGTGTGAGCAATTCACAGATGAACTCAGTAGACGTGCTTCATGATTGTGAAAGCACAGGCTGGTGGAATTAAACTGGGTAATGCTGAATCAATTGTTCAAAATGAAAAATAACAGGTAAAAAAGTGTCACTTGCTCAGATTCCAGTCTATGCAACAATTCTGAAATGGCTCCTCTGATCCATACTGATATACTCCTTTCCTCAATTCCCTTTCGCCAAAAGAAAAAAAAATCAAGCCAGTCCTGTAACAATGTGCAGTTTACTGCAGAACAGATTCTCAAAATCTGATCTGCTACTATTTAAATTATTTTTTTCCTCTAAGTAGAGACTTCTTTTTAAATTTACTCATCGCATCAGTACATAACTGACATTTTCATTAGACTGACTGACCTTTCAATTTCAACTGAAGAGGCTCCTAGAGAACTATTCTTAGCCATTTCAGCCAATGCATGTAATTGCACTACTCATGCAAAATTTTACTACATGAAAAGTACTCTCTGTTGGTATGTATATGATGTACTTTGGATGAAATAAATTTAACACTGATTAAATATAGGTTTGAGACCCCAGATCAGATGCACTCAAGTCTGATTAACACACTAAGGCCCCGATATTGCAAACACTTACATACTAATCTAAGGATTTTAAAAACTAAGTAGAAAACAATGAATTGTCAGGCAAGATAATTAGAAAGAAATGTAGACTGTAGGCAACTAAAATAATCCACTGGAATCCAATTAAAAGGATATGTCGCTGTTGTTGAAGAGAAAAAACAAAGTACATAAGCAAAAAAATCCACAGTACACTCAGGCATTAAGTAACTTACCCTGTGTGTGTGCTTCATCTAGGAACAATTTTAGCCTCCTGCTCCTGAGACCAAACACTTTTGCTGTTTCATAGAGAAGACCTTGATATGTTAGTCCATTCTGACCAACTGGGTTTTCCATTAGAAGAGTTCCCACCACTCCTTTCAGACACTCTAAGGAAACAAATTGTGTATTATTGCAATCTGAGCGGAGGAAATTGCCTCCTACTACACATTTGCATTTGTCTTGACCCATAAGCTTAGGACTTATTCCTTCAACTCACCTGTTTCCTCAACAGCATTCCTTAATAGCATTCACTTACCCATGTATAAGCTAAAATACAACAACAAATATCTATCACAGAGTCATCGCTGGAAAGTTGTCTTTTTGAGCTATAAATCCATAAACACTGAACTCTGTGAGCACATCAACAAATGAAAGGAAATCACTAGCCCCCCTACAATGGGCAGGCCACAGTTGCTGAAGAGGGGTTATGGAAAACAAATATTTCAGTATGACACAGGTGATCTACTCTTTCACAGAAGTACAGATCATAAATGCTCAAGGAAAAACACCAAATAAATTGCTGATCATGGTCCTATTTTCTGCCCAGGGTCAGCCCACGCCGATTTCCAGTGACTTCAAAAGGAGTCCATGCAGGAATAAGGACAGTTCTTTGCACAGAAACCAGGCCTAAAACAAACCCTTCACTGGAAAGGCAAGTCTTTTGGAGGCAAAGTAATGAGGGAGGGGAGGCAAAGTAATGAACGTACAATGGGATTAATGAACAAGAAACCAAATTATACACACATCTTGATCTCTAGATTGATAATGAAATAATTCCCCTAGTTCTTAAATCCGTGTATAAGCCGTGGTTGTGATTCCTGCATCATGCACTCAGTGATAATCCCATTACAAGAGAAGCTGGCCTTTTCAAGTCAATTTTAGGCTTGTAGCCTTTTAGAACAAGTTTTGCATATGCAAACCAATAGTTAGAAATAGGAGAACAATTCTGAAACTCTTACTTAAATGCCAATAAGACCATCATCCCCTCTCTCAACTTATCTTTTCCCCTTTTTCAAAAGTGAGGAAAAACTAAAACTCAACTTCCACTTTGTACATTAGAAAGTTTCTATTATATGGGATACAATAAGTAGAACACACCAACTACCAACCCAAACATATGTATAGATCTCAAGTGAACACTGTTGTCCAAAACTTAAATTACAGCAGATAAAACCGGTAACTGAAATGAGAAATATCCTACATACAGTACCTTGCGGTTTTGCATTCACTAGCTGTAAGTTGATATACTGGCAGAGGAGGGTATCATGAGTATTGATCAAAGCAGGGGCTGACCCTGATGTCACATGAAGAGTCTTTCCACTGAGACTCAGTAAGTCAGTGTTGCTTAACAGTTCTGAAATGAAAAATGAAACCAGTCAGGCCGTTACAGGCTAACTAACATCTAGCTCTCATCTGATTAACTGACAGAGTATTTCTAGCTACTGTTTCCATTACAGAAATGATTTCCTTTCTCAAGAGAGATATATTTCTTCATTCTGAAAAGCGTAAGTGAACTTGTGCAGTGAGTTAAGAGATACTTTGTTTTATGATACAAAGTATCTCATCTGCTATGGAAATTAGCATGTCAAGCATAATGGGCTCAGAATGCACAACAGCACTATAGTGCAAAAAACGTCGAAGATTGTATAAGAGGCTGGGAAGTTAAGATGATGTCTCTTAGAAGTGCAGCCCTAGTACAGGAAAACCAGGAAACTCATTCACTCAGCAGGTCAACTTCTAGAATCATAACTATATATACAATAAATAAAAATTTTGCTTGATAGTTTATAATAAGCCAGCAATGATTCCTTTGTACCAGCCATTTCCAAATCATCAAATTAAAACTTTAAAGTCTTTGCTTCTATCTCAATTTTGTTAGCTGAAGCATCATAGAATGGTTTATTCAAGATATTTTTCTGATGCTCCAGGTGCCAATTAATGCAAAGGCAGTGGCTAATAAAATGATTTGATCGTGTATGAAGCCCTTGGCATTTGCATGCAATACCCAAAACAGAGTCAAAGAGCAACAACTAAAACGTTTACTTTCTCATGCCCCCTTTTTGAGAAGCACGTGGCCTGGCGAGATGGAGCTGGCATCTCTCAGAGAGAGGTGACTCACATGTCACTCAAGCTTTAAACAAGTAGAGCTTGACTACATGGAGACGCAGTGTGTAGCAAAGTCGGGCTGTGAATCAACAGTACACTAGCATGCCGTGCATTGTTTCCATGTAGACAAGCCCATATACGTAGCTATATAATAAGATTCCAGGAATGTCACTCCGAAGCCTAAAATGTCTATTGTGTCAGTGTGAAATGATGGAAGCAGCTACGAGCATGGCTGAGAACTCTCTTTGTGCAGAATATCACCAGGTTGAATTATCACTGTGTTTTCTTTTCTGCTACCCTCCAATTTTTTAGTTCTCAGCCATTTTGACTTAATGAATTACACTCATGCAGTGTACAGATACTATAAGACAAGAATCTATGACATGCCAAGAGTCCTAAACTATTATGATATCAGAGGTAACTGTAGAGTGAGGGTGGTGATTGGTTGAGCTAATTTGCATGCAAAAGTTTCATGAGTTGTATGAGGAAGTCTTGCACAAACAGTGGATTACTTGGCCCAACTGTCATACCCATGCACCCTAAAGCTGCCCACATAAATCAACACAAACCTCCAAGACATAAATCAAACACAGCCACCCACACATGAACACAACCAGCAAAACAATGACCCTGAACATCACTCTGAAGCCCAGAATGTCTGCTGAATTGGTGTGAAGTGATGGAAACAGCCACAACAGCAGTTCTCAACCAGGGGTCTGAGGTCACCTGGGAGGCCGCAAGCAGGTTTCAGGGGGTCCGCCAAAATAAACCAGAGAGCAGGGTCAGCGTTAGACTCACAGGGGCCCAGGGAAGAAAGCTGAATCCCAAGCCCTGCTCCTCGGAGCTGAAGCCAAAGCCCAAGCAACCTAGCTTCACGGGGCCCCCTGTGGCATGGGGCCCTGGGTAATTGCTTTGCTTGCTACCCCCTAATGCCAGCCCTGGCTTTTAATCTAGTGAAAAACAGTTGTTGTGGCACAGGTGGGCCATGGAATTTTTATTGCATGTTGGGGGAGGGGGGGAGAGAGTGAGAGGAGGGGCTCAGAAAAAAAAAGGAGAACCCTTGAGCTACAAGCATGATTGTGAGCTCTTTTTGCTTAGAACATCACCAGGTTCAATCATCACTGGGCTTCATGGTCTGTTACTATCCAATTATTTAAAGTTCTCAGCCATTTTTGGCTTTAAAAATATCATATATAACTTTAAAATTACACTTATGAGACAGCATGGGCTTTCAGCTACTCACAGTAAATATCTAAGCTTATGGGTATAACACTTGGAACAAAAAAAGTATTTTCCCAACTAAGCCACTAACTGAAAAATCAAAGATTTTAAGATACTAAAACATCCTGACACTGGTAAAATGAGACCATAGAAGGGATAAATAATTTAGAACACTAAGTTAGTGGACTTCACTAAAGCTGATATGGCTAAGTTTTCCCTTCAAAATGCTGAATCAGACAATGACAAACCTTACCAATGACCCTCACCACTTGGTGATGAGACAGCACCTTCAGCTGTATTCCTCTTGGTTAATATGTTCCGACAAGTGTATTGCTTCTGTCGGCTCATTTCATTTCATTTTAATGTGGAACTAATGGTATGGTACATCTTACTCCAAAGATCAGGGGGAATATTTGATGCAACAGCAAGTATATAAGGAAACAAAATATTCCACAAGATCATTAGGCAATAAAGAAATGCACAAAATTCCCTGGTTTCTCATGAAACTGGCAGATTTGAGGAATAAAGGGCCAGATTAAAGCTAAACTTAAATTTTATGCTAGCATATTCCAGCAAACTGAATGCTGAAGGGGATGTGTTTACATGTGTATGTGTCTGCTGTCTCTAGAGAGTTAACAGTTATTTTTCAAACAAACAAAGCAGAAAAAAAAATCAAGTCACTAATGCACAATACTTAGTGAAAAGAATTTATAACGTAGAGAGACCTAGCAGCAGTTATTTTTAAGCTGCATGAAGCTAGAACAGCTTTGCCTAGCACTGCCATGCACTAAACCCATGATTACTATGTATTAATTATATAACACCTTCAATGTGCAAGGTGTTTTACAGAACAAGTAAGAGACATGGCCCAAGGAGCTCACAGTAATATTGGATAGCTGGAATAATCCAGGTAGGAGGTGGACAAGCATGAGTGACAGAAACTGTGATTTATCTTTCAAGTAACTCTAGTATTTTGCATCACAGGGCCATTGCCATGTCAACACAGAGACAACTCTCCATCTGCAATACTTTCACCATTTCCTTTTTTTTTTAGTCTTTCAGAGTAGACAGAATCCAATATTGTCACATACTTGTGAAAAAGTGTGAAAAATCACAAACCATCATTGTACATCAATATTAAAGCTTTTAAAAAACCTTCAGTTCAGCCTGAGAGCTGAGATTTGTAGTAGGAAAGCACAGCCACTCAACTGGGAGTGGCAGTAAGATGGACTTCCCAAAACCACAGTCCTTCTCATTCTAGGCCAAACCACCCCCCACGGGGCAAAATTTAGCCTATCCACAACTGCACAATGTGTACATTTTATCTTAACTGTTAAAAAAAAAAACTTTTCATTTTAAATGGCTGTCAGCTTCATTCTGCTGAGGCCCTTTGTCCCGGACACCACAGGAAGAAAGACTAGATAATCAGGAATGTGATTTAACTAGACCACAGCTTCATTAAGGAACACATCTGAGAATTATCCAGCAGTAACTTGTCCAGTTCAGGTCATCCTTTCTTTGTAACCTATTCCATGTGGTTGAAGGCTGCTGTTAGCCCTCACCCTCCTCAATCCCAGCATTGTCCTGGGGCCCCACCACCCTTGCCTCATACAAGGATTAAGTGTCTGGGGAAGAGAGGGCTGTGTCCTTCTGTACAAGACATAAGGTGCCCCAACCCCATTCCCCACCTTCTTTAGGAGATACCAGACCCATCACTGAACAATCACCTTAATTGGACTCCTGTCAAGTAGCAACAAAATTAATTATACAGTCTAACCTACCCACCAAGTCCCTGAGGGGAAGGCAAGAAAACCCACCCTATCCAGACCAATCTGGCAGTGAGGGAAAAATTCCTTCCTAACTCCAAAAAGGCAGTTAGCACGATGCCCAGAGCATTGCCACAAAACCCAGCCCTACCTTAATATCGTGGAGAGATGGGGAGAGGGTATCTTCCCTGAGCAGAACGGTACCCTTGGACAGGGGGAAGGGCTTATAAATCCTCCCCTTGGGAGCAAATAGAATGCTGCACCCTTCTGTCCAACCAATCAGCCACAGAGCCCCCCTCCTCAAGCCCAAAGGCAGGCACAATCCTTGAAGGAGCCAAGGGTTTTCCTTCCTCTGCTGATCCAGACAAAGCCCGCACAACCACCTCAGACTATAGGATGTGAAGTGGGGGGAGGGAGGGAGCGCATTCTGGTAAACTATGGTTCTACCGACTACTTATCTCTACAACTTCACACCAGACTACTTTGATTTTGTTCTCGTTCCAAATACACCACATTACTGCTATTTGGAAAATTATTTTAAGGAAAGGTTTTCTTCCACAGCCAACTTTATTTTAGATGGTCTTGTTAAGCAATCCTGAACAGCAGAGTACTCTTTTCATATGGTAGAAATATTCCACTTGGTTCTGTTCAACCAACCGCTTTAAGCATCCTGGCTATTAACAAGCTGAATAAGGCAAATGAAGTGTGTCAGATAGAGAGGCTCAGTGTGGGTACCCCAAAGACATTCTACTAAAGACATGAAGATAAAAATATTTTTTCAGGGAATGAGAAACAGGAAAGGCAAAAATGTAAGAAAAAAAAATGTGGGGATACAGGTCTAAGGCAAGTTACTGGTCCAGTGATGTAATGTATGGGTACAAACTTCTGCTCCTAATAGCCCTGTAGGAATTTTAAGGCAACTGTTCATACTTTCCATTCACAATGATCAAATTATTACCTCCATCTCCCCCTTGTATTTTAAAGATACAAAATAAGCTTTCCATAACCATTGACCTCTGTCAATTTTGCAAACACTATCTACAGGTTTCCTTTATATCCACACCGGTTGAACCTTGAATTGTCTAATATGTAGAATCCATATTAACTTTAAATGCTTCAGTTTTTAAAACTCTCTAGAGCAATACTACTCAAGGTGACATGTCTATAAAGAACTCACTAATATACTATAAAAATAAATTTCCAATTCTTGCTAATCAAAGTTTTTACTTCGCTGCAGCCACTTCTTTTCTCTTTTTTGATTTATTCACTGAGTGGTTTGGTTACTTAGGGTCTTTATACTACCAGCCAATCAATTGTCCCTTAATTCTAATACAACAGAATACACAATGTAATCTTATCATAAAACAGAATCTTGATCTCACAGACATGAAAATAAAGCTAGTTTGTTTGCTAAGGTATCATGGTCACGAATTGCAACATTTTTCAGTTGTATCAGCCACTTTATCTCTGTTATGTTTGCTAAATTATGTGTGCTCTGTACATAACCCATAAAGTGCACTTTACATTTTCATTTGTTTACAGAGTCGGAACACAAATTCAATCCTACAAAAATATTTTCAAAATAAACTGTTCTCTAACAGAAGAAGTCTGGAGATCTTCAAATTGCTCTGCTGTAAAATACAAAAATATGGCAACAGCAAAGAATTTGACTAAAAAGGAAAATCAGTTTGTACTCAATTTAAGTTCTAACTCCATCTATTAGTGTATTTGCAAAATCATGCAACTATATTTCATGGCAGCTTGCCAACTCATGGTACAGTACTAAACTGATGAAAATGCTTTCTGAATTAGATGAAATTTCATCCTAATGAGAACTGAAAAAGAAATACAAATTGGAAATGGATAGCATAACAAAAGTGATGAACACCATTTAACAGGAACTTTTAAAACCATTTAGATTGTTTATAACTGTAAACTATCTATAAACACATTCTCATATGCTTAGTAAAAATCAGCCATAGAATACTGGGCATACTTCCCAGGAGCTCTTTTTTAGAAACTTCATACACACAATCTGAGAAAATGATACAATAAATGATACAAGCTGCCAATGACATTCTTTGAAAATCAACTGAATTGCTACTGTATGCACTTCCTCAGCTTTCATCCTCAAACACCATGTACCTGATTTTCCATTGAAAACTGACAGCTTTGAATTTTTAAGGCCAAAAATGCAGGACACAGCATCTACAAGTTTAGTATAGTTTAATTTATTATCTCCTTTTGGATTTTCCAACAGCAACACACCATCTAAAAATAAAAACAAAAATGAAGAATTAAAATGTAATTTAAGAAATGAGTTTGTATGTTGCAATGATGAACTACTTAGAATTGGTTTGCTATATTATGTAAAACCAATACTGATTATAGTGAATGAAAAAAATGTCTCTCACATTTCTTTATCCCAGGAATATGAACTATGGTTCTCCTCTTTTCTTAAATTAAGCCCATTATAAGAGGGAAAAAAACCCTGTTTCTGGATAGGTTTAGTTAAAAGAAATCTAATCTCCATTGAAGAATTTGTGTGGGTGTCTTTCAGTAGCTTTAATCAGCTGCAATAATCCTATACATTTTGACAGAAATTTAAATCTTAAAGGAAGCAAATATTTATGCATGATGCCATCTTAGTAACAAAATAACAGTACAGAGACATACTTATTTGTATGCGATGTAGACAATTTGGGTATTTCTTGAAAACTGTAAATACAAATGTGCTCCTTTGCTACATCAAAATCCTGTGGCAAATGTTTTATATTGTATTGGATAAATCAATATACAACCAAAAAAAATATACATTGAATGTATATTAAATGCAATATGCACTCATTAAAATCTAGCACGTGCAGGAGATTGGTTTACATATTAATCTACCAGGGAGATGTACATGCATGCAAATTAAATAGACTATAATCAAATCAATTATTTATGTATATATTCAATGATGGCATGGTGCATTATATTTGCAATTAAGTGAAAGTAACTGATGTGCCAAATGCAGGAGTGGTTTTCAATTAACTGGCAGCTTGATCACTCTTCTAAACACATACAGGGTAAAGTCCTAAATAGTGATGCTCTATAGACATGCAGTATTTTGTCCTGTATACAGACACTGTTTTATGCTACAGATTTCTATTAAGAAAGTGTCAACATGAATACAGTAAAAGTTAAATCGGTGTTCCATCACAAATTTAGCATTTAAGTTCAATTAAAACAGAAAAGACCCTCTCAGAGACCTTTAAAAGGAGATTTAAGCTATCACCTCAAAATACTGCCATCATTTCAAAAACAAAATAGTTCAATATCCAAAATCCAATTATTTTCAGTATCTTATGGGAGCTGCAATATCCCAGTTGGCATTTTGGGTATGCTCCTCTCAGGGTGAATCTCTGTGTCCCTTGGAGACTGACATCATATTTGAACTCAGAAAAATCTTATACACTTTAAAGAACGGAAGTCTTCAAAAAACAATGTTTAATCTTGTATTGGATGTATTAGTGTACTTCCCTATCAGGCATCAGTCAAGTGAGTACCACAGCTTAGGTTATGGTAGCCTGAAGGAACATATATTTCACTGCTATAGGTGATATCACTGAATAAAACCAAATCTGAACCCTAGAACGCCACCAGATAGTTGTGAATGCATTATTTCCAGGGATGTCAATTAATCACAGTTAACTCAAGCAATTAACTCAAAACAAAATTAACTGGATTAAAAAAATTAATTGTGATTAATGGCAGTTTTAATCACACTGTTAAACAACAGAATACCAATTGAAATTTATCATAAATATTTTAGATATTTTTCTACATTTTAAAATATATTGATTTCAATCAGGGCCGGCTACAGGTGAACAACTGGTGAACCAACTGGTGAACAAGCCTCTGATAGTGTGGCTGATGTGATTAGGTCCTATGATGGTGTCCCCTGAATAGATATGTGGACAGAGTTGGCAGAACTAGCGGTCACCTTCAGCCCCCAACTAAAACCTCTCCAACACATCATCAAGGATTGACAACCTATCCTGAAGGACGATCCATCACTCTCACAGATCTTGGGAAACAGGCCAGTCCTTGCTTACAGACAGTCCCCAAACCTGAAGCAAATACTCACCAGCAACCACATACCACACAACAAAAATACTAACCCAGGAACCTATCCTTGCAACACATCCCGTTGCCAATTCTGTCCACATATCTATTCAGGAAACACCATCATAGGACCTAACCACATCAGCCAAGCTATCAGAGGCTCGTTCACCTGCACATCTACCAATGTGATATATGCCATCATGTGCCAGCAATGCCCCTCTGCCATGTACATTGGCCAAACTGGACAGTCTCTACGTAAAAGAATAAATTGACACAAATCAGACGTCAAGAATTATAACATTCAAAAACCAGTTGGAGAACACTTCAATCTCCCTGGTCACTCGATTACAGACCTAAAAGTTGCAATATTACAACAACAAAACATCAAAAACAGACTCCAACGAGAGACTGCTGAACTGGAATTAATTTGCAAATTGGACACCATTAAATTAGGCTTGAATAAAGACTGGGAGTGGATGGGTCATTACACAAAGTAAAACTATTTCCCCATGTTTATTTTTCCCCGCTACGGTTTCTCACACCACCTTGTCAACTACTGGAAATAGTCCATTTTGATTACCACTACAAAAAGTATTTTTTTCTCTCCTGCTGATAACTCACCTTAACTGATCACTCTCGTTATAGTGTGTATGGTAACACTCATTGTTTCATGTTCTCTGTGCTCTGTGTGTGTGTGTGTTTATATATATCTATAGATCTAAAATGTACAATTTTTTTTTACATAAATGCACTCAAAACCAAAAACAAAACAATGTAAAACATCAGCTCCTGCAAGTACATTCAGTCCTACTTCTTGTTCAGCCATTCACTAAAACAAACAAGTTTGTTTATATTTATGGGAGATAATCCTGCCTGCTTCTTATTTACAATGTCACCTGAAAGTGAGCACAGCTGTTCGCATGGCACTTTTGTAACCGTCTCTGACATTACACCCTATATTCTTCATAGAAATATTGTTATGATATGAATATGGCATAACTAAGATATATGTTTTATGCAAGATGGGTCAGGTGAAGTATCATTATAAAGGTTATGATTTACTGAATGTGATTAACCAATTTGTATGCATGTATCATTTCTGTATCTGAAGTTAGAAATATTGACTATGTAACAATTACAACTGTGTGTGTACTTGGGGAACGCCCACCAGACAATATGCAATCAGCCTGGATGGGCCCTTAGGAAGGGCAACAGGACTTTGAAGATACTAATCTCTCTCCCTCCTGAGAAGTTTCTTGGGATGCTGCTTTGACACTGCAGGGTCATGTGATCATGTCACCTGGTACTGGATACTATCTTAAAATGCTGGTATTTTTCCACAGGATGGGAAACAAAGAATTCCTGACATATGCAAATCCTATTTAAGGCTGGGGAGTCAGTTAATCTTGGCTCTTCTCCACTGCCTCCCCGTCCAGGAAGAAAGGTTGCTGAAAACACCTGAAGAAACAAAGGAACTAAGATGAGGGGGGCCAGGGGCTGAGCCCAGGTGAGAAAGGTCAGCCTGTAAAAGGAATCCCTTGAGATTTAAGCTGCAAGCAGTGCAGTTTACCTTCAAGAAACTCTGCAACCTGCATCAAACAACATTTAGGGTGAGACCTTACTATCTGTAGCCAAATTTCTTTAATGTATTAAGCCTAGTTTGCATGTCTTGTTTTATTTGCTCAGTAATCTGCTTTGTCCTGTTTGCTATCCCTTATAATCACTTAAAATTTACCTTTTGTAGTTAATAAACTCGTTGGGTTTATTCGAAACCCAGTTTTTGCAATCCATAATTGGGGGCCGGGGGGAAGGGGCAAAAAGCTGTGCATATCTTCCTCCACATTGAGGGAGTGGCAAATTTCATGAGCTTACGCTGTATATATCTCTATACAATGCAAGACAATATAATTTTGGGTTTACACTCCAGAGGGTGTGTGCACCAGCGTGCTTGGCAATTCCCTGAACTGAGTCTTCCCACACAGAGCTGACTGCAGACTCTGTGTGATTCTACAGCTGGGTGTGTCCCTACCTGTGTGTATGCTGGAAGGAAGCTTGAGAGCCTGTCACAGCAGCACAGAGTAAGGGGAACCCAGGCTAGTGGGACAGACGGGCTCAGTGGGACCCTAGCACATCAGGTGGCACTCTGGAAGGGTGGGGTCCAACCCATCACACCAGCATTGCAAGGTATTTTCATGCCAAATATAAAAAACATTTGTATGCCCCTTCATGCTTTGACCACTATTCCAGAGGACATGCTTCCAGCTGATGATGCAAGTTAAAAAAAAAAAAAAAAAAAAAAAAGAGTTAAATTTGTGACTGAATTCCTTGAGGGAGGATTGTAGGTCTCCAGCTCTGTGGTTTTGCCAGGAGCTGGAAATGGGTGACAGTAGATGGATTACTTGATGATTACCTATTCTGTTCATTCCCTCTGAAGCACCTGGCACTGGCCACTGCTGGAAGACAGGATACAGGGCTAGATGGACCTTTGGTCTGACCCAGTATGGCCATTCTTATGGCTTTATCTGCATTCTGCCATATATTTCCCCTGCCGCCAACATCTGGGAGCTGCGGGATACCCCCACCAGTGGCGATGGCAGGGAGCTGCGGGGTATCCCTACCACCTGCGGGGGCTTGGAGCTCCAAGGGCCGCCAGAGTTGCCGGGGGTACCACATAACTCCCTGCCACAGCAGGCAGTGGGAAACCCTGCAGCTCCCAGCCACCACAGGTTGAAGTCACGGAGGCTGCTGGAAGTCACTGATTCTGTGACTTCCGCGACCTCTATGACTAAATTGCAGCCTTAAGCATAAGTAACCATCCTTTCGAGTATGTGTTAGGGTGGATCCCACCGTAGGTGACTCACAAAGAGTATCCCCTCAAGACAGTGGGAATGAGGAGTTCCAGCTGCATCAGTGAAATAGGAATTGTAGTCCTGCTCTCCCGAGAGTTTGACCTATCAATTAAATCCAAGGCACTGTGTTAGTCAAAGGTCCAGTGGGTTACTCCACATCAACGCTTTGCAGATTTCGCATACTGTATTATTACATTTCTGAAGCAGGCGGAGGATGCCACTAGAGGGAGCCTGGATGTTCCGGGTGAAAGCCAACTCCAATCAACAGGTGACACAGTGAGATACATCACATTATCCATTTTGAAAGTTGCTGTGATGAGATGGCCTGACCTTAAGAATGCCCACTATAGATGGAAATAGACACTGCAACAGTCTGAATGGATTGCTCCTATTAATGTCACAAAGCAAAGTCCTGGACACAACTAGTGCAGGCAACTTCTTTTCTCCTGGTGAAGAGTGTGGTTTCAGGAAAAAGATAGGTTGATTGATTGGTTTAACTGGAAGTCTGAAACTACTTTGGGAATGAATTTCAGGTAAGATTTTAGTACCCTTTTGTCTCTTTGAAATGTTGTATAGGGGGTTCAGTCACAAGCATCTGAAGCTCAATCACTCCTGGCCAAAGTGACCAGCATGAGGAAGACTGTCTTCAGAGTCAGCACATTGATATAAGGAATACTGTGAAAGAGGTTCAGAAGGAGGCTCTATGAACCTCAGGATGACTATGTTGAAGTTCTTGGCAGAAGTAGGTTCTCTGATCTATGGGTAAGTATGTAACAGCCTTTTGAGGAACTTTGTCATTATCGGATGAGAAAAGACAGAGCATGACTGTACCAGAGGATGTCAAGGTGAAATTGCTGCAAGTTGGACCTTAGAAGTGAAATACCAATCTCTTAAGTGCAACAGGTAGTCAAAGATCTGTGGTATTGAGGTCTGAATCAGATTCAGACCATGTTGGGCTATCCATATTGAAAACCACTCACACGGAGATGAAAAAACGGTTACTTACCTTCTGTAACTGTTGTTCTTCGAGATGTGTTGTTCACGTCCATTACACATTAGTTGTGCGCGCACCGCGTGCACGGACATCGGAAACTTTTTCCCTTAGCAGCTCCCGTCGGGTCGGCAGGGCCCCCCCTCCCGCCAGAGCGGCGCCCCGCTCTAAGGTATATATATCCCTGCAGACCCGACCCCTTCGGATCCTTCTTGCCGGTGACTCTGACAGAGGGGAAGGAGGGTGGGAAGTGTAATGGACGTGAACAACACATCTCGAAGAACAACAGTTACAGAAGAACCGCAACTCTGGGAGACCTGCCCGCGCAGCCACCGAGTCCAGGACTGCACCTATGAAGTCCAGTCTCTGTGTGGGAGTTAACGTGGACTTGGGCACGTTGACCAGTAGGCCGAACCTGCTGAACATCTGTAAGGCCAGCGTCATGTGAGAGCGGACCTCGGCCTCCGACCTGCCTGCAAGGAGCCAGTCGTCCAAGTACGGGTACACGTGCATCCTTCTTTTCCGAAGGAAGGCTGCTACCACGGACATGCATTTCGTAAACACTCGCGGTGCAGATGCTAGGCCGAAGGGCAGGACCGTAAATTGAAAATGGCGCTGGTTGATGGTGAAGCGCAGGAACCGCCAGTGGGCCGGGTTGATGGCGATGTGAAAATATGCATCTTTCATATCGAGGGCAGCGTACCAATCCCCCGGATCCAGGGATGGGATAATAGTTCCAAGGAGACCATACGGAAACGCGTCCTGAACAGAAACTTGTTTAGTCCGCGCAGGTCCAAAATGGGACGGAGGCCCCCTTTTGCCTTGGGAATCAGGAAATACCTGGAGTAAAATCCTTTTCCCCTTAGGTCTGGTGGGACCTCTTCCACTGCTCCCACTGTGAGGAGGGTCTGCACTTCCTGCATGAGAAGTTGCTCGTGAGAGGGGTCCCTGAAGAGGGACGGGGAAGGGGGATGGAAGGGAGGGGGCGAGGAGAACTGGAGGGTATAGCCCGCCTTCACTGTGAGCAGGACCCAGCGGTCTGATGTTATGCGTGACCATGCACAGTAGAAATGGGACAGGCGGTCCTTGAACCCCAGAGGTGGATCCGGAATGGGATGCGGTACGCTGGCCTCGAGCATAACTTCAAAAGCCTGGTTTATTCCCTGGCTGCGGCTTGCCCTGGCCATGACCTTGGCCTTCGTTAGGCGTATTGTTACGTCTCCGCCTGTTATCCCTGCCACGACGGCGGTACGGTTCATGCCGATGGCGAGGGTGATACTGCCTCTGTGGAGGGTGAGGCTTAAAGGGCTTCTGCTGTGTCACCGGGGTATGCATTCCTAACGACTTTAGGGTCGCTCATGAGTCCTTGAGGCTATGTAGCCTGGCGTCCGTTTGGTCTGAAAACAAGCCTGACCTTTCAAACGGAAGGTCCTGCAGGGTGGTCTGCACCTCTGGCGGAAGGCCTGAAGCCTGTAACCATACTGAGCGCCTCATCACTACCCCGACGCGATTGTCCTAGCCGCTGCGTCAGCTGAGTCAAGGGAGGCCTGCAGCGAAGTTTTGGCCACCGCCATCCCTTCGTCCACTAGGGCCGTGAACTCTGGATGTGCGTCCGGAGGTAAGGATTCTTTGAACTTGGAGACTGATGCCCAAGAATTAAAGTTGTGTCTATTTAGAATCGCCTGCTGATTAGCGATCCTGAGCTGGAGGCTCCCAGACGAGTAGACCTTCCTCCCGAATAAGTCTAAGCGTTTCGCCTCCTTGCCCTTGGGCGCAGGGGCTTGCTGGCCATGACGCTCCCGTTCGTTGATCGCAAAGACTATCAGCGAACAAGGAGACGGGTGCAAAAAGAGGAAGTCAAACCCTCTAGATGGGGCGAAGTATTTCCTCTCCACGCCCCTTGCAGTTGGTGCACTGGAGGCCGGCGTTTGCCATACCGACTTATAGTTAGACTGGACTGTTCGTATAATCGGGAGAGCGACTCTAGAGGGGCCCTCCGGGATCAGGATGTCGACCATGGGGTCCTCCTGCTCTACGGTCTCCTCTGCCTGCAAGCCCAGATTGAGGGCTACCCGGCGGAGCAGGTCCTGGTGTGCCCGATGATCAATCGGGGGAGGGCCAGACACTGTTGTGCCCACCACGGCCTCGTCCGGCGAGGAGGAAGAGGTCGGGGCCTTTTGCCCATCCTCACCTTCCTGCAACCCGTCATTGACTGGTTGTTCCTCTGGGGCCTGTCCCACGGCATGGGACTGAGATGGTACCGTGCTCGGTGCCGAGTCCACTCCTTCCTGCTCCTGCGGTCTAGAGATCGTTGCCTCCTTGTGAGAGGGCGGGCGGTACCGCGGAGAGCGGAACCGGTACCCTGATGGCCCAGATCTCGAGGCCCTAGATGGGGGGCCTTGCTGGTGGTAGGCCCAGGGTGTCCAGAATGGCCATTGGCCTGGCTGGCCCCATTGAGGGTGACCAGAGGTTTCGTAGTCTCTACTGGCCTGTGTCCTGTGGGCATACCCGCTGTACCGGCCCGAGTCAGTCTCCGACACCACAGATGGTGATCTTGAAGGCCACGGCGGTGCCGTGGAACGGTGCCGGTCCGGGTTTGGAGAGTAGTGTCTCCGCGACCAGGACCTGGAGTAGCGTCTCGCCGACCTGGACCTGGATCGGTACCAGTGACCACGGGACCGGGAATGACTACGGGTGGTCGGTCTCGGGGAACGTGTAGCCGACGCGTCCCGGTGCCAACTCGAGTATAGCTGCTGAGTCGGTGCCGACCACTTATTGAGGCCCGACAGCTGTGGCGCTTTCTGCGCGGAGGGCAACAGGGAGTCCACCAAGGCGGAACTCGACCAGGACCGGTGCCGTGAATGGTGCCGAGATGGCGACCATGAAGGGCACACCATCGCCGGCTTGGCTCTGGATGGCAGTCTCGGTGGAGCATCCTTAGTTTGTGGAGGGCCCTCAACGGACAATTCAATGAGGTCTTTTGCTGCCTCATGTGTGTCCGGAGTGGAGGGCTGTTCCAAGAGCTCCTCCAGCCCCTCCTCCTCAGTCGACGCGCCTATCCCGGGGCTCGACGGGCCTTTCGGCGCCGGAGCCACTACCGGGGCCTGTGCCGGGGCCATAACGGCCTTAGGCGCACTCGAGGTCTTCGCTGGCGCTGCCCTCTTATGTGGGGAGCGTCCTCGGGCCTTGGGTTGGCCCTTCGATTTTTCCGGCGAAGACGACCGGTGCCGTAAATGCCCCCGTTGGGTCGGTGCCATGGGCTTCGGGTGACCCGCCGGCGCCGGGTCCCGAACCGATGCCGGGGCGCTCCGCACTGAGGCAGACGGTGCCGTCGAAGTGGAGGGCTGTAACGCCGTCTCCATGAGCAGCTGCTTGAGGCGAAAGTCTCTTTCTTTCTTAGTCCTGGGCTTAAATGCCTTACAGATCTTGCAGCACTCTTTCTGGTGAGTTTCCCCCAGGCAACGGAGACACGAGTCGTGGGGGTCGCTCAATGACATAGGCTTACGGCACGTGGCACAAGCCTTGAAGCCTTGGGCGTGCGGCATACCCCGCCGCCCAGGGCCGGTGCCGGGGTTGACCAAACACCTACAACAAGAACTTCGAGTACTTCCTAAGGAACTGTTAACTACTAAGCTTAACACTAACAACTAAAACTGATAGCATAGTCATTAGTGTTATCTCAACAGTTAAGGGACACTCTCAGACGAGAGAGAGAGTTGTTCCAACGCCGCCACAGACGGTAAGAAGGAACTGAAGGGGTCGGGTCTGCAGGGATATATATACCCTAGAGCAGGGCGCCGCTCTGGCGGGACCCTGCCGACCCGACGGGAGCCGCTAAGGGAAAAAGTTTCCGACGTCCGTGCACGCAGCGCGCGCACACCTAATGTGTACTGGACGTGAACAATCACTCGAAGAAGAAGTCTTTCTGGTTAAATATTTCCTGCTCTCTGTCAGGATTTCCTAGACCTGCAGGGAGCAGTCCTTCTCTATGGTACCAGCCAACTGTCATGCCCTCATGTCTGAGTGGAGTATCTGGCTGTGGTGTTGGGAGATCAGGTCTCAACAGTCCAGGAGCTGGATCTGTGCTTGAATGGACATCTGCAGTAGGTCAAACAGTCGAAACTGCCTTAGTAAGTATGGAGCTACAAGAATGTGGCTGTCTCTCTTCTGATTTGGGAAATCCCCTGGGAATCTATTCAGAGTCAATGTTTGCTGCTGAACTGGATTAGCTGGTTTCCATCACCTGCTGGTTGTGCTTCTCCTTAGGCAAGAGCTTGCTGCTCCCTGACACTGTTGGCTCTTTCAGGCACAGGCCACCTGCTAGACCCCCATTCTTGTTTTAATTTAGCATCCAATCCTGCAATATATTTATCAACAAGCATAATGCTTACTTCTGAGTAGTTCGTTTGGATATTCAGAGCACTATGTGCTACACACTGTAGTAAAAGGATTTTTGGGTTGGATACTTAGGCTGTCAACTCTTTCAGCAGGGCACTGTCCCTTTTGTAAAACATTATGTGCATGTAGTTTCAGAGTGGTAGCCGTGTGGGTCTGTATCAGCAAAAACAACGGAGTCGTCCTTGTGACACCTTAGAATTTGTTAGTCTCTAAGGTGCCACAAGGATTCTTTGTTGTTTGTGCATGTAGTGATATATACATAAATTAAAAAGCACTATACACACTATTTTTTTTCACCCAGTTGAGTATCATCTCTCATTTAAAGACTTAGTTATAACAGTGAAAGTTAGATTTCCTCAATAATCCTTTATCAAATATTATTTACAACTACTATGTAAAGGAAGTCAGCACCACCTTGTGCACATAATCTCTTTGTTCTGTTATCCATCATATTATTCCTTAATTCATCTTATGTGGTGATGGCTCTGAAACATTAAATATGTCTAGTTAAAACAAAAATCTCCTACCTTGCTCTGTACCATTAATACAGATGTTGAGATTGACATAAGCACAGGCTGGGTCAACACGATGATGTAAGCCTCCTCTGACAAGTGTGATTTCTAGTTCTGACCCCTTCAACTAAAACAAAACAAAAACAAGAGTATTTTTACTTCAATAGTACTCTATTAAGATAGAAAACAAAAACAAAACATATGCCTCAAAATAAGCACACATTAGGACATTTCTATGGATCATTATATTAAAAAATAATTACACGAGAACATAATTGTAAATTCTATAGTGTTCTCTCTCTGAGGATCTGAGAGAGTGTTGTGAATATGAATAAATTCACCCTTACTATGCCTATGAGATAAAGAAGGTGGGAGGGGGGTGAGAACTGGAGCACAGAGAGCTAGAACACCCTAATTTTCTGAAATGCTGTGGTCCACAAATCCCACTGAAGTCAATGGGAACCGCAAGTGCTCGAACACCTTTGAAAATGAAATCATAAATGATTTGCCTAAGGTCAAACAACAAGACAGAGGCAGAGCTGAGAAAAACTTCCATCTCCTGAATTTCAGTCCCATGTCCAAACCACAAGCCTACACCTAACCCCACTTTCCACCTTGTTGTGAAGTGCTATGTAAAAACTTCTTAAACCCCCTGGAATATGGAGAGAGACACATGAACTGTGGGCTGGTTTTGTTCTCCTGCTTCTTCCCCCAATGCCCTAAAATCAGAAACACCCTGCAATTAGTCAGAAAGCAAGTTCTAAGCAAGCAAAAACACCTTAATCATGGACTATGCTATTTAAGTAACGCCTAGCAATGACGCAGAGCATTCTCTTCTTGACAGCAGAAAAGTCAGCATTTTCTGGTAATGGATTCTTCACATGCTTAAAGCTTTGTTTTTTCTTTATTCCTATTCAGTTCAGGATTCTTCCACAATAAAATTTGCAGAAGTGGACAGGGTAAAAAAGAAGGCAGGTGTGTGTTCTTTTGGGGTATACAGAACCTTATGGTCATTGGAAGCACATTATTTTAACAATTCCCAGACCTACTCCCCCAGTCTGAAATTTATTCAGACACCTGTCTGACAATAACTAAAAAAAATATAACTGATATCCTATAGCAGGTATAAAAATAACCATGTAATAATATACATTATATTACTTGAGAACTAGTATAGAATCATGTAAATCAACAGTATTTTAATGCATACATTCGAAAAGAGCTAAGGTTTTCATTACAAGCCAACCTTTTTCTATCAGAGGGGTAGCCGTGTTTGTTGCTTTTTACAGATCCAGACTAAGAGTCCTGTGGCACATTATAGATTAACAGATGTATTGGAGCATAAGCTTTCGTGGGTGTATACGTCACATGCGTCTGACGAAGTGGATATTCACCCATGAAAGCTTATGCTCCAATACATCTGTTAGTCTAAAAGGCGCCACAGGACTCTTTGTTGCTTTTTTCTATGGCACTCACAGAGGCATCTGACTACCCCAGAAATATTAATTTGCTCTTGCATCACCCCCGTAAGAAATGGAAATAATTGTATTTTCATTTTGCAGATGGGGAACTGAGGGATAGAGAAATTAAGTGACTTGCCCATCATCATACAGAAAGTCTGTGACAGAGTTGGAAAAACAAAATGTGATTTGTAGTCTCAGTCAAACATTAACTTTCACGAAAGTTATAGTTGTAGCCCATAGGATTATTTTGCTAGCTATTATATCCCACTAATCCAGCCAGCAGTATCAATTAATGTTTCTTTTTCTGAAATTAATCCATTTTATTCTTATATTTTATCAGTATTAATTCCTGGGAATTTAGGATGTGTTGAGGCGTGTGTTTCCTAATAAGTTTTGCTGAAATGCAAGAAGCCTACCAGCCTGTAAGATCCGGTAAGATCTGCTATATAGCAAAAAGTATAATCAGTTATGAATATGTCAGCATAAAAGCTCGCAATCTTTGGCACAGATAAGAATGGTCCCTGAACTTTGGGGAACCAAAGGGAGGAACTATCCACATCACATCACAGGTTTATCCGGCATCTACCTCCGATAGGTAACCGCAGGGTACACCACAACTCGGAGGTCATCAAGAGAGCCTAGGTTGGCAGTTTTGGAGTGAGAGAATCCTTATTAATATATTTAGAAAGTAAGCGTCATAATCCACTAACCTATAGGAGAAGTGTACCCATAAATTTCTTAGGGTACGGAAATAAAATTTGGGTATAGTAAGTTGGGCCTGAATTACATAGGTCAGGATCCTATAAAATACCTTGTAAGAGAGCTTTTCTAAGTTCTAGTTCTAGGCTCTTCTAATTCCTGAAGCTTCGGTTTCTTTGAGTGCTTTTTCCCAGTTCTCTTATACTCTATACCCTTTTCATCTATCTAGCTATTCTATCACGCTACCAGCTCAGCTTGTGCAGTATAGTATAACTGCTCAACATTCCTAACCATTGGGGAAGCCAGCGCCACCGTGTAATCGGGCATACCAGGAGTGAGGCTGGTCCTCCACCTCCTATTACCGGGTCCTCAAGAAAGGGTGTGAGTATGTTAGGTTAAGGTATTTATAATAGAAATGTTACCACCAGGAGTTTCGGAATTCTTTTAATGTTTTGCAGTTATAAGTTTCATTGAATTTCTTATTTTTATGTCAATCTCAATAAAGGTTTTATCAATTTGGTATTGTCCTCAGTGTATGTGTTCTTGCCAAGCACCCCAAGAGTCCTCTCCTGATATAGAACTCTGAGTTCTTGAACTCTGTAGTCTGAATTGGACAAGAACCTATAAATCTTCTGGTCAGATGCAATCAGTGGCGAGCCATAACAACTAACCCATCAAATTCAGGTCAACAGATTGGCGAGCCAGCCAGGAGTCTCAAGGTGTGCGTGGCAAATACTTACTTAAGAGGTTAAAAAGCAAAACTCTGTGTGACCTAATCACTGGGCATAGTCTGGTAACAGTTTCCTTTGTAACAGAAATTCTGGGCATTGATCCCAGAGAATTTATACTACTTCCTTTTTTTTTTTTTTTTCTCCTTGTAGCTTGTGGGTTAAAAAGTTTAACTGTTTTATGTCTGTTTCTTTTATGTGGCCAAATATTAGGAGTAATGGTAGTGTACACGTGATAAAGGATGTTTTTTGAGTATTGATAAGGCAATTGCATTGGGCCCAATGACCCACACTCGTGGTGGTGGCAGAGTTGATTAACGTGGTTAGCTCAGAACTTATACGGTTCCAGTTACCCCCTTGGTAGTCCCCTCAACTCCCCCGGATTGCCCCCCTTGAGCCATCTCTGAGCAGTATTTGCCCCTCTGTTCAGTAGGTACCGCCAGGGGTTTTACCTCTTGATCTCCTAATACACATTGGCCATCAAGGGAAGAGAAGGATCCTATCTCCATTCTTTCTTTTGGAACTTGTTTAAAGTATTGTTGGACCGGTCTGGGGTATATTTTTTATTACTATTATTGGTTTTGTAAGGCGCCTTTAGATTTCTTAATTTAGATTTAAGATTTAGAGTTAAGTTACAGTGTTAAGTTTCCCTCCTTGTTATTTTAAAGTTAAGTATATTCAGTGTAAAAGCAAAAATGAGTGAGAGAAAGACGGCAGAGCCTGTGGAGGCTGCCTGCGATATAGCTTTGGAAATTTTTGTCAAAAGATACATCAGGGAAATTGGAGGAGGATTGGAGCAATGGAAAGATAGAAAAGTTCTCTACGGGCATAGTAACCCGTGGGGTCTCGTGAGTTGAATATTTGAAACTGAAACTGAGAGAAAGAAAAGAAAAGATAGTGAAATGAAAGGGATTGCAATGGAGTTTTTGTTGACAGCATGTGGTCTTTTAAGACGGAAGTTAAATGCAAAAATGGAGCTGCTCAATAAGGCACAGAAAGTTGTAGGGAAGGAGGATAGGGAAATTCAGGAATTAAAGGAGCAGTTATACACTGCCTCTGACTAGCAGTTTTCTCTTTTCTATAAAGGAAAAGAGTTGGAAAGAAAGTTAGAACGGAGTCACCATCATGACTGTGAGTTGTGTGAGGAAGTGTACAGATGGCAGAAATGAGCAGCTGCCAGTTTAAAGTCACTGGAACGTTATAAACTAGAGCGTGGTCGGTTATTGGATCCGATCAGAAAGTTAGAAGGCAGTTGTGATTCACTCAGAAAGGATAAGGCAAGGTGTATGGGAGTGACCACAGGAGTAACTGTAAGCACCTGGGTTCAGACAGAGATTGTAGATAAGGAAGAGCCCCCACAGATTATGGCCAAGGAGCTAGGAGAGACAGGAGATGAGTCAGCAACGGTTCCTATCCCTATCGGGTTAGTGGAACCAACAGAAATTGATTGGCCCATGGGGCCATTGACAAGAGAGAGAGCGAGAGAACTAGCTAGTGTGGAGGTGGCTTCTGAAGCCGCTAACACAGAGGAACAACCCGGTGAGTTAGAAGAGGAAGTTGACAGTGAAGTGATGGGAGCCAGTGTGCCAGCAGAAAAGGGAAGTCCTCCGGCCATAGTGCCTGAGGAGGAGGAGTTAAGTGAACCAGAAAGTATCATCTTAGAAAAGCAAGTAGATGTTGCAGAGGGAGAGAGAGAAGGTGATTCTGAGGAAAAGACTGTCTCAGCTCTTAGTAGAGCAGGAGAAGTGCCTTTGGAGGTTCAAATCGCGCAGGAAATGGAGCATGCTGTATCAGAAGTAGTTCAGGTATCTAATGTGTGTGATACAATCACCAGGATTCAGGAGAGAGAGAGAGAGAGAGAGAGAGAGAGAAGCCTAGGGATGTCATTCACGCACCTAATGTGGTAGCACCATCCAGTTTAGGAGGTTTTCAGGATTCCCTGAGGGGGACGGTCCTTTGCCCTACCAACCAGGCCAGTCACCGGCACCGCCCAGGTTCATGGAATACCTGGGAACTCCCACTCCATGGTACGTGTTAACGTCACCACGTGTACCAGTGGAAATGTCAGTATGGTATGAGAGTACCTTACATAAGAGTTATCCAGAACACTACACTAACCATATATTTCCCAGGTTCCGCTCACGGGAAATATCTGACAGTTCTGATGAAGGAAGTACTGACTCGGGTAGGAGAAGGCCTCAAGGTTTTGGGGGAGATACTTCAGATACTGATTCCAGTGAGAGTTGACCAAACTCTCCAGTAACTCCTGACTGTCCCGTAGCAATGGTTATAGATATTAAAATATTATAGATTTGGTAACTAAACAAGTAGGAATGATGGAGGATTCTTCTGTTGCAGTATAGGCACAGTGGATTCAGGAAACAACACAAATATTTGGTTTGCCAAGTGATGATTGGGTTAAAATCTTACAGCTTACAGTAAATCGAGCCTTATGGAGCACTTTGCTCCCGGAGATTAGGAAGGGCGAAAAGTCTTTTTCAGAAAGAGTGGCCGTGCTTGAGTGTAATCAGCATCCTGGACAAGCTGGAGTGGCTATCCTGTCTAATTTGAAGCAAAAGCCAAATGAGTCTCCCCACCAATTTCATCTTTGGTTAAGTGTAACCTGGCACAGTCACATAAAAGAGGACACAGAGGATACACAGTATATTAGCTTGTTGGTTAATAATTCTCTTCCCTATTTAAGGGAAATGGTTAACATGCTTATCCATGATGGGACCTCTCTGGAGGAGGCCCTGGATTTGCTGGCCAAGGGCCATATCCAGGGAAACCCTAAAGCAGATCAACGTGGAGCCCCAGTTACAACCCTACAAGAGCCACAGTCTATTCCTATTGTAAGGATTGAGGGTCCTACCGGAGCACCTCAAGGGCAGAACCGGATGAATCCTAGGTCCCCTCAATCTCAGCGCAGGGCCAATAATTACAATTCACGAAACAATCGACAAGGGTATGCATTTGGACCTCAAAGAGGGCCTCGAGATAGTGTTCCTTTTTTTGCAGGTGCTGCACATAACTCTTCTTATCCTCAGGGTTCTAGATCCCCACCGCCTTGTCAGAAGGAGGACCTCTCAGTGGTGTCGATGTTCAAGGCAGTGCAGCCAGAATATCCGAGAACTCTGGACACGTCTGAATGAGTTGGTGTTGGGAGATCAACGTCCAAATCCTTTAAACCAACCAGTGGCCTCTATGGACTCAACCCCTCCTCCTGATTGGGTGGCTTATTCTCAAGCAGGGTCGGATACCCCTGAGGAGTTGGAGATGGAAGTTCCTGAAGGCAACCCCCCTATCCATCCCATAGATTACGTCGCATGACATCAGTCGGCCCCAAGGAGCATCACAACCTCTTTGGGAAGAGATGCAAGTGGAACACCCACGATATCTTTAGTGGTAGGGGGCTGCTACCTAAATTTTGTTGTAGATACCGGAGCAGCAATCAGTATAATTCATGTGAAGGATCCTAGATCCTCTGTTTTGGCATCTGGGAAAACAAAGATGTTAACATTTGTAAATTACCAAGTTATGCCCATGCTATCTAAACCTATCGAAGGACAAATTGGTCACCTGCACAAGACCCATGTCTTTGCGTTGCTCACACTGTCAGACCCAAAAAGTAAATCTGTTGGGATCTGATTTCCTTGGTAGGCAGGAATGCGTTATTGATTCGGCTAATCAGTCGTTGTGTCTTACTGTAGGACAAGAGTTGGGTTGCCCGCTAGTGGTCATGCCAGAGTGTGGATATCTACCTACAAAATCTGCAGGAACATTTAAATCAGATCCATCTGCAGGTAGCCGCAAAATTGGGGAAATCAAAATCCAAGGCTAAGGCCTACTTCAATAAAACCCAAAGAGAGACTACTTGCGAGGTTGGTGATCTAGTAATGCTGTTATCCTACAAAGCACAGGCTGTATAATCGGTGGATCGGACCTTTCTGAATCATGGATAAACTCAGTTCAGCAGTGTACAAGATTAGAGCAACAGGAAGCAAGCGTACTAAAGATAAAATCTACCATGCTAATCAGTTAAAGCTATATCAATCATCTAGGTCCCAGGAGCAGCTTGCTTCCCAGGAGCTAGCTGAATCATCTCCTAAAACCCCCTATAATCAGAGTTCAGAAGATTGCAGCCATGAAATGGACATTGAGATTTCTGATCATTCATCTTTGCCCTGAGGGTAGGACTAAGCCAAAATCAAGACTGCCCAGGACCATAATACCCAACGACGCCTCCACACTCAGGTATTTGAACATTTGAAACGTATCGCACCACCAACAGAGACTGAATGAACCACTGAACTTAATTTAAAGCTATATGCCAATTTGCTGGAAAATGGCTCTACGGACTCATTCCCACATCTTGTAAACATCGTAAGTGTTGATGCGATGGTGAATATTGTTTGGAGTTGGAAAGAGGAGACTAGATTTTTCACCTTCACATGATTCAAAGTCAAAAGGATACAAGGTAATCATAAGTTGGCAATACAAACAAAATCAGGGAAAATTGGTCACAGCGATAAAACGGCGCACCAAACTATCCTCCTGGACTAATGATACAATATTAAAAATACATAATGTACCCACATATATGTCCGACAGATATAGAGCAGGAATTTGTACAATTCTCCAACCATTGCCTAATAACTGCATTTGGTAGAGCCATACTAAATTAATTGTTCAACTACTGCACGTAAATGAGTTTCCAGAAATTGTAAATTTGGATCTCCATCCTGAATTCAGCAACCATCCAATCCAGTACATTACAGGAATTAGAGGGGAAGAAGTCACCTTTAAGTATCAATTAACAGGGGTGACATCACTGCCATCAAGTGGTTGGAAAAAAAATTCAGCCATTAGATGAGGAGTCAAAGGGGGGAGGATGTAACACCTATATCTTCACATTAACCAATTCCACATCTCTCAGACATGGAATTTCCTATGGGGATTGGAAACACAAGGCTAATTGTGAAACCTCTGTAACCAAGGAAGTCTAACTTTACACAAAGTAGAATATGAAGATGAAGGGCTATATGAAGTCTGTCTCATAGCTACCTTTCAAACTAAATTGGGAGATAAGAAATACATATTGGATATGACTTTTGAACTTAAGGTCCGCAATCCAATAACTGACTATGACTATGACAACACCATTGGTGATGTATTGATTTGTCCAGCAACAAATCCAGGACCAGCCAGTGGTCTCACCACAACGCCCATGTTTGGTGTATTAATTAATCAAATTCGATTTATGAATATTCCTGTGGTGTTAAACTTGTCCAACTGGCATCTAGGGGACTTTGAATACTTCAAACATACCAAAGTAGCTTCCTTTTTCTCAGTACTCCTTGTGGATAAGATTGTAAGTTATCAGAAACAAGCACGAGGCGTATTAATGTTGGGGGTAGATAATAAAATCATATACCTCCAGGCAAAAACGTAGCTTAAACCCGCTGGGAGGTCTGGGATCCATAGCAGGACTATTTGGTTCAGGGATGTCAATGTAGAACCGTATAGATGTTTGGAAAATCCGCAAACACATAAATTAAGTGTTACAAGAGGAAGCTAATCAAGTGATGAATTCAATGTTGCAAGGCATAAAAGGGCTATCATAAGAGGAACGTTTTACTATTTATAACATGCATGACATAGCACAACTATTCAATGACACTCAATCCAAAATTAACCAACTAATTGCTCATAATAATGATTGGCAAAAGGACCAATCATTAGGAAAGGAAATTATTTGTTCTGCATATGGGGACTATGTTATTAACACTATCGCTGAGGCGTTACAATCCCTAGAATTGGGAAGGATCCCCAATCTAATCAAAGATGAGTAATTATTAAATTGGTATTGCCCTAAATGTTTTGAAAGGCCTGAAGGGGAGAGATCTGTATGTTTGAATGCATGTCTGCATGTATCCACTGAAACTCTGAGACAAATGGGGTCTGTGACACCACATCCAGAGACAGTTGTTTATCTTCTCAAAACTGTGTTGTAGCACGATCCTTGTATGTTTCATTCACAGTCTCTTTAACCGTGTTTGACTCAGACAAGGATGTGTATAAGCGGTTTGCTGCAGTACAGTCGATAGATCACCTCGAAGACAGCATCTACAAGGAACGTTCAATGTGCCTCCCTTGGTAGTCTATCACACTGCAACCCAAACATGGAAAGTTCTGCAGATGGCCTGTTGCTCTAAAAAAGGGCCTCAGTATATCTGCAGATGTAATGTGTTTGAGGCAAATACTATCTTGTGTGGACTGCAGGGAGAGCTCTAGAATCAATCATCGTTAGAGTGTATGGTCCAACTAACCAGATGGAAGACACCTATGGAGAGGGTGACTTATGCTGGAAATGGCCAATTTTGCATAGTAACGAACCAGGAAAGTTTCCTATATGGCTCCTTGGTGTGTCAGGTCACAGATTCAAACTTCTGTTTTACTCCTAAGCAGTTTACCTCAATTGGAAATCAAGTAATTTCCCCTATTCCTGCCTTTGAAAACACAATTATTTTGGAATCTGATTCCTCCTATCTGGATTTGACTATCCTACATACCCCAACATTTTTGGTACATATTCCCTCTCTGGGATTACAATTAAAACAATTGGTATCCTGAAAGGAAACCCACCTTATCCAAATAACAAATGACGTGGATAAGGCTAAACAAGCAATTGTCCAGTTATTAGATCGGGAAGGCCAAGAAGTAGATTCTCCCTGGGAGGAAATTGGATTGAAAGGATGGATTATCATCCAAGGTATTGCAACTGGGATTGTTTTCATCATTGTGAACAATGCTGTTCTCATAATCTATGATCTATAGCATGGCCATGCTGGGTGACATTTTAAATTCTTAACACAAACTGTGTTCAAATTAATGCTGATGCAGAATGCTCTGGAGAGTTCCTTTTATTTGGAAACAAATATAATCTGGAAATAGAGACAAACATGGAACTACTATTTACATGGTGGCTTCTCTTTTCAAAGAGCTGGGTTCTAATATAGGAGGTATGAGAGCCTAACTTAAATGCCCTTCTGCTAAGAAGCACAGGGATGCGTTTTGAGGAGGAACATTTTGATTAGATGACTAGAGGCCCAAGGAAGGGAACAAAATTCATCTGGGAGGCTTCTTGTCCATCATGAGTCTAGAGGCTGTCAGTCATGAAAGCAGGAGGAGGAGCTCTTGAGGATGGCACTCTCCTATTAGCAATTAAAGAATCAATACACTGAATCATGTACTTGTCCATCCCATAGTATTTTTCACAATAAGAATATTAAATTTTGCCATTTGTTAGAACAAGCCTTTTGGAAGACAGTTTGCTATGAGACGTGAGGTTGACGGCCTACATAAAGAGTTGACGATCAGTGTGAACATCAGAGAAGGAATGAGGTTAGTTCAAACAAAATACTTTCAACAAAAAGAGGTTAAGCTTGATTTCATCTTGAGTCTGCATAGAAGTTCAAGTTCATACAAAACTGTTGGCTTAACAACAAATTGCACTCAACTGTTTATAAATTTGGTAAAAACCAACCTGCTAGCTTTCAATTAATCTGCAAGGTGCTTTGGGGATCTATATGCACCTTGTTCTTTAAAATTTATCTGCTTTTTCCACTTTAAGCATTTTAAAGTTATATAACCTTAATCTATATCAGTGTTGACATGAAAAGCACTTAGGGAGTTCAACAAACACACAAGAAAGTCTATGTATAAAATAGTTTCAAATTCATATTGGACCTGATTTGCTAACACCTGTATTTATCCACTTAACTGCTGTATGCACAAAAATATCTATAGGTATAAATTAGGGATATATTTTGTGCACAAAACTACATTATTTGAAAATATTGAATACTGAATACAGGTTGTGGTAGGTAGCAGTTTGTGTAACAGAATTTGCACACACACACACACACACACACACACACACACACACACACTGAGCAGTAGCTTGTGAAAAGAAAGGTACTATACAGTTGTGCACATCTACAGTAAAAGCTTTAACACGCAATGAATGCCAAGGTACTCTTTCATTTAGGGCACAGCTAATAATTTCTCTTTAATTTATAAAAGGTCTCCAACCTCTCCTTACCACCAGGTACTCTAGAAGCAGGAAACTTCACAAATGTTAATGGGGACTAGATTGGAGCCATATTTTTTTCTCTAAATAAAATCATTACTGTGATTGGAGTTCAAAATCTAAACTAAGGAGAAAGCATTGGAGTGTTACCAATTTCTAGATTCCCTTTGCAATTAGTTTTCATTGGGATTCACATGAGATTATTTAATTTTCAGTGTTGAGCAGCATGGTTTAAAAAAAAATTTAAATGAAATTAAGCTACTTTTCCTCCCCCTTAAAATCTTCCAGAGACTATAATGAGAATTCCACACTCAGAAGAACTATGTCAGTGGGTATGCTCCTCGTGTGAAGAAAATCATTACCTTTAGCTAGAAGCTGGATTTTTCTGCTCAATGTAAAATGCAGCAACTGCTTGTGGCCCAGTGTTGCCAATTCTCTTGATACTATCACCAGTCTTATGTTACTTGGTGTTTCTCTTAAAGCCGCAGGTTTGGGACTCATTTGAGTATGCACAAATCTCAACATTCATTTAATAATAAAAAAAAAAAAAAAAAAACACTTTCAAGTTTCTAGCCCTCGTGGTCGATGAGAAGACCTCAAAAACACAGGTCTGAAAGGCTCAAAACTGAAAAACCAACATAAAAAGAAGCCAACATTTACTACTTTAAAAAAAACCTCATGTTTTTTCAGAAATTATGAGTTGTACCCCCAAAATACCATGAAGACTTTGACATTACTTTTTCTAATATACAGTAAATTTTAAAATGTGAAACCAAAACTAATAATGCATCTATAACCACCATGCACCTTAAGGTCACATTCTACAATGAAAGGATTTCAACTTTTTTTTAAGTAGTTATTGATATTTGACAGTTAAGATGACCAAACACCTACAGCAAAATGAAAACACAGTAGAATTTAAGTGTTATGAACACCAGAGTTACAAACTGACTCAACCACACAGCAAACTTGGAACCAGAAGTACGCAATCAGGCAGCATCAGATTAAAAAAAAAATAATAATAAAAAAGCAAATATGGTACAGTACTATGTTAAAAGTCCTACTTCTTGTTCAGCCAATCACTAAGCAAAACAAGTTTGTTTACATTTACGGGACATAATGCTGCCCATTCTTAATTACAATGTCACCTGAAAGTGAGAACAGGCGTTCTAAAGTGCCTTCCAAAAATCTGAGAGGGACGAGGTGAGGAGCATGTTTTCAGAAGTCTTAAAAGAGCAACACTCTGATGCAGAAACTGCAGAACCCAAACCACCAAAAAAGAAAATCAACCCTCTGCTGGTGGCAGCTGACTCAGATAATGAAAATGAACGTGTGTTGGTCCACACTGCTTTGGATTGTTATCGAGCAGAACCCATCATCATCATGGACACATGTCCTCTGAAAAGGAAATTGAAGCATCAAGGGACATGTAAGGCTTTAGGCATGTAAATATGTTGCGATGCCAGCCACAACAGTGCCATGGAAATGCCTGTTCTCACTTTCAAGTGATATTGTAAACAAGAAGCAGGCAGCATTATCTTCTGCAAATGTAAACAAACTTGTTTATCTGAACAAGAAGTAGGACTGAGTGGACTTGTAGACTCTAAAGTTTTACATTGTTTTATTTTTGAATACAGGGTTTTTTTGTAAATAATTCTATATTTCTAAGTTCAAGTTTCATGATAAGGAGATTGTACTACAGTACCTGTATGAGGTGAATTAAAAAACAAAAGAAATAGTATTTTTCACAGTGCAAATATTTGTAATAAAAATAAATATAAAGTGAGCACTGTACACTTTGTATTCTGTGTTGTAATTGAAATCAATATATTTGAAAATTTAGAAAACATCCAAAAATATTTAAATAATGGTATTCTATTATTGTTTAATCACACACTTAAAAAGATCGCGCACTTAAAAAGATCACGCAATTAATCTTTTTAATCGCTTGACAGCCCTAATGTAAATGGTAACCAAACACAGATTAACAACTTAAATATATAGAACATCCATACATCAAGGAAAACTAAACACAGATTAACTTCAATGTGATTCATTTGTTAAAGATTGTCTGTTTATTACTCTGATTTTTTCTTTTATTAAAACGTTTGCATTTTTTAAATGTTTACTATGAAATAGCTTTTTCAGTGTATAAATTTGAAACTTGCATCAATTCTTAGCCAATGTTTATGAGTGACCTACCATGACTGTAGATTTTAAGTCAACAACAGCTGTCAAAACTCAGTTCAACAAAGATCAAGATTTTGTTGTGTGCTTCCATTGGCCCATTCACCATTTGCAATAGTCACTCAATTTTTCCCATATAAAATTTTATCTCTGCTAAAATGCTTTAGTTTTTGTAGTCTGATCTCTTTTCATCATCTTCACATGACGAGCACTACCCAACATAACCATCTCACATGTGCTCTGTAACTAACTAGCTGTTAATTTCAAAAATAGCTGACTGTTCTTTCTGCTATCTGCAGAACATGTTCAACACAGCACATCTACAAAGAAACCAGCACTTTTCTGCCAGGATCACCTCTCAACATCACATAGAGAAATTTTAAAAATACTCTCGTGCTCATCCTTAGATATTCTACGATACATCTTTTCTTCTTTAGATGGATAGGTAAGTTTCTCTGGTTTTTCATATTCGCACATGCACAAAAGTCTAACAACAAAATAAGTTGACCAATATTAAGCTAAATACAGTACTCAACATCGCAGTTATGCCGTAAACACAAATGTGCCCCACAATCATACCCTCAAGCAAAAGTCTGAGCAAATAGATGGACTATCCATGAGGCCTTGAAAATCAGATCTTATGGAAAGCATTTTAGAATATTGTGCCTCATTCATCCCATTTTTACAAACCATCTGCACATAGTCTACTAAGAATACAATTTCATTCACACTAAATTCACTATTTCCAGCTGTCCTACATTCTCTAGTGTTTGCGCTCAGATTTGGACTCAACTTTCTAAGGTCAAATCTCCAGTCAAGCAGCATCTAGCTCCATATTCATCACAAACAAGCAAATATCTAACAGGAATATGACAAACTACTTGCCGGTTCTCAGTCTTTTACTGTGTTCTCACCAACTCTTACATCAGCATGTTCTCTAATTGTAAGTCAAATATTGCCCAATGCCTTTGTCAAGGGATAACTAACTGTGTTGAACAAAGACAAGAGATCGCCTTGTTTGAAACTCTTCTGACATTACAAATTCATTCATAAGAAAAACAAATATGTCCTTCTGTATCAGTACAGGGTCAAAAATGATTCACGAATATCTACCTCTTCGTTTTCAGATATTCCCAGGGCATACATCATTCTGCAGATCAAATCAGTAAGTTATTTTATGTCTAGACTCTTCCGCCATGTGGGCTTGTCACTCTTGTTTAATTCTGAGCAGACTAGTGAGATAAAGGCATGCTCAAGACAAGGTTTGGGCGAAGGAGGCCAAATATCTACTAAAGCAAAGGAAGCAGCTCGACTTTGGTGCTGAAAAATGTAAGCCACCTGGCAAAAGATACCAAATTCGTGCTCTGTATTATCATGCAAGGCTAAACTCCAAAACTATCATTAAAAACTGGGTTAAAATGTTTTTTTCAAGCCTTATAAAGGATCTTAATAAAAATTAGACTTAATTTTAATGTAAAACCATCTTTATCACACATGCAAGGGCAAAATACCCCTGGATTCACACTCTATTATAATATTTTTGTGCAAAATACGCCTAATGAGGTATCATTTAAAAACTAATACCACACAGATCATCAATATTTTTGTGTAATGTATATACAAAATGTGCATTAAGAGTTATGAACATTAGCTGAAATTATGACCGTAATGTGTTTACCAGACAAGTCTGGAGAGGGGGTAAACTGGTTTCTCAAAGACAAAGGACAAGCTGATGCCTCTAGACAACTGTCAAAGTTGGTTAGCAATCACTTGTCAAGTGGCCATTCTTTGGCAATGAAGGGGGCCAGGAACAGATCGATCTGCATTTTAGTAAGCAACAACATGGAACCTCTTTCATGAGACTCCATCTCTGTCCTCACATCAGGAAGGAACTTTATCTAAGGGTAACGCTCAGGAAAATGCATGTCAAAGGGTGACTGGACTATAAAAGCGAGGGGTAAAAACACCCCAAGCTTACTCTCTTGCTCTCATTTAAGACGACAAAGGAATCAACCCTTTAACTTTGGGGAAGTTCCTGACTTGAGAATTTGGTCACACAGTGCTGCTGGGGACCTGTCGTAAGGATTTTTCCTTGAACAAAGTCTAGCTTGTTAAATTTTAACTACCAGAAAGCGTTTTTTCTTTTATTTCTCTTGTAATAATTTCCAACTTTAATGTCTTATACTTGTACTCCCTTAAACTCTCTCTCTGTAGTTGAATAAACTTTTATTTAAATCAAAGCTAATCCAGTGCTTTGTTTAAACTGAACTGTTTGGGTAACTTCAGTTAAAGTAGAGTACTGTGGCATAAGATCCTCTATAAGGCCTGAAGAAATCATTATTACCCAGTTTTTATTCATAGCTCTGGAGCCTGAGCCGAAACGTCTGCACTGCAATTTTAGACCCACAGCCCAGGTCAGCTGACTCAGCCAGCTACAGATGTTTTACTGCACTGTAGATACACCCTAAGTGGCCTGATTTTTAAAGATACTGAACACCCAAGCAGAGCCCCTTGATATTTTGTACTTAAAATGCTAGCTATGGCAATCTGCAGGTCTGAAATGGTTACAGCCATCTGATAAAACAAACACGGAATGTCAACATGTAGGCCATCATCTGTAGTCCAATGTATCATTCAGTTTAATCTGAACAAAAAATACTTTCAAGCATGTAGTTCAATGTATCATTCTTACTTGGGTTTTCTCTTGAATGAGCACTTCTCTTGAAGTAGGCACAGGGTATGGCTTCAGGGCAGCCTTTATTGTTGCAAAAATGAAATCCGTATGCTCCTTAATAACAGAATCCAGGTAGTCACCTTCAGGATGTGATCTGTAATATACAGTAATCTCATCCGTAGGAACTAGATTGCGCTGAAACAAAATCCAGAATTTCAGTTCAGTGACAGCAAGTTTATATGTACATATACAAACTTCTGTAAGAAACATGCAAGTTAAAACTTTTTTTAAAAGTATTTTAGAAAAATATCAGTCATATTTCTGTTAATATGGAACTAAAAGTTTTTCCTGAAAACTGAAAACAAGGCTATTCTTTTGACAGAAGCAGAAAGTATCCTTTCAGTCAACGGAATGAATATAAATAAACACAATATGTTTCTGAATCAAATGAACTAATTTATAGATATTCAGTTCTTCAAGATGTTAAATAATTCAGATAGGATTAAAACAACATGTTAGTCTCAGACCAAAGCTTTTAACAAGTTAAACTCAGTGATTCTGCAGCTGTCACAATCAAGCACTGAAATGTATATATAGATATCTTAAAAGATATGGCAGTAACCTGCACACATAGTGCTGGATGCACATCAGTGTTTCGGACCAGTACCTCACATGAATTATGAGTTACAATTTGTTGGGGGTAGGGACTCAAACTCCCCAAGCCTCTGAACAGTACCATTCTTGCTACATCATACTGCAATATGTTTTTGAAAGCTTAGGATGTTTCTAAATAATTCATTAGGAAAAACAACCAGACTTTAACAAAAGGAACAGGAATGAAGCAATGGAAGTTGTAGCATGTTTTTTTAGCAATGACAGTTATAATAAATAGAGATAAAAAAAATATATGGGGTTTAGTGACCAAATGGGAAGAATTTATGACCCTAGAACATTCTGATAGTGAATTTAACTTTTGCAATAGCTTCTGTTAAAGGGTAATTTTCTTGCCTGTATTCTTTCCTATCTTTATTATGTACCATCATTGATATCAGTGTGTCAATCTTTATGGATGCTCTCTAAAGAATTAACTCTAAACATATCAGACAGATTGATTCCCCAGAACCTATCCCATGAATAACAGAATCTCAATCCTACACTCAGGAAAGACTTCAAATGGGAGTCAGTGTAGATACGTGTACAATCTGGCCACACTGGCTGTGGAGAATTAGCTTTTACTTGTGGATTTTGAAGCCACTATATTTTCTTGCACGGGCTATACAGTACTATAGGTCCTGTCCACATTAAGAAAATCTGAACCAGGGTAGTCACACTGATGCATATGCCTAATGTACATCGGTGCAAAGTGGAGTTTCCATTGAGTGGAGATAGTGTATATACCTTAGGGGCGTGGCACCACGCTAACTATATTAACAGTTATACTGGTTCAAATTGCCTTAACATAGACAGGGCTGTGGTTTGGGAAACTAAGCCAAAAACAATGTTTCATGCAACCAGGAAGAGAGAAATAAATTGGCAAAATACTTCTGTCAACACAATGTTGTCAGACATTCCTCGCACATTTTGGTAAAACACACATTTGCGTTTGTGAATGAAGACATACGAGCTGTGGTGTCTTCAAGTATGATGATGGCAGCCAGCTCATCTCTCTGTCACTGATCCAGCTGATGCAGTCTAACTCACCCAAACTGGGCCAGAGATCTCACACTCACTGTCTGGTAGAAACTGGGGCATGGATGAGGGTTAGCAGGCTGAGGCTCAAACCAGATAAGACTGAATTGATGCTAATGGGTGGGGAAAGAAATCAGAAGATTTGGTATAAGCTGTATTTGCTCCACTTCTGGAAGATGTGTCTCCACTATAAATGATATAGGCATGCAAGCAATATGGGGTCTGGTTAGACTGCTAGCTGCTATGAGACCAAGAAGGAGTGATCAACATAGCTTATTTCCACTTATGTCTTGACCTGTAGGCTGCAAACATTTCTACAGCTAACCAAGCAATATTAAAGTACATGGAGCTGCACTTTAAATCAATTTGGAAACTTTAACCTCCTCAGTATAATATATAAAACTGATTTTTCAAAATGATATCACATTCCATCACTTACTAACCTTCTTGCGAAGTTTTTGGATGCGATTAATCACTTCGCGAGCAACTCCTTCGTCAACCATTGACTGATCTGGGGTGACATCTAGGAGAACTAAAACCTGAAAGAATGTACAGCAGAAGCATTAGTAAAATACACCAGTTATTGCATTAATATGCACGGTTTCATTTTTATAAAGCTGTTTACTTAAGGTTGGTTATGGCGAGGAGACAGATTTAATAAGGTGTGTTCATGTTCAACAGATCAGCTCCACGTATGGATTTGAAGTCACAGCTTCTTTAGTGACAAAGATCAGCCTTTACTGCTATTATTCCTGTTACAAATGAACAGTCAATACCGCTGGAGAAGAGTGAGCTATCCATGATACTATCCTGAGTACTGGCATTTCCATTGACATAGATGAGTGTCCAGTAAGAACTAGGTTAAGACGACAGCGCTCATTTCTAGTTGTGTACTAAATATGATTTGAACTCACTCACTGTGTCACAATTACTTCACTTAAATATTTAAATGCTTACTTTCTAGCAGGACCGGCTCCAGGGTTTTTGCCGCCCCAAGCGGCGGTGGGGGAGAGGAAGCGCGATTGCAATTGCGATCGGTGGCACTCCGGCGGCAGCTTCACCGCACCGCTTTCTTCTTCGGTGGGAATTCGGCGGCAGGTGCTTCCCTCCGAGAGGGACCCGCCACCGAATTGCCGCCGAACAGCCAGACGTGCCGCCCCTTCCCCTTGGCTGCCCCAAGCACCTGCTTGCTGGGCTGGTGCCTGAAGCCAGCCCTGCTTTCTAGGGAAACACTTTGCTTAAAGCAGAGAAATAATTACTACAATACCTGAGCATCAGAATGCGCTTCATACTGGGCAGATCCGCCCATGACCTGATCGAAGGTGTACATGAGACGGAGATCCTCCTCATGTAATTCATGACCTTCCACAACAATGGTACCTATATAATTAATAAGACAATTATTTACACTAGCTTATTACAAAACAAAGCCTTTCTCTCTTAGTCATGTCAGTGAGCATCCTGCAGGTAACTCTTGAATTAAGTATACATTAATATCAAACTTCAAATACAAGAAATACATCACATTATGACATTTCTTTCAACAGGAAGACAGTTTCCTCATTGTGTTAATACAGGTAACTGATTATAAGCAACTAAATTGATAGAAATCCTGAGCTATGTTATTTGAAGTCCAGCACTGCTGTCCAACATTGCTAAGCAATTCTCAGGAACATTAAAACTACTCCAAATTTAGACTTTCCAAAGTAAAGTCACTACAAGCAGCAGAATTTAAGCTCAAGCACCACGATTGGTGCAGACCATTTGGAATCAATAGCAGTCTATTATTAAAGCTGAATAAAAGTTAAACATACAAGACAGAGTAAAGATGTTTGGAAAAATCCCACCCACCGGAAACTATTAAACAAATATTTTTTAAAAAGTTTCAGCTAGATGTTTACTTCATAAATGAATTTAAGAGTCATGGAACAATCCAGCTCTTGTACTCCATACAAGAATCTATTAGTCTACTCTGTTCTACATAATAGTTTTCACCACAGTACATAAAAGCAATGTGTAAATTAAGCACATAAAGCCATTTATTTCTACTCTAGACAAGTAGGTTCACGGTATCAATTCGCAGCTTCCCTTTATTCACTTAGAAAGTTCACTAGTTTGCCTGGAATGTTATCTGGGGGTTGGGCCTTTAAAATCTCTTGCATTTTGATGTAACAATGTATTTGTGTTTATTTTTTACAAAAAATGTGTTAAACTGATTACTATAATTTAAACTAAAAGCAATGGCTTGAGCCTGAGAGGCCTGAAATCCTTTGGCTCTTCTTTGCAAGGTCCACATCATGACCATCAACTGCTGATCAATGCATACAGTCCCACTATGCACCTGTCTTTTGGAATTCTTCCAGCTGCTCACTCTTCAGCTCCTTGATGGCAGTCATAACAGCTTTAAAGGCCCCTTTCAGGCGCTTCCCAAGCACCATATGATCCGGTTCTGCTCTTAGACGGATTCCGTACTTATCTTTATCAGTAGACAATGTCACCTGACGTACGTTAAGTTCCTGTATAAATTTGCCAAAAGAAAATAAACATATAAGCAAAATAACAATTATCACAAAAATAATACTATACTTGGAAAAATAGGGAAAAGGGATGGGAGGAGGATTATAGCATGAAAGCGAAGAGTTTACTATCTAAATGTCCTTATAAATAAAAGGATTAATCTGTTATACCAGTGTGACAATGTATAAACAAAACAATGACATGTAGATTATTCTTTAGGAGCAGATCCCACTCCCATATTTCAGCTGCAGTCCATTTGGCCTATTGGGTAAAGATTTCACTACAATCTAAAGATTCTGTGCAGCTCTAACCTCAAATCAGACTAGCCTTCTCTGATGCTTTTCTACCACGTGAAGAGAGAGGACTGTAGGATCTTTGTGTATCCAATAAATTATATTGCCAGACATTGACTCAAAAGGATGCATAACATATTCAGGATTGTGTTAAGACGTTGGCTGCAGTTTATTTGTAGCCAACAAACTACTACAAGTTTTAGTTCTTCAGTGGACCAAACATCAACCTGAGTACCTCATTTTGCCTTTTTCCTTTTCTGGTTTTCCTACAACCTCATTGTATGTGGATGCATTTTGAACAAGTTAAATTAATGGCCTGTGGTTCTGGAATTCTGCCAGTAAATTCTGATGCAGAACTACAGATGTTTTCCTCATCATTTAATTAAATTAAAAGTTGCCTCCGAACTTTTACCCTTGTTACATATTTTGGCCTGAAGTGATGCAGATTTTCAAGAACCATTGTAGACTTTTGTACTTTACATTCAACTCTATTGAAAACCAGAGATCACTACATGCACCACTTGTAATTTCTGTAGGTTTAAGGAATTTCCTCCTAAAGAGGAAAGCACTGTATCTAGATTTAGACTACACTAAAAGTGCTCTGAGTCTTATAGAAAGCCTGTGGTTATTCTGTCTACTTTGTAAAATTAAAGAAGAATGTCACACTCAAGACACACAATTTCGTATCTAAAATTGGAACTTAAGGCAGAATCTTGCTCTATCTTCTTTCATTGTTTGTTTGTAACAGTGCTTTACAACTTCTGCCCCCAGCATACCATACATTAACTCTTTTACTGACATTGTTGGTTGTAAAATTCTATGCACTTACCAAGACTACCTATATTGAATTTGTTGAATAACCTACACGTTTTGCTTTTAGTACCTGACAGGTTAGCAGAGTTCACACAAGTTGCGATAGAATCACCTAATGCATTTAATAAGCAATCTATTTGTATAAGATGTGGAAACTAGAAAAATACCACCCATGTCGGTATGAAAGGACCCAACAGCTGAAACAGTTAGACTGGGGTTATGATGGCTAAATATTCTCTCTACACCACAGACTCATCTCTAAGGAAGTCCTGTTGAAGAGAACAGCTCAGAAGAATACTCATTTAACACACTGTCCCATTTAACAAACTTGCTTAGGAAAGAAAATTGAATTGGAATTAAATGTTTCAGAGGTAATTAAGTTTTAACTCTGTGCTGTTAGACACAAACCCATATGGAAAGTGACAAATGACAGACATAACAAATAAGACACAGCTCAAGTTTATACAACATCTCTGCCTGAGTTTTAACAAGGTAAATCCAAAACCTAGCCATATTAGCCAATCAATGTTCAAGAATAATCAGATTAAAAACTAGTTTTCTGCATATAGTGTTAGTGATAATACTAGTAGAATTATTTAAGCTAAGTTGCTTGTGCAATCAAGTAGCAGGATAGCATAGGTTTAATTGTGTATTAGTCTCAACATATTGTTTTGATTAGAAAAAACGGTTTATTTGACTTTGCCACTAGGACATCCTTAATTTTCTCAATATAAAATTAAGGCATTATACTGTGTGCATGAACGTGTAATTATATCTGTACAATTACACACAAAGATATCTATACACCATGTAAGGATACAATGTGCATCTGTACTACAATTATTTTAAATACTTGCATCACAATACTTTAACAATCTACAGTACACAAAGTAAAGCCACAAAGCAAAAGCTCTAGTTTTCAAAAATGTGTTAGTTTAAAGTAAATTTTAGTAACTTACTCCAAAATAAATAAATACATATTAAATTAACTAAAATATTTAATTTACCAGGAAAATAGTATATCATGAATGCCATTAAACTTTCCCATTGCATTTGTTTAAAATTTTTCTCAGCACTCTAATTTGGCCCCATCCTTTATTAGAGATATTAGGAGATGGATATGTATTTTAAGTCATTTTATTTACATTATCTTGTACTGAATGCTTAGACTCCGCATTTCTCTCCAGAATCCAATAGTGAGCATGGCATAGGTCCTTTCATCCTGGATTAATCATGACCTTCATTTATATTTTTAATCAATGCAATAATAAATAATAATTTCAAGAAGGTATTTGATTAATAAAGTGACTAAAATAATGTATGTAATATAATTCTTGTCCTCCTAAATGTTTATTCCTTCACGACATTTAAAAAGTTAGATTTTCTCCTGAAAAGCCAACTTTTAAGAATAGTACTTGCTGCGTCAAAACCTTTATTTTTCATTGTTGGGGCAGAATCTGCAGTTTTCATACACAAAAAAAAATTCATGAAATGAAATCAAATGGTTCTTGAAGTGAAGCATCAGTCTGTCTGAAACAAGAGATTTCAGCAGCATGATCTGACACAGAAGAAAATGGCTATGGACTTTGCAGACATCTTTATTGGATAGTATCCATCCATAATGGACTTTATTTTCAGTCTTGCCTTTTAAATGTATGGATTAGTGGCTGTGTGCTGTCATTTCAGGTGGTAGCTCTGCGGACATCTTATAATAACAGAATTACAGGTAGAGCTAGCATAACATGAACATATTTTTTTGAAAGGGTGGACGTCTGCTGCTGGAGTATTTATAAAGCATTTTACTTCTTCCTCCGTGTAGCAAAAACTGTAAATGCTCCTATAGAAACTGAGTGGTTTTTTTTATTCTGATAACTATTTATGTAATTTTTGTTTTGCTAAGCATATTTAATCTGATAAATTCTGCATCAGGGATTAACCAATAGGATTTCCTCACATAATACAACTGACACCCTATCTAACACCAATTAGATTACCTCTGTGACAAACTTGCACACAACTCCAAGGCCTGATGAAATTCATCCTAGGCTATTTAAGGAACTACCTGAAGCAATCTCAGAACTGTTCGCAATTATCTTCGAGAACTCGAGGAGGACATAAGAATGGCCAGACTGGGTCAGCCCAAAGGTCCATCTAGCCCAGTATCCTGTCATCTGACAGTGGCCAATGCCAGGTGCTTCAGAGGGAATGAACAGAACAGGTAATCATCAAGTGATCCATCCCTTCGTCCATTCCCAGCTAGAAAGAAAAAAATTAATGCACAATCACAAAATGGGGAATAACTGGCAAGGTGGTGGTAGTGCTGAAAAGGATCTGCGGGTTATAGAAGATCACAAATTGAATGTGAGTCAATAATGTGATGAGCTGCAACAAAAGGTTAATATAATTCTAGGAGCTATTAGGAGGAACATTGTATGTAAGACAGGGGGTGGTAATCATCCCATTCTACTTGGCAATAGTGGGGCCTCGGCTTCAATATTGTATCCAATTCTGGGCACTCCACCTCAAGAAACACGTGGGTAAACTGGAGAGTCCAGAGGACAGCAACGAAAATGACAGAAGTTTTAGAAAACCTGAACTATGAGGAAAAGTTAAAAAATTGGACACGTTTAGTCCTGAGAAAAGAAGACTGAGTGGGGATCTAATAACAGTCTTCAAATATGTTAAGGGTCATTATAAAGAGGACAGTGATGAATTGTTCTTCTTGTCGATTGGAGGTAGAACAAACAGTAATGGGCTTAATCTTCAGGAAAGGAGATTTAGATTAAAAATTAGGAAAATCTTTCTAACTGTAAGGGTAGTTAAGTTCTGAAATAGGCTTCCAAGGGAGTTTGTGGAATCCCCATCATTGAGGTTTTTAAGAACAGGTTGGACAAACACCTGCCAGGGATGGTCTAGGTTTACTTGGTTCTACCCCAGGGCAGGAGGCTGGATTTGAGGACTTTGAAGTCCCTTCCAGACCTACACTTCTATGATACTTGCAGTAAGTTGTGTACTGATTAAATGTGGACTGAATTCTCCCAATAACTAAAGTAAGATGAGTATTCAGCATATTACATTGGAAGAAAAAAAAAAATTAAGACCATAATATCCAAATCAGTTTTAGCTAGCCAACTCCTTTGCCAATCTAATGCTCCATCATGCACTATGCTGTGGCATCACAATTAATATGGAACCATGGGAGATCCTGGATATGGCCCATATTGAATAGATTATGTTCCATTTTAATATGTAGGGTGAAGAATTGCACATTTCTTTTTTGGAGTATAAAGCTATAAAAAACTTTAATACATAGATCCCAACATTCCTGCTCATACAGTATGTTGGGCTATCTGATGGATTTCAAAACTATGTAAAACCTTGTTAGGACACTGATCCTTCACTGAAAGGGGTTTGCAACAAGTCCCTCAAACCAGTGCTGGAAATGGCTTAATTGCTAGTGCTGACAGGACAAATCCATTTTTGACTCTGTTACTAAAAGCTTTCTTAAGACTTGTTTCTCTTGTGAGCTTGATCTTGGTCCTTTGTGCACTAGCACTTAAACCATTTTTGGCAAGGAATCGATTGCCCAGTCTAAGAGCCCTACCATTAGTCTTAAGTTTCATTTGTTTAAAATAATTGCTTAGTTTTCATAATAAAGAATCAAAGATTGCAGTTCACAAAGCAAGTCAATTTAAAACAGAGCTCGCCGAAGAAAGTTGTTCTAATAAACGAGGTTTTACAAAAAAATGACATCTCCTGTACTTCTCAATTTCTTTTGTAAGGAGTTGTACTAAAAGCTTACACTGTAAGTGACATCACAGAGGTAAATCACAAGAGAAATCCCACTTTATCAAAGTTACCAAAAATCATTTCTGGCATTAATGCTAAAGAATAAAAAATAAAAGTCACAAATACTCTGATTACATTATCAAGTTTGATGAACAACAAAGCTGAGAAGTATAATCAAAATGGAGCAAATTGGCTGAGTTCACATGGATATCTCTAGGTCTGTGCTCTCCTTTCCAGTAACTAACTTGAAAACTTTCCATAAGTAGCAAAACAAATATTGGGTTTTGGTATCAACCTGAAAGACTAAGATTTACACAGCACAACTCTAACCCAGGGGCAAATTAATACACCCTAAGAAATGTCTTATTGAGTGTGTTGCCTGATGTTTTTAAGAAAAAAGATGTCTCTTATTTTTGTCATAGGTGCGGAACTTTAATTAATCCTTAACACCATTTATTACAAACTTTCCTATGTTTAATTTGAGAGGTCAACCCAGCCTTACTTTTATACAACTGTCTGTGTTCCCAAAAAACAATGTAAGTTAATGCTACATTATACAAATGTAAATTAACAAATACTTTTAGAGCTTTACAACAACCCTCATAACTCCCTTGTGCCTTGAGTATTACTCCTAGGTTTACAGATGAAGAAAGGCAGATGAGGCAGGGAGGCTAAATGACTTGCTGAAGACAAGAGGGTCAGTGCTAACAAAACCAGCATTCGAACTCAGGAGTTGCTGGCTCCCAGCCCAATACTCATACCACTGGACCACACAATCTCCAACTGCCAAGAATTGGAGAGAAGATATTATCAAAGACTGGGTGGCTATTCAACACATTCTACCACTCCAAGAGCCAGAATGGGAGGCTATCTTTGTATGGCCATGAAGGACATAGAAGATTCCTAGTTAAGATACTTTATCAGTCCTCTGGAGTCTAGTTTGGTATCAGTCAGTGTCTGATGGCTCTAGAAAAAGTGAAACACTCTCAGTACATCTAACCAGACTGTGCAATGCTACGCGGAAGAATTTATATTTTCACATTTAAAGAGACCAGTCAAAATTGGCCTAGTGTACACAAAACCAAGCACTGGTAGAAGTGTTTCTATAATTTTATTTTCTATTTTATCACTAAACAAAATTCTAATGAGAGCACTTTTTATAAACAAACATTTATTGCAGTACTTGTAGCCCAAACTTGGCAGAATTTTGCTAGTGGATATGAACCTGAAAGTGAAATTGATTAGTCCATTTATATTGCCTAATTGAAGAGAAACAAGTATTAAACAGCAAAGAAAAAATAAATTCGTTTTTAAAATCTTTTCCAATCTTGAACTATCTCCCTTGTTATTTGGTAAAAACAAAAAGATTTTTTCAAGTACATTTTAATCTGTTTCTTTAGTGAATATTACCAAGATGATGCACAAAATGAAGTTATATTACAACAAAACAATCAAGTTCATGCAAAGGATGACTGGATGAAGTAACTATTACATTCAATGTTTATGTGCAGTTACCGTTCCCTATGGAGGATTTAATCACATGCTCAATGAAGATCCTATGTAATTTTTGTGCTTTAATTTGGATATTTATTTTATAACACTAATCAGATTTTCACCATTGCACACATTTTCCTATAGACTTCACGTGACAATCCACCTAAATCATCAAGCTAAACAATTCAACTGTATATTGCTTAATTAATTCTAAACACCTGGCAATCTCCATGTCATCCTTTTACCAAGGTAGATAACATGAGTATAGAGTTCAAAGTACCCCTAAAACTAGCCACTCCAGCTAAAAAACAGTCTTCCTTACCAAATGTTACCTTCCTCTCCTTCTACCCACACACTTGATTTTTCTACTGCAGGATATCTTTGAAGTGAAAGAATACACACTTTAAAATGAGCTGTTTGTAATAGCATTTAATTGAATTCAAGAGACAATGAACAACAGCTCCACAACCAGCATTTAAAGGTAAAAAGAAATAAGTTTGTTTCCCCACCCCAACTTCTTGAATTTGGTACAGAGATTAAAAGCTTCAAGAACATCTTGAAACTACTAATTTTTAGATGACTGGCTGAAAGCAGGATGCCCAGACAATTTGACAGTTAACTTAAATATGTCAAATACCAAAAAGGTTAATTTATTTTGAATGGCAGGGTTTTTATCCTAGTAAAGTATTAAAGGAGGGCAGAGTGCATTTTCTCTAATGGATCCACATAAAAGAGAAAGTACTACAAAGGCATATCACAGGGGATGCTCAAGATAATTGCAAGAAATTATATAGACCATAAAATCTTACCTATTTGACATTTTATTTTCTATAGAACTTTGGAAAAACAGGTTAAGCTTTGAGAACTTTTGGAACATACTCAATTGTTTTCTGCTCTTACTTTTCACAGAACTTTCCATCTAAGCAAGCTATGGATCTGTATACTTCCTTAACCCTTCAGCATATACTCTAGTCATTGCATTTTAATATCCTTGAATTATTTATTGATAAATAATGATTACCCCTACAATTTCACCTCCAAGATTTGACTATAATATACTTCGGCAATCCTGAGTGATTTAGCATGCCTCATTTTCATTCAAACTTAATTTCTGCCCCACAATGAACATGAAAAAGTATATTTCTAAAGTTCTCTGAATGACTTGTATATTACCAAAGTCATGCTGTGTGGTCAGACACATTCAGAGATGAAGTGTTTCTCATAAATGTAGTCTGTAGATTTAGGGTCATAATCTACCCTTTGCACACAGCTCTCTTTTATACGACTCACAAATTTGCATACTGACCAAATATGGAATGTGGCCCAAAAGAGCAATATATGTAACTTACCTCACTTACTGAAATTCAGTTATTAACCAAGCCAATAGCTATGATATAGTAGAGCTTCTTTCAAACTGACTTGCACAGTAAAACTCCATTAATCTCCTCTGTTGATTATGTTCTTACCTCAAGTATATACTTCTCCAAAGACCTGATATTTTCCAGAGCCTCTGGGTCCTGATGGATAACCACTACTTCTTTCAGTGGATACTGCAACAAAAATCAATACAGGTTCAGTCTGAGAGAAGAAATAAAGGGCTACAGAAAGTATTATTTTGGTCATTTTAAACTAAATTCTGTTTAATTCTGCTTGCTAGCACAGATTTAGTCACTTACTTCCCCCTTCTCCGAAAGTTACAGAGCTGCTATATATTCATGGAATATTGATGTAAGAGATATTAAGAGCTTCTAACCTTTACTGGAATGGTTTTTCTGTCTCGGATTACCCGGCCAAGCTCAATAACAGATTGCATCCAGGAAACGGCATTTTCAATTTTTTTGTCAATCAGATCCTCCCTAGATTAGGAAGAAACAATTTAATGTTTTCATCTCTTTAGATTTATTTAAGTGAACCTTTAACCCATCGTCACATCTGTCAAAAATTTCCCATAGCAGATTTGGTCATATCCATTTACTGGTAATGCTAAGAAGCAATTTTGTGTGGGAGTTCCTTTTTTTTTTTTTTTTTTAATTAAAGAATTATTCTTATTAGCTGTCATTAATAGCTTTCACATGACTGACTGATGTGAAATAGTTATCAAGACTATTATTTTACAAGTATCCAATGAAGAGCAGGATTTACATTTATTATATAATGGAATATCCAACAATATATAACAAATGAAACAGTTACATTGCTATTGAAATACCCACACACAGTGAACTGGTGGGATCTCCATAATTTTTTATCTTGAAAGTGTGGGTTATAAAAGGATGATGGGCCATGTGCATTTTTCCAGAATTCAGACCTGAATTTTCCAGAAAGCTTATGTATTTCAAACCTTTTGCTTTTCTCTGTGGCTTGATAACAAGCTCGCACCACACCTCTCTGTTTCCAGACAGCTTGTTTTTCAGGTTAAGCACAGAGTCAAAGCTTGTTTCAAATGTAAAAGCAATCACCAGTTCTATGAGCGATGCCAGTTCTTCTTCTTTGTTGACTGTTTGAATGTATCTGTAATTCAGGCAGCTCCTTCAAAACTACATAAATTTTCAAGCAAAGCACACAGTCATTACTATTTTGGTATTGATTTGTGTCAGAAAAGCTGTGAACAAAGGAAAAGTATACTATGGATGTGAAGTTGCTAATTATACCATTTTAAGTGGAAACATTCTTGGTGTAAAACAGAGTAGTCTGGAAGGTTTACCAGAAGGGAGAAGAATCTGTGGAGCAAGATTTAAGACTTGTCATGCCCTAATCTGTGGTACCAAGAAGTTTTGGATTAAAGTTATTGACTATTTCTAAGTTTCTGTGCTTCTTCAAGCAAATTTCCCAGGAAAGGACTTAAAAAAAAAAAAAAAAAAAAAAAAAAAAAGTTTAAATTTGTACTTTATTGCAATATAAAGTTTTCTTGTTTTCATTCATAAATGTTCATAGTAAGAAATATTTCCACTAAGACTTTAAAGTGTTATTGTGAAACTGCATGTGAGAATATTTTTCATAGATTTATGATTTATTATAAAACTCAATGAAGTATTACAAAAACAATGTTTCTGATTTTACCTGTTACTTTGGACAGAGAAGAATCTAGTTAGCATACAGCATAAGTAAGGCCTTCATTTTCAGTTATTACTTTGTTTGAAAATTTCCTGGGAATTTATCAATATTTATTACAAACATTTTAGAATAGGTGAAAATTGATGCAAAAAAACTAATTGAGCAGTTTTCTGGGTAAATATTGGGAGAGGTTAGGACAGAAAAAAAGCAACAAATAGAGAAAAGTAAGAGTACTAAAAGTAAAAGCAGTTTAACGGTGTGGTTTATTTCATGAACTGCACATTTACAGTACATACATATTTGCACATGCATGTGTGTTGTTCATTCCACAACTCTGCCTTACTTGAGCTGACAGCCTCATATTTACAATTTAGACTAATTTATTATTAAAATAAACATATCTACTTCATGTAATGTCCTGGATTTTCTTATCATCGTCAGTATTTTCATGTATTGCAGGGTCAAAAATTCAGGTAGGAAAAAAAAACAATAGAAAACCAAATAGTAGCTTTTATAAAACCCAGGAATTTTTGCTTAAAAAAAAAAAAAAAAAATCAGTAAAAACTGAAAACAAAGAGCCTGAAACAGAAATCATTGCTAAAAAAAATCCCAATATTTCAGGGTCAAAGTTTACAGATCTATTGTTTATTTGACTGTAATTGAAGTACAGATCTATTAGAGCAACTCAAATTCAACTGTTTCTATAAAAAGTATTAACTTATTGGATTTCCAAGGCATATAAAAGTCTGCAACAAGCAATGTGTCAGGAGACTGTGCATCTAAATGAAGAACAGGAAATAAGAGCCACAGTTGGAGCTCAGAATTCTGGGAGTTAAGGCAGGGCAAAAGAGTTGGATTAATCTCTTGCATCTTGATGGCCGTCTTGAAGGTTATCAGAATTTCCCTAAATCACTAATCTGAATAGCACTTAAAGGGAAAATGAAATCACATTTTTGTGGACTCCCAAGAACTCAGAGCTATTACCATTAGTTGTATATATCAATATATTGCTTAAGTGTCACAGAACCAATTCATTCTCTTACACACATGCAGTTTTAAAAGCTGGATACAAATTTACGTCCAACCCTGAAAATGACACAGTCAGTTTAATCTGACAACCATGATATTTGCCATATAGCTTTTTTTGTATAAACCTATCATACTGCTGTGAAAGTACACACCACACAGCAGTCTACAACTGCCACAAAAAAAGATTATGTCTTTGTTGCTATCTGTGCTACTGCCCTTGGAAAAGCTAGCTCATTACAGATTAACTATCACAATCAAAGCTTAATTTAAACATAACACTAAGACAAAAAAGGCACCAACAAAGAAAAATGACTGCCTGATTTTTAGCCACTATAAAACCTCAAGTGTAATTTAGTTTTAAAATCACATCTATCTTTGATTTGATTAGTAGAAGGGAACAGGAATGCACATGGGACCCAATAAGTTACACAAATCAAGTTGCCATGAATAACTGAATTTCCTTGTATTTGTCCATATAGACCACCAGTTCAAGGGCATTCCTAATGACAACTTATCAGTTTCACATTCTGTGCCATAGAAAATACACTTCTAGAATACATAAAATCAGCAGCATTGCTAAATGAATCTCAGTAGATTTCTTGTAACAATACTTTCCAATTAGTGTATACTGTATAGCGTACACTGTATAGCCATCAGAAGGAACACAACTGATAGCTCTCTTGCTTGGTCAGAGACACCAAAAGGCACAATATGCATAAAAAGAAAAACCTAGGTATGATTTAAACTCTGGGTGGCCCAAGCTGACATCTGAGGTCCCAGATATGTTCCTGTGTCATTCTTGCTGGGTTGTGAGGCTGAGCTGTAGTAAAACAGGAAAGAACCTTTTTTCTTCTCATTTCTGAGAAGTCCCCAGTACCACCTTGGATCCACAGGAACCAAGGACCCCATGGATTTGCAAATGACATGAGCTTACTTTAGAACTGGGGCCGCCATGGTTGTAACGGCTCACCTTCACGGTGCTAGGGGGAAGACAGTTTCAGAGAAAAATCTCTCCACAGCCTTCAAAAGCTGTAGACTCCTCATATATGGTCAGACTGATATAATGGGTGACCTGATGAGGCAGACTGATGTGACCAACTTGGATCCAAGAAAACCCTTTTTGGGACCCCTCAGTTACAGGACACTGATCACACCAAAATCCAAGCAGATTCAGTGACAGGATCCTTATCTTTCTTACCATGTATCCTTTTGTAAAGAGGAGCTTTCCTTGGCTCCATCTGAAGAACACAGACCCTTAGCCAGTGGAAATCATTTTCACAGTTCCTTACGGAGCCCATTCAAGGCAACAACCTCTTTTAGCCTGAGATTTAACACCAGACTGGTACTGAGGAAGGCTTATGGCCAGACATATTCAGACTTGAAAAGGTTCTGGCACAGAGTTTTACGATCCTTTGGGGGGTCTTTTTGGAGAAGGCAGGCACTGCAGCCTCCAATTAAGCATCCACCTTGAAAGAGACACTTCATGCCTATGAGAAATGGGGAACATTATAGCTGTGTGACCCCTCTTCTCTTGCCCCAGCAAGCTGTATACCCAAGCTGTATACCCTTCTCAGCATGCAGAGAAACCCAAGTGTGTAGCCAGCTTCTTTGCTGAAGGGGAGAGATTGGATCTAGAAAGAGTGCTAACTCTGCACCTTTCCTCCCAATACTGCCACAGCACCTTATCAATACTGCCGCAGCCAGACCTGTCAAGGTAACACACTTCAGCAATGGCAAGTGTGTTAAAGACTAAAAGGAAACACTCCCCTAAAGCAAAATGGTATACAGGAGTAAAATAGTTTCATAAACACTTTTTGAAGATTCAATTACATATTTTGCCTGCCTAAGGAAAACAGAAGTGTTTAAAAAAATAAGCACGACTGCAAGATCATTTTCTGGTTGCAAAAGGCATCCTTTGTATCAAAAAATGTGTTCCTTGCATGCTTGTAAATACCCAAGACTGGTATTTTTGCTTTGTTTAAATATGTGAATAAGGTATGAAGAACTTCTCTCTGTAACTACAGGAAAGAGAACCCTGCCCACTATCACCAATAGAGACTGTTTCTTACCTCACTTGAGGAAGCATCAGATAGTGAATGCTATCACAGTTCTTCTCCTGAACGGAGGCCGGATCAATAAGGGTCTTCAGATTCTGGTACATCAATTCAGTGATAAAGGGAGTATAAGGTGCCTGCAATATTTTATATATTATTACTCATGAATGCACTCTTACTGAATTGTATCGTCTATATTTTCAACCAATTATCTTCATCATCATCATCAAAACACAAGTTTTTGTGTGTGTTCCTTTTTTCTTATTAATCAGGAATCCTTATGTTACAGGATTATACTGTCCAACAGACAACTCTGCAAAAATGGAATATTTACTTTGCGTTTTAACACTACAAAGTATAACACTAATTCAAGGAATAGGCCATGATGAACAAATTAAATTGATGCCAGTTGTTCACCTTCCATTTGCATTTAACCCATTATTATTCAAATCTCTTTATAATCTCAGTTGATGTCTGCCTTTAAATAATTAGAATTGAGTGTAAAACCCTTACCATGAGTCTGCACATTGCATACAGAACACCGAATAAGGTTTCCAAGGCCATAATGCAGTCCTCATTCCCATTTTCACCCTATTCAAAGTATCCATGGAGAAAGGAAAAGGATTAGAAAAACATCTATACTTTTAAAATCATGAACTACATTCTCACACTGTAATACATGATTGTACTCCTTCACCCAATAAATGCTAGCTTTCCAAGAGCCACAATTACAGTTCAATCCTACCACACAAAACAAAAATTATGGGCTACTGTGTATTTTTACTGGCCCTATGAAGAAACAAGGGGCAAGAACATAAATGAAGTAAAAAGGGAAAATCATATTTATTTGCAATTTCAGCTATTCAGCCGAAAGCTACCCAGTTTTATATAACACACAAAGATTCTAAAGGATTTTATTAGCTTAATTAATCTATTTAAACTACATTGGGCTCTATCTACAGTAAAAAGTTAGCAACAGAAATAGCATCTACCTTTAATCTTCTGCGATTCATTCTGACGTACCAGTTGGTCAGTACATCAACAAACTTAACTAGTCGAGGGACTACAGTGTATAGTCTGTAGGCTAGGAAGAAAAATTATTTCTTAGTGTACAAAACACTTGCCTTCTGCATCAAATTCTTCACTTAAAGAATCACACAGTAATATAAAGCCTTGACAATTTAACACTCATGACTTTACAGAAGCAAATACCTTCATAAGATTAAAAAAATGGATTAGGCACACTAGTATTACTAGAATCTGAACTTAAACTATATCATAAAATTAAAATTACAAACATAATCAATTCTCATGCTTAAGCATGTCACCACCTTCTGAAGGTCAGAAATAAATTGTCACCCATGGTCTAGTACTGCACAGAGGTGCATTATGGCCGTTTTATGCCTTAATCTGAAGCATACTGGAAGAAGATAATGGACAAGATGGGCCATTGATCTATTATGGTTTGGCAATTCCTAAATTTGAACATACTGCTAAAAGAAACAGCTGAGTACTTAAATTCACCAAAAATTGTGGGAGAAACATGAATGGAGATGTAATTACCCAATTCAGAAACCATTTTAATTTTTATTGCAACTTTTTTTTAACTTTTTTTCCCTGGGAGAGTTTCTTGTACAGTTCTTCTAAATAATAGAGTAGACTAAAGGCTATAAAGTCATTCATGCAAACAGATTTTATTTTATCTCATGAATAATATTAACAAAATAAAAAGCTAGGCACAGCCATTTTCTTAGGTTCTGTGTAATTCAAATGCATGAAGAACTGCTAACACAAATAAGAGGTTCTCACAAACATCAAAGTCCAACCAAAGGGAAACATGACCTTAATTACTCAAACGTTTTTAATGCACAAAAAATTGTTTTCTAGAAAGGTTAGATAAACTAGTCCTTATAAACAAAAGTTACTAACTTGCAGACAGCTTGGTTAAAAATAAGGAGCTGCTATGAATAGCATAGTCTTTTGCTTCTGGAATTTATTTTAGTACTCAAACAGCTATTGAATTATACACCTTTCCTTTGAGAGTTCCTCAGCACACGTTTTACAACTGCATTTCACAAGCTAGTAATATCTTTCAAAGGCCTGGTCTACACTAGGAGTTTATCTTGAATTTAGCAGCGTTAAACCGAATTAACCCTGCACCTGTCCACACAACGAAGCCCTTTACTTCGATATAAAGGGCTCTTAATATCGATATCTGTACTCCTCCCCCGACGAGGGGAGTAGCACTGAAATCGGTATTGCCATTTCGGATTAGGGTTAGTGTGGCCGCAATTCGACTGTATTGGCCTCCGGGAGCTATCCCACAGTGCACCATTGTGACCTCTCTGGACAGCAATCTGAACTCGGATGCACTGGCCAGGTAGACAAGAAAAGCCCCGCGAACTTTTGAATTACATTTCCTGTTTACCCAGCGTACAGAGCACAGGTGACCATGCAGAGCTCATCAGCACAGGTAACCATGCAATCCGAGAATCGAAAAAGAGCACCGGCATGGACCGTACGGGAGGTACTGGATCTGATCGCTATATGGGGAGAGGATTCAGTGCTAGCAGAACTAGGTTCCAAAAGACGAAATGCCAAAACATTTGAAAAAAATCTCCAAGGGCATGATGGAGAGAGGCCACAATAGGGACTCACTACGGTGCCGCGTGAAAGTTAAGGAGCTCAGACAAGCCTATCAAAAAACAAAGGAGGCAAACGGTTGCTCCGGGTCACAGCCGCAGACATGCTGCTTCTACGCTGAGCTGCATGCAATTCTAAGGGGGGCCACCATCATTACCCCACCTCTGACCATGGATTCCGAGGCGGGGGTAATCTCAGCCACACCTGAGGATTTTGCAGACAGGGAAAAGGAGGAGGAGGACGACGACGAGCTTGCGGAGAGCACACAGCACTCCGTTCTCCCCAACAGCCAGGATCTTTTTCTCAGCCTGAGTGAAGTACCCTCCCAACCCTCCCAAGGCAGTATCCAAGACCATGACCCCATGGAAGGGACCTCAGGTGAGTTTACCTTTTAAAATACAAAACATGGTTTAAAAGCAAGTGTTTTTTAATGATTAATTTGCCCTGAGGACTTGGGATGCATTCGCAGCCAGTACAGCTACTGGAAAAGTCTGTTAACGTGTCTGGGGATGGAGCGGAAATCCTCCAGGGACATCTCCATGAAGCTCTCCTGGAGGTACTCCAAAAGCCTTTGCAGAAGGTTTCTGGGCAGTGCAGCCTTATTCCATCCTCCATAGCAGGACACTTGACCACGCCATGCTAGTAGCAAGTAATCTGGTATCATTGCATGACAAAGCCTGGCAGCGTATGGTTCTGGTGTTTGCTGGCATTCAAGCGACATCCATTCTTCATCTTGCTGTGTTATCCTCAGGCGAGTGATATTGTTCATGGTAACCTGGTTGAAATACGGGAATTTAATTAAGGGAACAGAAGTGGCCGTTCCTACTGGTCTGTTTGCCTGTGGCTGAAAAGAAATCCTTTCCTGCAGTTAGCCAAGCGTGGGGGGGGGGGGGAAAGAGTTGGAGGGGGCGGGGAGGAAATCTTCCCTGATACCAGTCACGTGGTGGGGGAGGGATAAAGAGATCACCCCAGAGAATTGGATGGGGGGAGAGGGGGGAAGGTTTGGTTTCTGCTGTTGCACGTTAACAGGAAAACCGCAGCACTCAAGGGGCTTTGCTTGGTATGTGGGAAAGGAGGGCGCTGCTTGTAGGAAAGCTGCAGAAGCCAAAAGACAATGGCTTACCATTGCCGCATGCAAGCCGAATTCTGTTGTCTGGACCGGCGTCTGTGCTCCCTAACACCAAAGCCGCAGGCACTCAATATTAAAAGATGCAAAATGCGACCTTGTACCGAAATCACATGTGCTATGGAATGTGAATAGTGTTGTTCTCCGTGAAAGAGTATAAGAATTGGTCTGTAAATGCATCTTTTTAAATACTTCTCTCCCTTTTTCCCCTCCCTCCCGCAGCTGCAAATTTTTCAAGCCTCCCTCCTCCGTCCCAAAGGCTATCTCAGATAAGGTGTCGAAAAAAAGAGGATGCGAGACTAAATGTTCTAGAAAATCATGGAATCCACCCGCAATGAAAGAGCTCATCTGAATGAGTGGAAGGACACGGTATCAAAGCACAGGAAAGATGACAGTGAACGTGAGGACAGGAGGGACGCTCAAGATGAGAGGTGGCAGGCTGCAACGCTGGGGCTGCTGTGTGATCAAACGGACATGCTCTGGTATCTGGTGGAGCTTCAGGAATGGCAGCAGGAGCACAGAGTGCCACTGCATAACCTCCCTCCCCCCCTCACCATGCTCCATACCCTCCCAATCCACCCGAGTGGACAGCCCAACCAAAAGGCTGTCATTACTTTGAACTTTTTTAGTGGCCTTTTCCTTCCCTCCTATCCTCCTCCCAAACCTCACCCGGGCTACCTTCTCAGTACTCTCACTCTTTTTATAATCAATTAATAAACAATGCATGATTTTTAAACTATAGTGACTTTATTTCCTTTGAAAGCAAGCTGGGATCGAAGGAGGAGGGTGGGTTGCTTACAGAGAACGAGTCAATCAAGGGGGTGGGTTTTCATCAAGGAAAAACAAAACAGAAGGTTCACATGGTAGCCTGGCCAGTCATGAAACTGGTTTTCAAAGCTTCTCTGATGCGCAGCGCTTCCTGGTGTGCTCTTCCAATCACCCTGGTGTCTGGCTGCGCGTAATCAGTGGCTAGGCAATTTGTCTCAGCCTCCCACCCCGCCATAAAGGTCTCCCCCTTACTTTCAAAGAGATTGTGGAGCACACAGCAAGCAGCAATAACAATGGGAATACTGGTTTGGTTGAGGTCTGAGCGAGTCAGTGAAGATCGCCAGCGACCTTTTAAACGTCCAAATGCACATTCTACCACCATTCTGCACTTGCTCAGCCTGTAGGTTGAACAGCTCCTGACTACTGTCCAGGCTGCCTGTGTATGGCTTCACGAGCCATGACATTAAGGGGTAGGCTGGGTCCCCAAGGATAACTATAGACATTTCAACATCCCCAACTCTTATATTCTGCAGTCCCTTGCTGCAGCCGTTTAAACAGAGTAGTGTTCCTGAAGACGCGAGCATCATGAACCCTTCCCGGCCAGCCCACGTTGATGTTGGTGAAACGTTCCTTGTGATCCACCAGGGCTTGCAGCACCATTGAAAAGTACCCCTTGCGGTTTATGTACTGGCTGCCCTGGTGCTCCAGTGCCAAGATAGGGATATGGATTCCATCTATCGCCCCACCACAGTTAGGGAATCCCATTGCAGCAAAGCCATCCACTATGACCTGCACGTTTCCCAGAGTCACTACCTTTGGTAGCAGCAGCTCAGTGATTGCTTTGGCTACTTGCATCACAGCAGCCCCCACAGTAGATTTGCCCACTCCAAATTAATTCCCGATTGATCGGTAGCTGTCTGGCGTTGCAAGCTTCCACAGGGCTATCGCCACTCGCTTCTCGACTGTGAGGGCTGCTCTCATCTTGGTATTCTGGCACTTCAGGGCAGGGGAAAGCAAGTCACAAAGTTCCATGAATGTGCCCTTTCGCATGCGAAAGTTTCACAGCCACTGGGAATCGTCCCACACCTGCAATACTATGCGGTCCCACCAGTCTGTGCTTGTTTCCCAGGCCCTGAATTGGCGTTCCACGGCATGAACCTGCCCCATTAACAGCATGATCTCCAAAGTGCCAGGGCCCGCGGTTTGATAGAATTCCATGTCCATGTCCTCATCACTCTCGTCGCCGCGCTGCCGTAGCCTACACCTCATCGCCAGGTTTTGCAGGTTCTGGTTCAGCATAAACTGCACGATAACGCGCAAGGTGTTTACAATGTTCATGACTGCTGTCTTGAGCTGAGCAGGCTCCATGCTTGCCGCAGTATGGCGTCTGCACAGTTCATCCAGGAAAAAGGCGTGAAACGGTTGTCTGCCATTGCTTTCCAGGAGGGAGGGGAGGATGTACCCAGAAACACCAACGACAATGTTTTTGGCCGCATCAGGCATTGGGATCTCAACCCAGAATTCCAATGGGTGGAGGAGACTGCGGGAACTATGGGATAGCTATGGGATAGCTACCCACAGTGCAACGCTCCAGAAATCGACACTAGCCCCAGTACATGGATGCACACCGCCGAATTAATGTGCTTAGTGTGGCCACATATATTCGACTTTATACAATCTGTTTTCAAAAACCGGTTTCTGTAAAATCGGGATAATCCCGTAGTGTAAACATACTCAAAGACAGAGCACTAGATATTTCAACTTAAAAAGGAAACTTTCTGGAGTCATGTGTCAAGTAAAATAAAAACTATTTATGGGGTTTTATGTTCTGATAGAGACCCCACTACTAACCCTGCTTGAAAAGTAACTACGATGCACAACAAGAAAAGCTTGCCAACGTACTTACATATTTTACAGTGAGATATTTGTTTGTTTTGAAACTACATTTCATTCACTTTTAATAGTCTAGAATCTCCAGTTATAACCTGTACAATGATATTATACTTTGAGCTGACAGAAGGGAAAAAAAGAAAGACACTAAGTCAGTGGTTCCCAAACTGTGAGACATACTCCCCTAGGGGGTGCAGAGAAACATTCGGAGGTCGGTGCATGGCAGAGCCTGGGCCAGTTCCCAGAGGGGATGGGGAGGGAGCGCGACCCAGCCCTGCTCCAACCCCAGATTCACTCTGTCCTGTGCTCTGCCCCTAGCCCAGCTCCAGCCCCACTCCACTCCACCCCACCCCCAGCCCAGCTCAACCCTCATTCCCTCTCCACCCCAAGACCAGCTCTGCCTCTAGCCCAGCTCCTTCCCCATCCCCAGTTCTGTCCCCAGCTCTACCTTCAGCCCAACGCCTCTGCTGAGGAAGCCTTGGCTGTGCAGTAATGGAGGGGAGACGCGACAGATTCCATAAATGCAGGGGGGAGAGGGGGCTGGAACGACGACAAGAGAAGTTTGGACACCACTGAACTAAGCCATTCTCTCAAGTTTAACCAGCATGAGAAACATCAATTTGTAACAGAACTAACAACTTCGGGTTTGTTTGGTTGTTTTTTTGTTTTGTTTTCAAATAGTGGCCATTCATCTCCATTTTTCCAGTTCTGCACCTCTAATGAGCAGAGATGGGGGGGGGGGGAAATCTATGCTTAAAGAAAGAGTTTAGATTGTGACACAAATCAACAAAAATCCAGTAAATACAAAACTGAAACCAATTCTCTCTCTACTGCAAATGCTACTGTATTTCAACATAAGCTTGTCCTAACTACTTATTTTCTATAATACTATACCTACTTATACCAGATTGGAAAAGTCTTCAGCAATTCTCTGGGTGGTTTTGTAGGAGAAACAGAGAGAACCCAATGGAATATTCCTTTCTACAATATAGTGATAAGGTATTGGGAGCTGAGCTATGGAAGTAGCATTTGAAATTGTGCTCTTTGACGGGTAAATTCTTTTTATTATTTGCTTTGTAGCTTTTTTAAGACATCAGACGCAAGCATTAATGCTTGTCTGTGACATTTACGTTGCTGTTGTGGCTTGCCAGACTATACCTGAATACCAGCAAATTCACATTTTGGATTTTAAAAACCAACCTATTTTTAGCCACTGACTCACTGCTTGCTTGCTAGCTACAGTAAATTAAAATAATGGAGCATGAACTACAGGGCAGTGGTACGCCCAGTATCCAACTAAACAGTAAAATGATTAAGTATGCATCGATTGTACATTTGAAACAGATTATATTAACTATGCTTCAACCAAAAATGTTTCAGCTAGCTATTAAATACATACTACTACATATTAAATGCACCCACTTATGAATCAGAGGTCTCTGTGTAAATGGTAGAGGGAGCTAATAAACAATTCAACCCATTAGTAAGCTGAAAGGCTCAGACGAGCTAACCTTGATTATCCCCCAAACTCCTCTGGACTGTGACACGGATGGAAGATCAAGGGTATTGCATGGAGTCCCTTGGTCGCTGGCCCTCTTTTTAGGTTGTTAACCGGTCAAAGTGGGGAGAGGCACTGTAAGGTGCTCCCTGTTATAAAGGTCAATGAGGGAGAGAACCACAGATACTCCCTGTAGGAGGATTAAGGAAAGTGTGTTGAAAGCCTTTAACCGGGAAATTGTGGAAGGGACACTTCCACCAAAATAATGTGTTAAGAGTCCAGGAGACTAAATTAAATAATGATACAAAGAAATGGTCAAATGAGTATGTCTCAAAGGACCGAAAGAAGGAACCTCTATTTATCAAACGATAACAAAAGCTTAGTTGCTCACAAAGGCATTGTAGCTATGTATTTCGTAAACCATCGGAGAGTTCCTGGAATCTGCCAAACCTTCGATCACTCACTGGTAATCTTTCTACCTCCATGTCAGGTAGGTAGAAAGATTTATGTAAAATGTGTGTGTGAAATAAATAAAAGATAAAATTTATCTTTTAAAAGGATTCCATAAAAATCTGTTTGCCTTAATGATTTTTTTTAAAGTAAATTAAAGTCAAGGGTGTTTAGGCATATATACCTCTGTGCCTTTAAATTGTAGCTCTGCTAGAGTGATTTCTTTAGTCAAAGCTGACAGAAATCAGTAAAAAATTAAGTTCTTAGGCCAGCACCCAATCTGCTGCTGTATATAAAAAAGGGGAGCAACTTCCCTGGTCTGTATCTGTTTAAAACAAAATAAAAACCGACCAAGCAAATTGCTTTGCATTTACATTCAGCTTAATGAAATTAAAATTGGTATTCCATAAAGCCAAGTTACAATATTTATTTCAAATAAACTGTCATATAGGGACATTTAATTTAGCATTCTTCAAAAATATCAGTAAGATATAAGGTAACCTTAAAACAAGGATATGCCTAATATAAATGCAAGGGGTAAAGTGAACACTGCTCATTACTCTTCTAACCTGTAACATATGACAGCATGGAGAAAGGAAAAGGATCAAAAGTAAAACCCTTACGTAAATTAAAGTATTATGTGTGTATATATATATTCTGTTGCTACACAACTGCATTAACTAATTTACCATACCTACAAAATTTGTTTGGTTTAAAGTTTTGTTTGTTAAAGAATATATTCTTAATGTAGCTAATTGGCTATTGTGTGTAATCCCAAATATTGGTATCAAGTTAATGATGATTCTGGACACACCCTGGCTGTGATAAAGGAAATCAGCGATGTATAACTTTTTTGCTTTCTACAGAAATCATTTTTAAGGATGTACTAAAGCTTTACTGAAGCCTCTATCAAAATAAATATATATATATATATATTTATTTATATATAAATAAATAAATAAATATTTATATATAAATAAATACATAAATAAATGTAGCAGCCTCTATTACACACAACATAGCAGTGATGATTATTATTACAGGTCTTAATTCACCGTTTTAGTAAAAGTGTCTAAACTCACTCCTTATAAAATGTTTATAATTTCCTTTTATTTTATCTAGGTAATTAAAGCATGTGTTGTTGTTATTTTTTGTTAAATCATTATTGTTTGTTTGTTTTTTTAACAGCCAAAAGTGTCTCCCCTGAACATTCATAGCCTAATTAAACTATTTTTATAGGCAAGTTAAGGTGTAATTTAGCTAAAAGAAGGTTAGCTCAAGTAGTTTTTCTAGGTATTATTTATTCTGTTTAAAAATGGGTAAGTTTTCAGTGACCATCTGCCTTATTGGTCGATGCTGGTGTCAACTAAGTACTGATTAATTAATAGTTTTAACCCTTAGGTTTCCTGGACCCGCCCTAAACAGCAATGTCTAATTCATTGTATAGTAGTTTATCTATTTAAACCTTTGTAAGGTATTGTATATTATATGCTTATACATAACAATGTTGAGATTATTTGTCTCTTGGTTATATGTTTTATTTCACTTAACCACTTTTTTTTTTTTAAATTTTGGGGTTTTATTTTGTTGTTGTTGCAACAAAAACATTTTTTGCATGCAAAAGTATGAAAGAACAACAACATTAAACCTTTTTATACCACCACATTATTTCATTGTAATAATTAGGATATAACTATCATTCGTGTATTATAATATACTAATTTTTTTTTGCAAGTATCAGTCATAAATATGATATGTTTGGTTAAACATTAAATTAAAATTAACAATAAGTTTAAAAAAAGTTTAACCAACAATTTCATTATAAAACATTTTTTTATTGATTAAAATTTTGTTTAACTTGGTTAATTTTAATTTGGCATTTGTTAAGCAATGTGGCCAGTTGTTTGGTACTACCCAGTTTAAACTTCGTAAGTGCATTAAAAACAAACAATATTATGCAGCGTTGATGGCTATATTGTAGCTACAACAATATATACTGTTTGGTTACCTGTGTTACAGATCCTGGCTTTGGTGGAACTCTAGGCGAATGCAGCAGCTTCTCGACAAACTTGGGGGAGATTAGTTTCAGGGCCTAGGCATTTGGATTGGAGGGTCTCCACTGCCATCAGGAGTGCCAGACATGGGGTCTGGATATGGAGTGTGTGCCTAGAGACCCAGACCCAGAGAGACAGTGCCTATACTCTGTGTAGCTCCAGGAAGTCAAGAGCATGCAGGAACCAAGTTTTGGTTCAGCACAGCACCCTGGTGAGCAACTAGGAGTGGGAATATTCATTGGGTGTCAATAAAACATTTACCACAATATTACTTTTACCAAGGTATAAACTGGGAAATACTACAATAAGTTAAATTACTGCAGGTGGTAAAAATGGCTCCCGCTCTAACAGTGGCAACCGTTTGTTTTTAAAGCACTAGCAGTTATACAAGTTATTCCCATTTTTTCTAAAAATGTGACATTTTAGTTCACACAAATAAGATGGAACCAGACTGATCTACTTTTTAAGATCAGAGCACTTGCATGATTTTCTCCCTTTAAAAAAAAAAAAAAAAAAAAAAAAAAGTTGAAGCTATTTCAAATATTTCCAGTGACCGAGTTTGCTCTAAGTCACTGAAAAAAACACCACCACATTTTAATGAACTTGTTTGCGCCACTTCTAAACAGGTCCGTAGGAGTGCTCCCATGTCAAGAGACATTCAGTCAACTTTCTTCTTACCCTATAAACTTTTCATAACTCTTTCTAGGCTCCAATCACCCAGAAGTTGGAGTGTTCTTATTCTCTTCCCTTTTCTCCAATGCCACCCAATTTAAGTATGACACAAAATAGGGACAACCGTCATTGAATCAAATTTAGCCTAGATGCTGGCTACCTAAACTGCTGGTTAAAAATGTGGACAGATTTAGCTGTTATCAAGGGGTTAAATGCTGCTTTAGGACTACAAGTAGATACTGTACTGTAGGTGGCCAACTGATATGAAATTTAGCTATATTCTGAATACAGAAATTGCCAAAAGAGAAATAAAGCTGAAGTGCAGTGAATTACCTTTTCATTCAGTGCAGTATTTCGTGCCCTTTTAAAATGTTTCACACACACACATAAAATAGCCTCTTATGTTGTTCAACACAGTTTTTCTAAGTACAAGGATTCCATTGTAATTGGTTTGATTTTGGTTCCTCTGTGTTCTGTTATTCTTATCCAGGTAGTTAGTTAGATCTTTAGCACAGTAACTATGACGTCACGGGCATTTATTGCCAAGAGTGACCATCGTGACATACATCAAGTTTAGTTCCAGTCACTCTTCAACTATAAATGCTACTATGTCTATTTGTTCATTATTTTTGAAGTCTCACCTCTTTGATCTAATTGATTATATAAAAGTATAAATGTGAAAATTCATCAAAAAACCAAGCTGATTTTTTTTGAAAAGTACAGCAGATTATGACAAGGTAAAACTGGTGAAATCCAGTAATGTATTTGCAAATTAAATGGATTCAGATGTTTTATGCAGAAGTATAAGTAAAAATATTACATTCATCAACATTCACCTCAACATGAGATGTGATACTTATTAGGGGAATGTAACATACTTTCATCCAGCCTAAAAATAAACATTAGCATCTAACATCAATATATTGCTACAGCAGAGCAGCTTCTTGACTTCCTTTTTCTTATGTTTTTCTTTTAAGTGAAAGTTTTTCTTCTTCTTAGCAAAATACACACTTTTCTTTTTTATAAAGCCAGTCAATAACACCTCTCTCATTCTTTGTTAGATTTTTTTTCCCCATTAAGAACCCAAGGTGGAGAGATCTGATGCATAAGAAGAGATCTCTTCCCCGCATTTTTCTTTTTTCTATCAACACTCTTCTCTTTAGAACTCTAACCAATTCCTATTCAATGTGTGCACAAATACGATACCATACAAAGAAAAAAAAACTTACTTTACACTCTTCTCCCAGATATCTGCATTCTTTCCTCTACAAATCAAGGAAAGGATGGCCCTAGGGGGTCTTTCCTCTTTTTTAACCGGAGACGTACTCAGAGCTCTGAAACATGAGGCTTGTTCCCATTCTGGTCACAATTTCAGAACTTGATATTCAACCAATAAGCCTATTTCATCATGGCAATGATGAAAGAATCGCTTTACCATGGCAAAGGGAACAAATTCATTAGAGCTGTCCTCGTGGCAGTCAAGGTTCCACCAGAGGGAGTTCACGAAGCTATAGAAGCAGAGGAAAGCCTCTGCAGAGCTTTACAACAGATTTCTAATAAATGGAATAGTTGTGTACCAGATTCCCTCAAGTGCAATTTGTGCCACACCCTAAACATCTTTACTGCTACCATAAGCTGAATTAATTCAGTGTACAGCTCCGATAACTGCAGCCTCAATAATTCAGTGTAGGATTTCTAGAATACTTTCTTGGACAAATGAAGAATTCATAGGCTTCCAAGCTATGCTAAAGTTCTTGGGATTTAACAAGTGCTATGATGGTGAAAGCCAACCTCCTTTGCAGATATCTCTGAGGGCTTGTCTACATTGACCCACAGTTTGGACTAAAGGGCTGCCAATAGTAGTATTCAACAAAGCGCAATACTGTAACTTCTGCGTGTGAACGCTGTGGGCACAAACTGAAATATTCCTAGTTCGCATTAATGGAATCTTCTTCAAACAAGACTATATTTAATAGGAATTAGGAATCTTTTAGTCTGAGCCCACAGCGCAGCACTTTGGTGCGCACTGCTATTCACAACTCTGTAGTTCCAGCTACAGGGCAGTGTAGACATAGCCTAAGTGTCCAGTGCCCTTTAAAATATGCTTTGACTCACGGGCATATAGTTCATTGCACCAGACTACTTGCTTCAGTGGGTTCCTGCACCTTCCTCCTACATTTAAATGGCACACCAATACAACATGAGCATATGAAGAGATGTGACAGCATGAAACAGATATTTTATATAAATAAGCCATAAAAATGATAAATAGTATGTGTTCATGGTGCTGTGATTTAAGACGCAACTAGAGAAATCCATTCTCTTCAACATATCCAAGAGGGTTACTGACCTAAGAAACAATGTCAAGCGATTTGCCCAGTGTGGGATGAAATTTACCCAATATGGTTATTTCTCAAGATTATTTTATCTGGCTGAAATTATCTTTTACCATTTTGATCTTCCTCACAACTCTCAATTTTTGGGGTGAGGAGGAGGAACGCATTTTTGTTTAAGACTGTCGTTCAATCACTACTTCCAGATTCATTAGTATTTCATAATAGGTTTGTTAATTGCCCGAAATCTCTGAAAGGTTCTATTGCACCAGGTAAACTCAATAAATTTTTATTACTGAGCCCAGATGGGCGAGTTCAACAGCACTGTGAAATGAATGTGAGTATTTCAAAAACCGTGGTCATCTTACAGACTTCATTGTGGGAGAAGTTACTCCAGGCTGAAGGCCACAGTATCACCAGAACTAAGTTCTTATAACAGCAAGAATTGCATGTACATCAATTAAATTAATATTCTGTAGCTGCACATTTCCCTGTGTTACTGTTTTAAGATTTTTTTGCCCCTTTCATGCAGTCTGATCTGAAATCTGAAAATCCCTGGATAAATGCATCCTTTGTGCAAGCCCCTCCCTAGTCACCAGTCAGTGAAAATTACTCAAATGAAATCTTTTTCTGAACTGAAACAAAAAGCAAAAGATGCACATACCTGCCATTTCGGCCTTGAAGAACTGAATGAGTGACTGTGTGAAGGAAAGAATCCATTTATCCATGATGTTGTTGCTCTCCTTCATCGTGTTCTCATTGTACAGGAATTCCTTTCCATCTTCCTATAAACATCATTGGAAAAATGAATAGTAGTATAGCGTGTCAATGCTTGAACGCATTAAATCCTATAAAATAACATCTATCATCAGATCTCAAAGCGCTTCACAATCTTTTAATGTGTTTATCTCACAACATCTCTGAGAGTTAGGTCAGTGCCATTTTAACCTCATTTTACAGATGGGGAACTGAGACAGAGACTAAGGGTATGTCTACACTACCAGCCAGATCGGCTGACAGCGATCAATCCAGTGGGGGTCGATTTATGTCATCTAGACACGATAAATCGACCCCCGAGCGCTCTTCCGTCGACTCCTGTACTCCACCGCCGCGAGAGGCGCAGGCAGAGTCGACAGGGGAGCGGGAGCAGTCGACTCACTGCGGAGTATACACCACGGTAAGTCGATCTAAGTAAGTCATCTTCAGCTACGTTATTCACGTAGCTGAAGTTGCGTAACTTAGATCGATCCCGCCCCCCACTGTAGACCAGGCCTTGGTGTCTTGCCCAAGATCACAGTCTGTGGTAAAGCAGGGAACTGAATCCAAGTCTCCCATGACCATCCTACCTTAAAAGCCCATTTGTTATCCATTGAAAAAAGCCTCCTGTCCAGGCTCTTCTCCATTACATTGGTTAGTAAGAGTACTCAGTGTCAGATACACATTTGTTCTTGGGACACATTAACAGAAAAAGCCAAGATAAACTGACTTGCACTGATCCCTGTTTCATTACACAACAATGTAAACTACAAAAGGGATCAGTTTTTTGTATTTATTAGAATACAGAAATAGTAGTACAGTACACAAAGGAATTCAATAACCCCATGTTTTACACCTTTTACATGTAGTCTAATCACAATTTACAAACACAGGCTAATGATACTGATTTTACATCCCCTTCATCCAGCTGGAATCCAAAGCATGTAACAAACTTTACTGACTCTGAGTGTGTGTGTGTGTGTGTGTGTGTGTGTGTGTGTGTGTGTGTGTGTGTGTGTGTTAAAATATACATAAGTGAAAATTATATAGATAGATATAGGACATGTACACCTCTACTCCGATATAACGCTGTCCTCGGGAGCCAAACAATCTTACCACGTTATAGGTGAGACCACGTTGTATCGAACTTGCTTTGATCCGCTGAAGCACGCAGCCCCCTGGAGCGCTGCTTTACCGCGTTATATCCAAATTCATGTTATATCGGGTTGTGTTATATTGGGGTAGAGATGTATATAAATAACTTTCATTTTGAAATGCGGCAGTTGTTCAACAGCACACCCAAAAGAATTGTTAAGGGTAGGTGGAAAGGATAGCAAACCCAACTGGAACTGCCGGAGGAATTTTAGGCAGGCATCATGTCATTACTGTACATATTTAGCATTTCATGAGAGGCAGCACTGTCCACTGCCCCTGAACACTGGACTCTAATGTATTATACACTGCAAAAGAGAAGGTGGGAAAAGGCTAGAAGTATAAGTGCTAAATTGGTAATCTATCCATTCACTTTGCTCTTTCAGGGAGGGAGGGAGGGAGAATATCACATTGACTTCTAACTGCGCAGCTTTTAAACAATGATCAGTGGAGATCCCTACTGAATCCCCTATACCACTCCCTACAAGTTTTCCCTAAAGGCCTGCTATCCCTGTTGTGAGGATTTTCATTCTTGAAAAATCTAATTTAAAAAAAAAAAAAAAAAAAAAAAAAAAAAAATCACAGTTTGAGAGGGGTTAGGTCTGAAGACAAGGAAAAAAATGGACAAGAATGTGTTGCACTAATTTTCAGGCACACTTATCCAACCATAGAATTAGCAAGAGACATGGTAAGACACATGTTTTTATGTGACCTTTAAGCAAGTGCATCTTGTTTAGAAAATATGAAATAGGAAGTCTTCTGTTATTTGTTGAAAGTAATTACAGTAGGCTTCCTAATAATAAGAACTGTTCTTTCCAAATGCCACTGAAATACATTTCTTCTATATAGGAGGCTTGCCTTTGTCACAAGGTTTCTTGTAATGGTATAGTAAAGAAATAGTATCTCACGTACAGCATCTTCCATCCAAAAAGATCCCAAACTGCTTTGCAAACTTAAAAGAATTATCTACATGAAATACACGGATTAACATACTTGTCTTCACAGATCCAGTTATCACCCCAAACACACCAAGAAATCTTAGCTACAGCCAGGTACTCAGATACCATAGAATATGCTCTGAGGAGAAAGTCCGTGATGTACACCTTAACATGCTTAAAAGCACCGTCACCAAACAAGGACACTCCACCAGAGAAGCAGATTGTATCAAGGAACGGGCCACACAAATAATCCAAAAGAACCTGCTTCAATACATAAATAAAACTCCATCACCACTAGCTGTTACCTACCACCCCACACTGGAAACCCATACTGGGTATCAAACAATTACAACCCATACTTAATAGGGAGCACACCCTGAAAGAAATCTTTCCTGAACGCTCTCTTCTGGCCTTTAAACAACCTCATCATCAGAAGCATAGAATCATAGAATATCAGGGTTGGAAGGGACCTTAGGAGGTCATCTAGTCCAACCCCGTGCTCAAAGTAGGACCAATCCCCAGACAGATTTTTGCCCCAGATCCTTAAGTGGCTCCCTCAAGGATTAAACTCAACTCTGGGTTTAGCAGGCCAATGCTCAAACCACTGAGTTATCCCTCCCCCTGACCCCCTGCCCCCAACAGGCTCCCCACAGACCAGGACACACCAACTCAAAGCAACACCAGACCCTGCCAGAAGAACAGATGCAAAACCTGCAGACATCTCTCCACTGCTGATGATCAGCACCCCCCCACAACACACCTTTCAAGATCCAGAGATCCTACACATACTTATCACTGCATGTGGTGCACTGGACGAGGTACACAAAATGCCCCAATACTAACAATGTGGGTGAAACCAGACAATCACTATGCTCTCGAATGAACTCTCACAGAAAAATAAGACAAAAACACCATACCACCTGTGGGTGAACAATTGTCACTCTAGGTCTGACCTCTCAGTCCTCATCCTCAAAGAAATCCTGTACTACACCTTCACAAGACAAGCCTGGGACCTTAATTTTATCACTTTGCTAGACACTAAAAATCATGGACTGAACAGAGTCACTGGATGTATGGCTTATTACAACTATCTGTAACCCACTTAATCCCCTGCTCCTGGCTTTTTCCCCCCCCTCCCTTTTCCCCCTATGACTGCTGGGATATTAATGGGCCACTGTCCCTTGAAATATGTGTTAACGACTTACTCTAAATAATCTGTTCCACCTTGTATTCAGAATCTTACAGCTGAATACATTACCTCACCCACCTTTTCTCTCTCGCAAACTTAAAGCAATATTGTGTGGCCACAGTCCCAACCTATACCATATCAAGGCTGTTAAAGGCTGGAAAGCAAAAGCCATTAGAATTTAACTCAGTACACCACATCTGGCCATAGGCCTCTCTACATTGCAATTAAAAACCCACGTTTGGCCTGTCCCAACTGACTCGGGCTAAGGGGCTGATTAATTGCAGTGTAAAAGTTCAGGCCTGGGACCCCAGAGCCCATGCTCCATCCTGAGTCCAAATATCTACACTGCAATTAAATAGCCCCTTCGCCCGAGCCCCACAAGCCTGAGTCAATGGTGCGGGCCAGCCGCGGATGTCTAATTGTAATGTAGGCATACCCTCAGTTGAGGAGCTCATCTTTGAACTGGGATTCCACTGATTCCCCGGACAAGTGAAACTACATATGGATCTCTTTGTCCACTATTCATGCAACCCCCTCTGTGGTGCAAAGTGCAAGCTGCTTAATGGTGCACAACAAGATTACACAACAACTCAGGGTAGGGAAAGTGAACAATAATTTACCCAACTGTAACTGCAATGGCAATTTTAAGGGGCAGAACGTAATTACCAGATTTCAGCCAGGACACTGGGATTAGCTATTTCTCTCTTACAGGAAGTATAATGAAATTAACAAGTGGCCAGAGCCTCTATATTAGGTCTTACTCAAAAATAACACCTTCAGCAGCATATTATCTTCTAATTCTATGCTGAGGTATTGTTTCATTATTGACTCAAAGAAAAATTACATTTGCTGAATCAAAAAATTATTCGCTGAAGGGTCCAGGTTTTCTACATACGTCTCCTAACCCCAGCTCTGCTGATCTTGCAAAAATCTAATGGGATGACAGCACAAAATGGTTGGCTGCAAAGCTCATTTCAGCTAATTCCATGGTCACAGGTGAAAAAAAAAATTTAATGTTTTTACGGAACATGAGAAATTTCTTATGAAGGCTGTGAGGATCCTCAGAAAAGCCTCGTTAATTATAAGGTAGTTACCAAACTTTCCTTGAAAAGATTACTACTAAAAAGATAAAACCATTTGCACAACTATTTATTGAAGTCTGCTGCCATTATCACTTCAAATGGCAGCCTTCCAAAGTGATTATTAATAGTGGCTACCATAATTTCAAGAGTACTACAAGGTCTGAACTTTTTGCTTAGTTTTTGCTGAGTTTCCAGCCTATTGGAAATGTCTGCACTAATAAGTGGTAACTTGTTATATGATGACTTTGTTGAAAGGAAGAAATTGCTTTCAAAGGATCCCACACTCCACATATGTAAAAATTTCAACATCTGGCAAAATAATAGTGTTGCTGAGGAAAGACATTTTGATCTTTTTTGTGGATTAACAGGAAGCATTCAAAACACATATCACTTACTCCAGTGTCTTTCATTAGCTCTTGACATTTACTGGTTACATTCAAAGACCTATTGCAGATAGTAACTATTTTACAAAGATGCAATATAGGTTATACATGGTGCTGTCCTCTTCCTATTGCTAAGTGATTCATAGAATCATAGGACTGAAAGGGATCTTGAGAGGTCATTTAGTCCAGTCCCCCATACTTATGGCAGGACTAAGTATTATCAAGACCATCCTTGACAGGTCTTTGTCTAATCTGCTCTTAAAAATATCTCCATTGACAGATTCCACAACCTCCCTAGGCAATTTATTCCAGTGCTTAACCACCCTGGGAGTTAGGAATTTTTTCCTAATGTACAACCTAAACTGCCCTTGCTGCAATTTAAACCCATTGCTTCTTGTCCTATCCTCGGAGATTAAGAAAAACAATTTTTCTCCCTCCTCCTTTTCTGTACATGAATGTCTAGTATCAAGTATTCTTGACTACTAAATATTTTTATGCAAATCTACAGTGAATGCAGTTATCTTAGGTGGCATGTGTGACTTTTTTTAGGAATGATGAATTTCTTTATTCAGTATTACTGATTTACAGTATACTGGGCTAGATGGACCTTTGGTCTGACCCAGTATGAGACTTCTTACAGTAGTCTAATCTTCTCAGGATTAGACTACTCTCCGTAATTTTTTTTATTATTTATTGGTGACTTCATTGATTTTTTGGTACGTATGCTATCAAGAGTGCTTTTGAAGCTCTGAGAAATTATCACTCCAAACTTAAGTCAAAAGTCAGCAAGATGAGAGAGTTAAAGCTTCAAACCCTCCTTTCCTATTACCTAGTTGTGAGCTATGAAGCAAAACATGCCCTGGCGCTCAAGGAGGCGAGGATGGATTTGTGGCAGTTGCTGCCTTTAAACTAGAAAACATGTCCAGATTATTCAATTAGGGACAGATTTACAGGCTCGGTACGAGAACAAGGGTGCAAGACAGGGTATGGTGCAATTTCCAACACTGTTCAATTTCTTCAAAATAAGGTCCTGACATCAAACCAACTCCTGATCCCAGAGTCCAATAGAAGCACTAGGATAATCTGGTGTACAGATGCGTTAGATTTACAGAAATAAAGAGCAACTAAATCAGTGGGAACTAACTTTCGCTTTTAGATGAAGTTCCAGTTCACACCACAGAGCTGCTCCCATTTTTCACATGAAAATACAACACTCCAAAAAGATTTAAAAACCAAGCATTTTGAACAAGAATGTTCAAAACTAAACTACAAATCTAACAGAATGATGGGATAAGCCAATTTTATTTTAAAACAAAGTTCTGTTTTTGGTGTAGTATGAGCCAGTTCCTTCCAAGGAAAGAAAAGTTAGTTGAAGGAAAAACAGAAATCTGCTCTCAAAGGACCAACAGACCTCATGGAACTTTTTTCACAGGTGTTAACTCTGGTGTCCTCAGTAGTTAGTGTTTGGTTGGTGAACTTACTCCTCGTCGAAATGTGATGCTAGCAGCATTGATCTGATTTGAAGCCAGGCTTAAAACGAACATGTACTACAGAAGGTTCACTCCACAGCTCAATTTTTCTATTTCAGTTCCAACACTATAACCTTGCTATAGCATAAAGTTTATTTCAAAACCAAATAAAAGCACCTTTGTACTGTAAGAAATGTTTATATCTTGAAAAGGAATAATATTTGTAAGAGCAAGAAAGCTAACATACTACAGACAACAGTAAACTTCCACCTCCTTTATAACATCATAAACCTACACAGTGCTTTACAGACAACTAAAAATGATGTTTACAATGTAATTTATGACAGGGATGTAGCCAAGCCATAAGGAGTGGGAAGAATAGGATTAAAGAGCTACAGCAGTAAGTTAACTCTGGCTGCTGATGTATGCAACTTGAGAGTTAACCTCATTTTTTATCCTTATCCTTCCTCTGTACCTTCTATTTTCCTTGATATACACATACATGCACTCATTATGGCTTAGAAGGGAAGATTAGCGTTTGTAGCATTTGGGGTCTGATTCAAAATGAGTTGAAGTCAATGCAAATGACTTGTATTGACTTCAGTGAACTATGGCTCATGCTTTTGGAGCACAGGATGGAAGCATGGTGGACTGGGTCAGAGAACCATACTCCAGGCTTAAGGAGCTTAGCAAGAGAAGGTATGGAGAAAATAAAAGAAGACTAAGGGGGTGGGGTTAGCTTTGTGGCAAGAGGGCATGTTATTAATATAACATAATCCACCAAGAAATAGTACCAGGTGTACAAACTAGTCTTTGCCTTCTCAGTGTCTCAAAACTTCATACCTTATGTTGCAGGATCACAATATTTTGAATGAGAAAGCGATACGCATTGTACCAGGGCAGGAAGACATCCTTCAACACATCTCTTACTCCTTCCTCCTTAAACCGCAAGTTTTCTGCTCTTACCACAGGAGAATTGATGAGGTACAGCCTGCAGAGAAACAGTGCAATAGGGTCAACTAGGAAGAAGTTTAATGACATTTCCCCTATGGTCTCTATTACTCATATTAGAAAGCTTGTCATTTTAACAGAAAAAATTACATTCTCTAAAAGCTTACCTGCAAATACTTATCAAAATGTTTTACAAACCATAGCAAATTCCAAACATTGTGCCACAGTGTTAGAAAAACACTAGAGGGGATGGATTCACAGAAAAGAAAATCCATAAAAAGACAAAATTGTAAGTAGGTACAGCATGCTGAAGATGTGAAGGTTTGTACCCTGGTCATATTCTTGTTCCAGCTAGAATACTACCAGTATTAACATGGTAGAACTCAGAAGGAAAATAGTCAGGACTAAGAACCAAATATGAATCAGAATACTAATATATCCTCTCCTTAAAGTCCATAAGGGAGAAGTGCTCTTGCTGTTGTGACTTATTCAAAAGCTGTCCTGATGCTGAGGAGTGATCCAATCAGCTCAGCAGGAAGGAAGGCCACTCCTGTTTTCAGAATCGCTCCTGCTTGCACCTGGAATCCAAGAAGGCTGGCTGCCTTGAGGCCAGAGTCAATTGCTGGATCCTTCAGAAAGTGTCTCTTGACTGTTCTAGGTTTCAAGAATCCATGTTAAGACAGAGGTCTTCTCTGGCACAATCTGAAAGTCTTACGTCCTTTAGCAATGGATACTACTTAGATGAACGGTTTGTTTTTAGGGCTTCCTCTAACAGCATGGGGCCCAAAGGATCCCAAGTTCAATACCAAGGAAGGTTTCAAATTGGATCTACTTGGTCCAAGAAGCATTCTCTCAGATCAGTGTCTCCTGAGCCAACAGGTCTCATGTAATTAGAAAGACAACCCTATTGACCCAATCTCCTTTCTGGATCTTGGGAGAGATGACTTCACAAACAGCATATCCCCTGGAGGAGCGCCCTTCCCAAAAGCACTGAAAACCATTAGCCATGCAAACATCCCACTGATGTTTTGGAAGGGAAACTGATCCCTGCCTTTTTCTCTGCCTCCACTACAATAGACAAGGCCCCCGGTATATTTTAGTCAGATAACAAGGAGGAAAAAAACAAAGAAAATTTTCAACAACTTTCCCTGTACTAATCCTATTAACTAAATTGAAAGGTTTGTAACAAAAAGCTAACTTTCCCACATAGAAGTAGAGGGAGTAAGGTACCAGGACCGCACTGGCTAGTGGTTAGAAAGGAATGGAGACATGGTGGAAACCAGGTATTTACAACCTGATTCAATAGAATATTGGTCTTGAGGGATGTTATGCACATGCCGGCTAAATGCCAGTACTGCACAAAAAGATTCAGGGCCCACATGGGCAGGCTCACAACTCCTATAGTGTGGCTCAAGAGATGCAAAGTCATTAAGGAGAACATAACTGATGGGAAAATATCTTCCCACTATTTGCTCAACTCTGCCAGTCAGAACAGACTACTTTAAGAGCTGCCAGTTGAGATTTTCCCATACTGCATGAAGAGCAAATAAGAGTTTTTAACGTTGGCTTAGACAAGGGATTTTCACTTCCTGCCTCCCCCCCCCCCCCCCCCCCCGTTATCTCATCTTAAGGACAGGATAGTGGGTGCCTGTTTTTGGAGTATCCATTTCCATAGCCACATGAAGTCAAATTGAGCCACTATTCCTCTTAACCAGTTACCCCACTAGAGCCAACAATACAGAACTTAAGGTGTCCTTACTGAACAAAACAAGTCAACTTCCTCCACCAGGCACTCAGTATGCCAACATTTTTTTTTTAAAGTACCAAATAAAAACACCGGTACCTAGAATAATGCATAATGTTTCTGTGTTTGGTTAAAAATTACTATACGTCTACAAGTAAGCAGTGAAATCTGAAATAATTTAGAATGAGATTTAAAGTCTCTAGCCTGTAAATCTGCTGCAAAGGAGAAGAGTAGTTCACACAAATATAAATATAGAAATAGATATATATTATATTTTTGCAGTAATAATGAGAACAATATTCACTTACCTTTTTTTTCAGTGTATCATAATATGTATCCAATTCGGTTTGAAAAAATTTATCTTTTAAAACCTTATATATGCACTGCCCTAAGCTAGTATTTTAAACTACAAAGACAACTTGGTTTCTACTAGCTTAAGTATAACAGAGACTACTGTAGGTCAGAACTAGTGTCTCACTCAGCTAACTTAACCTATACAATTATTTAAAATAAAGATGTATGTAGTACTTCATTCAACTTGCCAAAAAGGTTTTCTTTTAAGATTTCAACATGGTCAGTAACAGATTTATTTCAGAACTCAATTTGTCATGTTTTATAAACTTTTTAAAACACAAATTTCTAAACTAATGAATACAGAGATTTCCTTTAGGGCACTTGAAAACTCTAACTTGGGCTGACAGAATACATTCAAAAATACTGGACCATGAATTCTTCTTGAAAGACCTTCTCACATAAACATAATACATGAAATACAGCTGTTCGGACAAATAGATGGTAAAGCATGAATGTCAGCAGTACAGGAATGTGTACTACTTTGAATTTAACATTCAACTCTAAAAGCTGGACTTCAATACATGTTTAAAAATAAAAGAAACTTTCTTTTGAATTTAGATGACTTATATGTGGCAATGTAAAATAGTTCAGTATTAGGTCTAATTACTAAATAAATGAAACAGCAATTTGACCTCCAATTTTTTTATTTTTTGGTATAGCAAATCTCATTGTACAAGTCTTTGTACTTGCTGTCACTGACTCTTGCGATTTGTTCTCAAGTCACAGGATTTTGGCTGGATCTGGAACCAGTCTCAAAGTGATACAAGAAGCTCCAGTCCCCTCACAAACTTCAGCCCAGTCACCCACTTTCCTGCCTCCTGAGGAAGAGTAGCTCAGACCTTCTTCTATTCACATTAGAGAAGGAACTGGAGCAAGGTGGTTGGTCCGTGATGCCCCTTATACCCTTGGTTGGGAGCACAAGGCAGCAAAGGGAGCAGGCATGGACCAACAGACACTGCTACTGAAAAGTTTCCAGTCTGAGGGGCATGGAGCACATGCACACCCACAGTAAGTACCCACAGGGACCAGCACTGTGAGGGGAGTGAAGAGGACCCCAGGCAGCTGCCCACCCAGGCCTGGCAGAATGGACATGGGGCGGGGGAAGAGAAAGGGGAGAATGACACAAAAATTAATTCATTAGAATGGGGGATAAGCTGGAAGATCCAGGCTACCTTACTCAATAAATCTGGCAGAGTTTACGACCCTAATTGCCTCACATATAGTGGAGGTGGGGAGGGGAAATACAAAGATCTTCAAACAGACCAAAAACTCTACATAATTTTTTAATCTCATAATTTGTGAGCCAGTCTCACATGATTTATAAGTGTGACTGGAGATTTTGAACTTTCAGGGCTGGCAATAATGTATAACACAGACACTGCAAACCAATAATACTGTCGTCTCTACATTTTCCTAATTTATTTTACATAAATGTCATTTTAAATCTTTACCCACTGTGTTCCAAGGTTACCACAACAGCAAATGGCCTGTAAATAAACTTAGGAAAGTAACAAACACTACTGTCTGCAGGCTTCAGAAAACATGCACTTCTCTTGGTTTTATCTGGTGTCCTTGTGTACTGGCAGCTGTGTAATTACAGGACACTGAAGACACTGTAAATAAATTATTTATTGTACCAGAAGCATGGACTGTTATGGACTAAATGCATCTTCAAATGAAATTTGTTTTTAAAGCTAGTCAGAATGAAATGCTTCTGAATGTAAAGAAAAGAAACTAGCACAAAACAAGAGTTTATTTTATTTTCAGTCATTTTAAGGACACTTGCTTATGGTAAAACGCCTTTTTAAAGCAGTTTATACTGAGCCTGCTCAGCTTGCAATAATATCTTTACCTCAAAATCAACGTGGCCTGTGTTTACTGAAGCAGAAAATTATCTGACTTGCTTCAGATGTATTTGGTATTTAATGTTGTGTACAGGTGTTTTTACATCAGTTCTGTGTGCAAGGAGGGGGAAAAAGCTTTGTCTTAGAGTTAAAACGAAGCAGTAGATTTAACTTTTACAACCTTGACATTTATGGTCCATATTATAGCCATACAAAACTCTCTGTGCTTTGGCTTTACCTATTTTTACAGGACTTAACATTTTTAATCATTTTACACCTGTATTGTCTCCACATTGAACATTTGGTCATATAGGACTCTCGGACTCCAACCCAAGACACAAAAAGACAGTTATCAACTTTTCTCCAATTCCCCTAGGGAAAAAAAATCCCAAACCTAAACACCTACACCGTAGGTCTTTGCAAACCTGGCACCCTGGTGTGTGAGCAAGACATCATGGTGAATAGTAGCCTGACTCGTTATGAATAGAAGTATGAGAAAGACTGATTGTTTACAGTGATTGGAATTAATGAGACGGTCTCAAAAAACACACTGCAGATCATCAAAAGCCTCTGGTTTCTAGAGAAGAAAATATAGGTGATCTTCTTGGAGATCCTTCCTATCTCATGAGTGAGAGAAGATAGACCTTATGAGGAGAGGCTGAGGGAACTGGGATTGTTTAGTCTGCAGAAGAGAAGAATGAGGGGGGATTTGATAGCTACTTTCAACTACCTGAAAGAGGGTTCCAAAGAGGATGGATCTAGACTGTTCTCAGTGGTATCTGATGACAGAACAAGAAGTAATGGTCTCAAATTGCAGTTGGGGAGGATTAGGTTGGATATTAGGAAAAACATTTTCACTAGGAGGGTGGTGAAGCACTGGAATGGGTTACCTAGGGAGGTGGTGGAATCTCCTTCCTTAGAGGTTTTTAAGGTCAGGCTTGACAAAGCCCTAGCTGGGATGATTTAGTTGGGAATTGGTCCTGCTTTGAGCAGGGGTTGGACTAGATGACCTCCTGAGGTCCCTTCCACCCCTGATATTCTAGGATTCTATGACCTAGACAGCAGATGATACTTGAGGTTAAACATTGTCTAGGTAAGTGGTATAAAGTATAGGGGTTTGGTTTTGTTGCACAATGGACTATCTTCTATAAGGAGATAAAGATGTATGTCTTGGACGACCTCTGAATTAACAATAACACTGCTATATTCTTTCCTGAATACACAATTTATTCTTCTGGCACCTCATGCCATGAAAATTAGTTGCCAAATGCAAATAGCACATTTTCACAGAGTTGTATTGCTAGGATACCAGTCTGAACTTTGAGGGATAAGGCCTCAGTGAAGCAAACAAAAGCTCAGCTGTAGAAGCTATTGCCCTCTGATTTAAAAAAAAAAAAAAAAAAAAAAAAAAAAAGTGTGATAGAATTGCAGACACTCAGCAGGAGTGGCTGAGTCTATTTGTTTACCTGTGTTGGCAGATGGGGGCTTAGGTTACTTGATTATATTAACAATAGTGAAACATTACTTTCAAGGTAATGTAGGAAGAAATTGATTACTCTGGAACCAATCCAAATAAAGGGACAAAACTTGCATACTTTTATTAATCGTTTATTCTTATAAGGGCTTGTCTACACTGTGAAGTTGTCGACAAAGGTTTTGTCCTTCATGGGTACTTAAAAAAGCCCCCCCGCGAAAGACAAAAGTTTTGCCGACACAAGTGGCCATGTGAACATGGCTTTGTCAGCAGGAGCGCTCTCCTGCTGACAACGCTAATGAGGCTTGCGGGGCTGGAAGTATTTTGTCGGCAAAAGTACCAAAACCAAGTGTTTACACATGCTGACGTTTAGCAACAAGGCAGCCTTGTCGCTAAAAGCTGCATGGTGTAGACAGCCCTTAGACCTGCATTTCTTGGCCACTAAATCTTCATTGCCTTTATTGCCATGTAGTTCTGAAATTCTTAGCATTTTTGTTAGACTCCACAATCACTGACGCCAGTTCACACTCACCATCAATCTAACTTCATGGTAACATTTTAGTATACCCTTATCAGGCACTAGATATCAGGCTGAGGAAAGCCAATTCCCCATCACAAATATATTGATATGGCAAGAAGGGCAAAGTCTACATGTTCATTCTTTCCAAAAAGGTGCAGAGAAAACTATCACCAACTGATATTTGGAAATTATTTTTACTGAAGTTGCAGTTTTTGATCCAGACCAGCACAGTAGAAATATTAACTGTAGCATGTGAAGCATAGAAATCCCCATAGGATAGGTTTTTAGCATGTTGAGCAAGAAAAAACTGCTGAGTTCAAATGCTTGTCTACACACAAAAATCGTACTGCATTAACTATGCTGCTATAGTTAAGTCAGTGCAGTCCCCCTAGTGTGGGCACAGTTATTCTAGTATAAAGATGCTTCTACTAAGATAGGGGAAGAAGAAATAAGCTGTACCAATGTAACTATGTCCACATCAGTAGCTGCATTGGTATAGCTTTTGGCAGAAATATCACTCCTAACCAAAACAGTTATACTGGTTCCAAAATATTATGTGACGCCCATAGAAATAAGTATTTTCCTCCTCTCCCCACTGACCCCATCCCTTCCTGCAGTCCCCACCAGTTTTTGTTGCCCTGCTTTTGGAAATACAAAGCAGGCAGAGTGGAGAGTATAGCACAAATACATTCCCTTTAATGTGAGGACCTTCTTTGGAGCTCATGGAAGTGAAGGAAAATTAAATGGGGAGAAAGAGAGAGAACACCACACTTTTTCCCTCACTGCACGACTTCATCTTTGGCTTACAGCTCATCTGAGTCAAGGTGGTTAAGACTGCCCAAGTGTGATGGTAGCTTTAACATTTAGGACTGGTCTACACAGTGCAACAATGCACACGAGAAAGGGTGTAAAATTGTAGAGGGCTTTGAAGTGTTGAACTCTAACAGCTTTGTGTTGACCCCACTGATATGCTCTAAAAGGTTCCTAGTGTGCATGAATGTAGTCCTGTTTGAAAACAATACAACATAATACATACTTTTAAGAGTGCATCAGTTGGGTCAACACAGGGCAGTTAGAGCTCAATACTTTTCTACAACTATACACCTCTTCTGATGTGCATTGCTGCACTGTGTAAACAAGCTCTTAGACACTGAATGGTTTCACATACAATTCAAAGAACACTGGAATTAAAGATTTTAAAAGTCAGAGACCAGTGTGCTAACTCTCTGTGCTACCTAGCTATTCCTTCCATCTGGAGTTCTCATCCTATTATACATTTAAGCAGCTTATGTGTGTAACTGCTGGGGATGCTGTATTTACTAACATACTGCTGTGCTGAGACTAATTTGAAGCTACCGTTCGTAAAGATTCTCCTGAGGGGGAGGGGAGAACTTCCTTCACAGAAGCTAAAGTAACTGTGCATAGAAACCGTGCCAAAACGACAAGAAAATCTAAAGTAGCTTATTCTATAAACAGTATACAAGAAGTGCTTCAGTGGATAAGCACAAACAACTGAATCACAGAAGTCTTTCCTTAAATGAACCTAGTCTGTACTGCTTTATACTCTGTGTGTGGGTGTGTGTATAAATAAATATGACATTAGAGAGTGAATGTCAGGCAGAAAAATGAATTAGCCTTTTATTGAACAAAAATGGGGAAATAATGGAATTGTACCTTTTAGCATTTTTTTTTTTTAAGGCAGAAAAAAATTAGGAAAAAACAACAACTGAACATTGAGTTTAAAAGCCTCTATAACAACTGGGAATCTCTGCAGTCATGCTGCTTCATATTCTGCTGACCATGGTTAGACTATTATAAAAGAGTTTGATCTTGTTGATAAACTCAAGAACTCTATTCAAGCCTTCACAGTAAATCTAGTTTTTTATGACATTTTCTTCCTGAACTGACGAGATACAAGGTATTTACCAAAAGGGGATTTCAATGTTTCTGAAATGTGTGTGTGTTTGGGGGTGGTGGGGTAGCTTACATTTTAAAGTTGTATCAAAGTAGAGACCTCTGTTCCATTTTTCAAGGTATTCAAACACAAGTCTAGTCTTCTTAAAATAAATGTTAATTTTAAAGCAAGTTTCAGTTATGGCAAATGGAAAGTTTTCAACAGACACAGACACACATACTTATTATTTGATCTGCCATAGTCTCAGCATGCAATCATGATGCCTGGTGACATATTATAAAAACTTGAATATAACAACATTCAAATGGCTCTTTACAACCATAAATAAGATATTAATTCAGATATTCAATGTCCATATTCCACCTTCAGGTTATGAAGAGATTTTATTGCCCCCCGCCAAATTAAATGCCTCTTATACTTGAGCATTTATATTATTTTAATGAAACAACTTAAATTGCCCAAAGCCCTAGATAGTTTGATCAGTAAGGTGCTTTTTGTACATGAATATATTCAGATCTGCCCCTTCACTTTTGTCTCCAATTTTAACTGAACATAGTGCTTATGAAAGATGCTGCATTAAACAGCAATGTAGACCAAATCTTTTCTCCATAGGTAATATATAGCACAGGTAGCGACTGCACAAGCAGCGACTGCACAAGCTTCCCTCCACCATGCAGCCTATGTGCAGATATGCTATTCTAGAGTAACTAGCTCTGAGGAGGAGTTGATCAGAGTTTTCATGACCATTCAAATACTTGGCGTCTATGCTTATAAAGCCAGCAATGATACCAATTAGTGTCAGCTTAAATTGACATATTATATAATAGGAACTGGACACAACTCATTTCCTAACCAAAAAGCCATCAGATAGCAATTAGCTTCAGTCATTATCAGCCTTGTTAGGATCGGAACCAATGTTTTAGAAGTTCAAGGCTCCATAACCCATTATCAATCCCTTGGGTCATCCCTTCCCGCAACTACTTCCTTGCCACAGAGTTCTGAAATACTCTAAACTGAAGTTCTTTCCTATCGCTATCTGTCAAAACCCATTACATCCTTTCTGGTATACATGTCTGATACAACTATTCATAGGAATTTGAAGTATTAGGTATCTACATTACAGAAAAAAAACAGACAGTTGCCAGTTCCTACCTTAGTGCATCAGCTCCATAACCATTTACAATGGTCACTGGATCAGGATAGTTCTTCTTGCGTTTGCTCATTTTTTGGCCATCACTAAAAAAAACAAATGCCAAGTGTGGGGAATGAGTTCTTAGGACTCTGACAACACAAGAGTTGCAACCAAGTATCCTTTTACATCCAGCTTCCTTTCCAAATAATTGATTAAAACTCAAATCTGATTGTCACAATATGTTTACAGTTACCCATGCCACTGTCATGCACTCAGCACACTATTTCAGCATGACGGACAATTCCAGAGCACTGAGAAAATCTGGAAGCAATAGGCTCCTAAATTACAGACTCAATTAGAAGAGTCTATCTTCCTCTGAGAAATTAAGGTGCATAATAAGGTGCAAGAGGATAAAAACAAAACATTTGCTTTGGATCAGTATCATCATCCTGAAGATGTGGCAAGTTATGACACTGAAAAATATATTTACTGTTATAAAAAATATATAAACCTCCAAATCAACATGTAGCTTTTAAACAACAGGGTATCCTTCCTTGTGTACAATGGCATATCATTTCTTTCCTCAATTCCATCCAGTTTTAATTAGCTTTGTGGCCGATAAGTAAGGGCAGATATTCCTGTGAAGAACTAGGCATTATTCCCGGATAGGAGACAGAAATGTCCCTCTCTGACAGGCAGTTAAATTCATCTTCTGTAACGTTGCTACTTTGTGACAAGTTTCTCTCTCATTGGTAGCCAAAACTGACCTAACTATAACCACTATGTACTCCTAGGCTACCAAATGTCTCACTTGTGATTTAGAGTAACATATCTGAACCCATTACAATGAGGTGACAATAAAAAGCTGTTCAGTAAAGAAAACTAATATACTAACCTAGCAAGAACCAGCCCATTTACAATTACATTCTTGAAAGGCGGCTTCCCAAAAAGAGCTGTGGATAGCACCAGGAGAGTATAAAACCTGAAACAAAAAAGTGATAACTTTATCAGACAGTTCAAACCATATTCTAGGCATGTTATGCTAAAAGCACCATGCTGTCAATTACAAATCAAATTTCAATTAAGCTGGATTTATTCACTCTAGCACATTAGAATTAAAAAACATCTGAGTGGACATATAACTGGAAAATATCCATTAAAATCAGCTTATTGTACAATTGCTTTCTTGCTGTGCAGTATATACTATTATTTCTCCAAATATTACACACAAGTAATAGAATACTAATAAATGACAGTGAAACATTTTGGGAATAATTAGCAAGGTTGGGAGACAAGACAGTGGAGAATTTTCCACTTAAGTAATAGATTTTTAAAATCCACAAAATATAAATTAAATATATATATTTATATAAACAAAAATAACGAGGAGTACTTGTGGCACCTTAGAGACTAACAAATTTATTTGAGCATAAGCTTTCATGGGCTAAAACCCACTTCATCGGATTCATGCAGTAGAAAATACAGTAGGAAGATGTATATACACACAGAGAACATGAAAAAATGGGTGTTGCCATACCAACTCTAATGAGACTAATCAATTAAGGTGGGCTATGATCAGCAGGAGAAAAAAAAACTTTTGTAGGGATGGTCCATTTCAAAAAGTTGACAAGAAGGTGTGAGTAACAGTAGGGGAAAAAATTAGCATGGGGAAATAGTTTTTACTTTGTGTAATGACCCATCCACTCCCAGTCTTTATTAAAGCCTAATGTAATGGTGTCCAGTTTGCAAATTAATTCCAATTCAGCAGTTTCTTGTTGGAGTCTGTTTCTGAAGTTCTTTTGTTGGAGAATTGCAACCTTTAGGTCTGTAATTGAGTGACCAGGGAGGCTGAAGTGTTCTCCGACTGGTTTTTGAATGTTATAATTCTTGACGTCTGATTTGTGTCCATTTATTCTTTTATGTAGAGACTGTCCGGTTTGGCCAATGTACATGGTAGATGTGCAGGTGAATGAGCCTCTGATGGTGTGGCTGATGTGATTAGGTCCTATGATGGTGTCCCTTGAATAGATATGTGGACAGAGTTGGCAACAGGCTTTGTTAGAAGGATAGGTTCCTGGGTTCGTGTTTTTGTTGTGTGGTTGCTGGTGAGTATTTGCTTCAGGCTGGGGGGCTGTCTAAGCGAGGAGTGGCCTGTCTCCCAAGATCTGGGAGAGTGAGGGATCGTCCTTCAGGATAGGTTGTAGATCCTTAATGACGCGCTGGAGAGGTTTTAGTTGGGGGCTGAAGGTTACGGCTAGTGGCGTTCTGTTACTTTCTTTGTTGGGCCTGTCCTGGAGTAGGTGACTTCTGGGTACTCTTCTAGCTCTGTCAATCTGTTTCTTCACTTCAGCAGGTGGGTATTGTAGTTTTAAGAATGCTTGATAGAGATCTTGTAGGTGTTTGTCTCTGTCTGAGGGATTGGAGCAAATGCAGTTGTATCTTAGCGCTTGGCTGTGGACAATGGATTATGTGATGTGGTCTGGATGAAAGCTGGAGGCACATAGATAAGTATAGCGGTCAGTAGGTTTCTGTTATAGGGTGGTGTTTATGTGACCATCGCTTATTAGACCATCACTTGTAGGGTCCAGGAAGTGGATCTCTTGTGTGGACTAGTCCAGACTGAGGTTGATGGTGGGATGGAAATTGTTGAAGTAATGATGGAATTCCTCAAGGGCTTCTTTTCCATGGGTCCAGATGATGAAGAGGTCATCAATGTAGCGCAAGTACAGTAGGGGTGTTAGGGGACGAGAGCTGTGGAAGTGTTGTTCTAAGTCAGCCATAAAAATGTTGGCATACTCTGGGGCCATATGGGTACCCATAGCAGTGCCACTGACTTGAAGGTATACATTGTCCCCAAATGTGAAATAGCTGCGGGTGAGGACAAAGGAAAAAGGACACTAAACTATCTAAACTACTGCATTCCACAAGGGGCCACACAACAGTGGTTCCCTTAACTCACCCAACAATATTGTTAATCTAACCAGCTATACCCTTAGCCCAGCAGAAGAGTCTGTCCTATCTCGGGGCCTCCCCTTCTGCCCCTGTACCCCCATGAACATGATATAGTTTTTTTTTGACCTGGAATTCTACTTTCGAAGTCTCCGACTCAAGGAATATTTCCAACACACCTCTGAACAGCACACTAATCCACAGAAACCTATTCACAAACAGGATTCTTGTCAGAGGCCTGGGCCTGTGCAACTCTTTATTTTTAAATAAGTTAAGGGTGTGGCACAGCCTTGTTAGCTAAGGGAGAATATCAAATACATCAGCAATCTACAGAGCTAAAGCTAACACAGCCTTTAAATGAAAGATGATTTTATGGAAACTAATTGACTCAAACCAAGCCACAGAAGGTTATGCTTCAAAACTGTTTATTAGCATAAGATTTAGAGAAGAAATACTCTGCTGAAAGAAAGGTTCATTTGTATCCTCTGAAGTGGCTAGATCTCAAAAAGCTGCATAGAATTGAAAACACATCTGTGGCACTTGAGTATCCAAGACTTGGTAAACGTTGCTTGGGTGCATTACTGCATTTATAAAACGGCTTAGATGAAAGCTGTGATTCTTATTCCCTAGAGAGGCTTTCAACTCACATTATCATCTCAGGGCGCACACCCCTCTAGGCTGTAAAACCTCATAACCAACCAAATTACAATATAACTTACAAACCTTTATCAAACATTCACACATACACAAAAAGTAAAATACAAATCTTTGCCATTTTAAGCTACTTTCCCATTCTTTACTCCTTGTCCATAATTCTCTACCCTCCTCCTTACATCCCACCCCCACCCTTTTTTCCTCCCTCATCTTTAGTCTTCAAAAGAAAAAAAACCTCAATCCTGAGCTTTTGCCCATATGACCAAGGCAAATCAAAACTAAAGAGACTGCATACTAGCTGATTCTTCCCTCAGCTGGTATGAATACCCAACTGACAAAACAGTAATGGGTTATGGCATGTAAATATACATGCAAAACAAACAACAAACTGATCCCAACAACAGCAATTGTCATGGAATGACAACAACAGTGTGGGCATGTCTACCCTTACCTCCGGAGCGATCGATCGATCCGGGGGGGGGTGTCGATTTATTGTGTCTAGTGAAGACGCGATAAATCAACCACCGAGCGCTCTCCTGTCGACGCTGGTACTCCAGCAGAGTGAGACGCATAGGCAGAGTTGACAGGTGAGTGTCAGCAGTCGGCCTACCGCAGTGAAAACACCGTGGTAGGTAGATCTAAGTACCTAGTTGAAGTTGCGTAACTTAGATCAATCCCCACACACACACCGTAGACCAGGCCTGTAAGGCATTTCTATTTTAAAAGCAAAAACTGACTTTGACTAGAAGGAGCTTCAATGTTTTTTTGGGTTTTTGTTTTTTTTTTTTTTATAGGAGACTGGTACATGAGGGTTACGCACTTTGAGGTGGCACATGCAGAAATTTTTTAGTGATTGAAGAAACTTCTCCAGAGACATTAAGTTAGATAGTTCAGTTTCTTAAAAAGCTGAAGAGAAGAATACCCACAATCATACTGGACAGTGTATCTGGAATTAATTGAAACATGCCTGGTGTATAGTGTTGGGAATATAGTGCTAATACTAATTGCTTGCAGTAGTAAATGTTATGATTTTAATGACAACCACTGTTGTCATTTCAAAATATCATCTACATATTCCTATTCATGATCATTCTGTGGTTTGATTTGCTTTATAGACACTACTTGGTGGTTTTAAGTTTTACATTTATAAGATGCTTTTGATATGCACATCTATAAACCAATTAAAAACATGCCTTTCATAACAGCCAATAGACAGCCAACGCTGGTAAAACATTCTGTATAAACATGTACAAGTTGGGTGGGGTTGGGGTAAAGTCCCATATTACCCCAACACTAACAAACCTCTGTCAGAATTTAAAGGCCTGGTTAAGCAGTTAATTCTGGTATGAGGACCTACAGGTAGGGCCAAGACTGTCGTACAAAATGTGCTGTTTTAAATATTAGCCAAACTGAGAAAGACGCTTCCATGTCTAATACATTAAGTAGAGTTACCAATGCTCAAAGAAAAAAGAATGTTAAATGACAAAGGGCAGCATTCTGCCTGAAATAACTGTTTGCTTGTGACTGAGAAATCACAATTTTAAAGATATCTACGTTCTAACAGTTTTACAAGGTTTTGCAAATACAGTCTATTTAAAGCATCAATATTTCAGAGTTGACTGGACCATTGGCCATTTAGCAGTGTTGTCATTTTAGCACGTCATAACTAGAGAAGGATATATTCATTGGCATTTCCCAGAATCTCAATCTTTCACAAGTATAATGAAGATATTGGGGAAAAGTTAACTAAGGGCTGGTCTACATTAAAGAGGTAAGTTGATCTAAATTACGCTAGTTCAGTTACGTAACTGAGGTCAAGGTAACTCCTGTTGACATAGCTTCCACCTCTCAGGGACGTGGAATACAGATGTCAACAGGAGAGTGCTCTCCTACCAACTTAGAATGTCTTCACCAGACCTGCTAAATCGACACCGCTGCATCAATCTAGCCCCTAGAGTAGACATGGCCTCAGTGTAATCCAGCTTTATAATGAGGATGAAATCTAGCAACTGTCTAGTACAGTCTGATGTCACCATCATTCCAGAGGAACAATCCTAATCTTAATTCATTTTTCTGTCTGAAAATTAATAGCTTTATTGGGAAGGTAACAGGCTAGCACTGCCTATTTGAAAAACACCACCTTGTTAGCAGATCATCATCTTGGGAAATGTTTGTGGGTTCTCATGACTTTCTGAAGCAATTGGCTTAATAGCCTCCTAAATAGAAGGAAGGTGACAGCAGCTCTCAAGGGAGTAGGATCTAAGATGCAGCTCAGTGGTTCTGAGGGCGGAACCTTAAGAGTAAACCAAGCCTGGAGAGAAGGCTTGAGGTGAACTTTATGCTGCTGTTAATAAAAACTAACCCCATGAAGCAATCTACCCAGGCGTATACAGTTTGAAAATCTCCACATCTGGCAGCAGTTATGTAGCCTACAGAATATAAAGTGAATTGGCAGGCTCAGTCCAATACCCAATGGATCTACGTCCATATCACAAAAATCAAATCACAATTGGCATTACAGGTGGCCTCTCTTTTGAGATTGACAAAGACAGACTCAGTCTGGAGACAGACCACCCATAAACTCCCCCCAAGTCTCCCTCCAAAAAATGCTCTCTCCAGATCAGGCTCTACACCCTTTAATATGAGAAAGCTTGTAAAGGTGCTGCTCAGATGGCAAAACTTAGTGTTTGGTGCTGCATATTTACTACCTTTCATGAACACTAATCATACTGTGGTAGTGTTTTTAAAAAAAAAATAGAAGAGAAACTAGGAAGTGTGCTAATTTAAAATAGGTTTGTAAATTATAGTGGCCTCACATTTAGATTATTACACTGACAATATAAAAATTCTTCCTGTGTAAAAATGTACCAATGTTCTTCAGTGATACTACCAGATTTTATTTCAGGAACTGTCCTACTGGATCAGACTAGTGGTCAACCTCATCCAGTATTCTATCTCCAACAGTGGCAACAGCCAGATATTTAAAAGGATGGCCTAAGAACCCTAAAGTAAGCATATGTGGAATAATCTGCTCCCCATATTGGTTTCATCCTGTTCTCTAATAGTCAGATTGGCCTAAAATCTGAAGCACAAGGCTTAATTCCTCTTCCAGATATGTTGTCATTAATTAGGACACTTTTGATATCCATATTGATACCACATCCCTTTTTAAAATCTTGTAAAATTCTTGGCCTCAACCACTTTTGTGGCAATGAAGTCCACAGCTAAGTTACACACTGTGTGAAAAAGTATTTCCTTTTGTCAGTTTTTAATTTCCGCACTTTTTAATTTAATTGACTGTCCCCTTGTTCTTGTATTATGAGGCAGGGAACAGAACCTCCCAATCTACCTTCTCTATATTCATTGTTTTATCTACTTCTATCATGTTCCCTCTCATTTGTCTCCTTTCTGAAGTAAACAATCCCAGGCTTTTTCATCCGTCTTTATGAGAGTTTTTCCAGGCCTTTGATCATTCTCATTGCTCTTCTCAGAACCACATTTAGGTTTGCAACATCCTTTTTGAGATGGGGTGACTAGTACTGCATATACTATGACAGGTGAGGTCACACCAATGATTTATATAAAAGTGTTAGAATATTGTCCATGCTGCATCTCATTCCATAGGAGTGTTAACATGTTAGCTTTTTTTGATCACAGCTGCATGTTGGACAGAGATTTCCATTGAGCTCTCTACAATGATTCCCAGGTCCCTTTCTTAAACTGACACTTAATACAGAAACCCTTGTTTTAAAATAAATGTATATTCCATATATATATGATCTATTTCTAGGACTTTTACGAAATACAGTATTGCATAAAAACTAATAAATTAAATTAGGGAATCTGGGATCAGTGCTTAGTAACAATGTCTAGAAAACTACTTGAGGAATAGTGTGCGAAGAATAATCAGGACCTGTAGGAAGTTGTGTCTCAAAGTAACAAGGGATCAATTCTCTTCAATGTTGGGATTCACTGTATTAAATATTCTTTATTAATAATCATTCTGATAGTGTACAGTGAATAATAAATCAATATATAAGCATGGGAAATACAAACTGAAGTAAGATCTTATCAGGTGGGCTAGCAGGTAGCAAATGGAGTTTAATGTAGTAAGGAACAAAATAGTAAAAGTAATTTTAGGGTTAACGGAACAAAATTAGAAAGGACTAATGAAGAAGAATACTTCAGAATTGTAATAAATAATTAATAGAATTTTACATATAGTGTGAGACTGCATATATAGGGTAGTAATGTTGAAAGAGTGTTGACGGTGTATAAAGTTTTGGTGAGGATCCATTTAAAATACTATCCACTGCTTTGAACAGAGTTCAAAGTACAGTTCTACTCTGCAAAGGAACCAAATTTCTGTGAAGGTTCTGGTCTCAGTGATTTTGTGTTAAGTATACTCAATTGGCAAATAAAATAGGTGTTGTTTTTTTTTTTAATTGCCAGCCTTCAAAGCAAAACCTGGAATTTGGCAATCAAGTTTGGTTCTTTCCATCTCACACATCACCACCAGAAATAAAGTATTGCAAGGTTAAATTAGGCCTTCATTTATACCTATGCAACTTTTCTGTATTCATATCATGCCCTCAATGATACCTGTTCCACTACCTTTTAGAAATTAAACCCAATTCATTTTCTCTAATCTCAGAGATTTGCAAAAATACAAATGACTGGAATTGAATAAACAAGTCTATTATATACAAAATAATGCTGAATTTAGCTCACTTGGTCCTGACTGACTTAGAAACGTAACAGATCTGTTTACTGTGCAAGTACCACTTCAATATAGTGAACTATGCTAATTTGGGACGATGGAAGGAAAGTCTAGTTAAGAAAGGTTTGTAAAACTAAGCATAGTCAACCTCAAAACTAAGACTTCAAGGACACATAATTATAACAGACATTCCTAAATGGGACAAAAAGACCAAAAACTAAATATTATACATAAGAAATTACCAGGGACAAACCTGAGATTAGAGAAAAATTTAGCTTTACATCAGGAAAGGTTTGTTTGGCCATGGAAATATCAGTAAATGGAGCAGTTCACAACATTGTGGAAGCAAATTTAAGTCTAGACGTTTATATTTTTGAAAAGGAGTGTCTCCTACTAGTCACATAAAGGTTGACTTAGTTACACTTTTGGCCCTTTCCCAAACTAACACAGAAAAGTTAAATCGCATCTAGGGCATGGGGTTTACTGGCTTACTCATCAGGTATGAAATACCTACCATCCCCAGAAAAGTTTTTGTCTCAGCTCAGTAAACTCAGTCTTTCCTCCTTTTATGGTAAATAAACTGAATTCTGCGCAGTTTACTTTGTGGCAAATTTCTCAATGAGAATATCCAATGGCAAGTCTCAGAAAGAATAAGAGATTGCCCTGGTATTTGCTGACTACTTCCCTCCCACCACTGACGTAGCTGCATTTTAGTGAAAGCTGTATACTTATACACCTCTACCCCGATATAACGCGACCCGATACAACACAAATTCGGATATAACGTGGTAAAGCAGTGCTCCAGGGGGGCGGGGCTGCACACTCCGGTGGATCAAAGCAAGTTTGATATAACGCAGTTTCACCTATAACGTGGTAAGATTTTTTGGCTCCCAAGGACAGTGTTATATCGGGGTAGAGGTGTAGTTTGCACATCACTTAGGGATGGTTCATATGTTAAATGCACTCTCTCTCTCTAAAATCTTGAACAGAGTATATTACCATCCTCTGGTTTGGTCAATGCCTTCAGCAATGAAGTCAGCAGGAAAGGCATCTTCAAATTCTTTTCTGTTCTCAAATGGATAATGGACTTGTGCGTAAGGCATGCTCCCACTCTCAAACCAACAATCAAAGACTTCAGAAACACGGTGCAACATTCCTTTTCCACAGCGTGAAGGGATGGTTAGATGATCAATGCTGTAAGAGAAAAAGATGGACAAACGCTAATCCAAATACTAAGAACTTTGATATAATAGAACTTAATCCATATTATGGTTATGCATTAGATAGAGAACAAAAACAACAACAACTCAGTTTCACCGTGATTTCCAACAGGCCAAGATTTCATATAAAAAATTTTAGAGTTTAAAATGGCTTTGTACATTTAGTATCAATCTCAAATTGAAGTTCCATAAGAATATAACAATGACCATACTAGGCCAAACATGTGGCACATCTAGCCCAGTATCCTGTCTTCTGACAACAGCTGGTGTCAGATGCTTCAGAGGGAATAAACAGAACAGGACAATTTATCGAGTTATCCATCCTGTAACCCAGTCCCAGATTCAGCAGTCAGAGGTTTAGGGACAGCCAGATCATGGGGTTGCATCCCTAACCCTCTTGGCTAATAGCCATTGATGGACCTGAGCTCCATTAATTTATCTAATGCTTTTTAGAACCGAGTTATTCTTTTGGCCTTCATCACATCCCCGGCTACAAGTTCCAAGAGTTGACTGTGCGTTATTGTGAAGAAGCACTTCCTGATATGTTTGTTTTAAACCTGCTGCCTATTAATTTCCAAGAAAGAAATATTTGTATACTTAATACAGTATACATAAAGCCATTCTAGTTTCCTCCATATGCTCCTAAAATCTAAATGATTATTCAGGTTTAAGACAATAATAACTAACATTTCTGCGTGCTACTCCCTAACAGTTGCTAATTAACTATAGGAGCAGTTCATGCTGGTATATGTTCGCAGTGACTGACCTTTCTCTGTGGAGATCAGTGACTTTCACTCCTGACAGCTCTTCCAGTTCTGCCACTGACCCAATGCAAACCACCTGTTAAAAGATAGTAAAATACTTTAGAACCAATTGAATGGATATTTTAAGAGATATTCCAGAATACTGTGCTATTATGTATCACTTTCAAGTACAATACAGACCTACAAACTATAAGTTAAATTTACCCTTTTACACGGAAACCCTGCAACATTTTATAGTTGTTTTCACTTTGGGAAAAAATTATTTAAATCCAAAACCCAATATATATTATTTATATAAAACACACAATACTTAGCACTTCAACAACGCCTTCCATCCAAAGATCTTGAATCACTTTACAAACCTGATTATCTCATTTTATATTTAGAAAAAGAGGCCAAAGAGGTTAAATAATTTGCCTAATCACAGAGATGAGCAGTGGTAAAATTTGGCACAGAACCCAGATATGCTGATGCTTAGTCTCCTGCTCTGACCACTAGAAAATGCTGCTTTCCAAGGGAGTCAAAATAGTCTTTACCTACAAACATGAACTGCTGCATAATGTCATTAACCATTTAAACTGGAACCATTAGCAAAATGGTTAGATGGGAACTAGCTAAGATCCAGAAGTGACACTCATGTTCTAAATCAGTATTTCCCAAACTTTTTTGGGTGGTGACAGCTTCTAAGTCAAACTTTCCACAACACCCGATATTTACTATATGAAAGTAGAGTTAAAAATGTGTAAGTGATCACCTTTAGCCCAGTGGTTCACCCATCTGGGATGTGGGAGACCCAGGTTCAATTCCCCCCTCTTCCTGATGTGGAGCAGAAATTTGAATTTATATTTCCTACACTGCAGGAGAATGCACTAATGACTGGGCTATGGGATATTCTGGAGCAGGTCTCTCGCAGTCTCTCCTATTGAAGCTGTTACACTGTGTATAAATGCTTAGTCACTGGAGCAGGAACTTGAACTTGGGTCTCCAACATCCTAAGTGAGTGCACTAACTACCAGGCTATAGGGTCATTCTCTGTCCTTGCCTGAGAGTTGACAACATCCCTTTCACATGTCTAAGAAAAATGGGATTTAGCACTACAGATTAGCAACAATTAGCATTTTATCAGACTTTTAAACTATGTGTCTAGACAAAATGCTCCCTATTTATTAGTGCTTTTAGAGGCTGGTATTTCAATGTACAAGTAGCGTTTTGACTCCATATAAAAGAGCAGCAAAGGGGCTTTTTAACATACCTATCCATGGACTGGAGCTGCCTCAATCCTTCTACCAATGTTTGCTTCAGCAGAAGTTGGACACTCCACATTACATTTGTTCGAGGTATAGCAGATGAAAAGGAAGTGACTCAAAAAGTGTTTTGACCAGCTTAGAGGTGACCAAGGAAGAGGCAATTCCCCCACCACCAAAATGACTTCTGACAGTCAAGGCAGGCGGATTTTCAGAAGTTTTCAAGCCTCCTTTAATACATGGTCTCCATCCATCTTAAAATTGATCTGAGTTACCAACCATTGTTTCCATCCCAAGAGCTGTCAATTCATGCTCATGAAAGAGTTTGACTATACTAAATTGCTAAGACTACCATGAGGGCATAATTTACCATCTGGCTCAATTGGGATTTTTGGGTCCTGGAAAGAGTTAAGTGAGACATATCTTATTTAAAGTGAAAATCAGAGTAATCTATCAAGGAAGAAAAATGTGTGTCCTTAAAGCATCCTGTACCCAGAAGAAAACTCACATCTGCACAACCAAACCTCCAGGAGAACCTTCCATGGAACTGATGCAGCTAGAACAGATTCACAGGGTAGACAAAGGTGGGGAACCCGGATTGGCAATTACATTTAATGGTGGGCCAGTTTCCCTTGTCCTTGTGTTATGAGAAGAGAGAACAGAAGATTCCCACCTGCCTATCAGTACCAAGCAAACCACCTAGGAGCTTTAAAAGAAACGTACAGGGAATGATTTATATGAAGAACACTTGACAAGATGAGCTAGAGGTGGCAGACTAGTAGCAACTGGACCAGGGCCGGCTCCAGGCACCAGCCAAGGAAGCAGGTGCTTGGGGCGGCCAATGGAAAGGGGCAGCATGTCCGAGGAAGAGAGGGAGCTAAGGACTCGCTGCCGAATTACCGCCGAAGAATGAAGCGGCGTGATTGAGCTGCCGCCGAAGTGCTGCTGATCGACTTCCCTCCCCCTCCCCCACACACACACTTTGCTGCTTGGAGCGACAAAAAAGCTGGAGCCGGCCCTGAACTGGACAAGTGGAAACAAAACAGACTGGGCACGGGACATAGAAAAGATTTCTTCACAGACTAAAAACAGCATAGCCAGAGATTTCCTGTGGTTAGTGCTGTTATACAAGACTACTGGCAATAAAACTAGTTGGTCAAATGCCTTAGTTGAGTGACAGGAGCTCCAAGCCACATTAAAGCATCTGAACCACATCTTCACTAAATATTGAGCAACTTCAATTAAACTGTATGCCAGTTCTTTAGAACTTAAACATTTTATCTTCCTGCTTTATGAACCTGATCATGCAGCGTTAAAAGATTTTACATCTAGTTGAAATGGGTGCTTTTCTGCTTAGTCCTTTCTTAAGAAACTTGTAGGTTTAAGCTCTCAAATCAATGATTTTCACAGAGTAATAAAAAACATAAGTTTCAAATCTCACCTTCCACTATGTGTTTCTACTACCTTATAATTATACCAAAACTTAGTGCAGCTAAAATAAAACTGTGGGAGACTAGATATTGATTTGTACTATTTTTCACTTAACTTGCAATTAGTAACCTTTCTATATATTCAATAATAAATCCACAATTTTTTTCTGATTTTAACATGAACAATATAATTGCACGCATTAAGTGTTCCTTTTTGAAGGGCACATTGTTGAGGTTCAGTAGTCTGGTATGGCTACTGGACCACAGTAAAATTAAAAAGTTTGAGTGTTTCAATGTTAACCTTTTATATTAATTTTTAAACAACATCCCCTTTCATATAAAATATGAGTGAACATAGGCACACTCCGTTTGGATTTTACTGTGGCCCAGTGGCCATACCAAACCTCAACACTTGCTTTCTAGCCGGTGGGTACATGCAGCCTCAGGAGAAATGCAAGATGTCTGTATGCATTAGACCATTTCTTCCCCAATGTCTGATTCCTGGAGGTTATTTTCACTAAACTGCATGGACACTAAACTCAATCTTCCAAATTAGAAAAGGAATTGTAAAAATGTCATCAGTAAAAGAGGGACAGAGATTGTAAGGAGCATTACCAGAGGCCAATATGGATACTGTAGTCTTTTGTCCAGTCTTTTTCAGCTGCAGGACCAAACTTGAAATATTTTAGCATGATACAGTACTGAACCTTTACTAGTACTAGTACTAAAACCCTTACTAGTCAGTACAGAGTATTTTCATTTTGACTTGGCCATTCTGTACCCATTAGGTACAAAACTGTCAGTCATGGAAGTGGATTTTAATCCACAGGTGGGCACTCAGAGAATTACAGCAATTGCTTCCAAGGAAGAGTAATATAAGAAAATGTTTGTTTTATTTTTAGCCATCTTAATGCAGTACAACATCTGCTTCAGGGAAACATTGTTAGCATAAAGCAACCAATCAACTCTCCATGGACCACCAACAAATAGTCCAGGGATCAGTTTGAGAATCTGTGTCCTAGTTTTTCCAAGGGTCATGAAGGACATAATACTGCAAGGGAAGGATAATATACAGCTGTTGGATGCAGGTCAGGATTCACTTAGCCTAAGAATCTCCACCATCTCCCTGCTGTATAAAACCTCTCCTCATTTGATGAAACCCGTCTCATCGGTGGCCTTAGGAAGATCATGTCAAAATCAGCAAAACACCATAACAGGAGCCTGAAGCATCTCTAAGCAGGAAAGCAAGATGGGTTAATATAAACGGTAGCTTCTCAAATTTAAGTTTTTATAGTACAGTAAGACAGCAGAGACTGCCAACATATTTGGACAATACAGCAATAGTTGTGTAAATTTTTATGGAAAACACACCTTTTTGTTTATAAAAGTAAACAGTGGGTCAAGGAAGAAATAATTTGATCTTGCTCTGTTGGGCAGTAGAAATGTTTTTAAACATAAGAACAGGGAAAGGGTGTGAGGCATAAAAGTTACTTTTTACTTACATATATTTTTTCTGTTATCCTGCTTCAGCCCAGAGTGATAATATGTGTTACCTCCTTATTAGTAAGGGGGGTAGAAAGGATAAGAAGCTTCAGAATGCTATCACCACCATTCAGGCTTATATGGGCATCCTGACAACTTCACTTGTTTTCTTTTTCCATCTAATTGTGTTATCAGAATTGACTAATCAAGCTGATCCCTAGAGTAGCAGTATTTTACCTTTAAAAAAATTGAACATCTGGGTGTTTTATGAAACCAGGAACTTGGGCACTGCCCAAGTACCTTGGTATATAGTTTTGTACATTTACTTCATGCTACTAATGCTGAGACACCTTACAACTCACCCAGTCCAATACCATATATTTATATATCAGCTTTTCTGCTAATGTAGGCTTAACTTGCAAGAGAAAATTTCAGGCAGTTTGTATCTACCAGTTATACACAGACTTTTTCTTGAGTGTTAAAAATTAAAATCAAGAGCTGAAAAATAGTGACTAAAAAAAAAATCCTTCTCTTCTCAGTTTTATTTTATGATGTTATAGTTTCACTAGTTCTCCTGAGTGTAGATTCTTCCAGGATAGAGCTTAATTTAAAACATAAAAAACAAAAGAAAAATACATCTGAAATTTTACATTAGAGAGATGAAGAAAAAAGCACTACTTTTTGTCCTTTACTTGCATAGCAGTTTTAAGAACTATTAGCGGAGTACTTCAAACTGCAAAGCACTAAGACCGTTCTGTGCTCTAGGAAATTAAGCAAACCAAAGTAATATAGCAGGATTTCTTCTGTCAATAACTGGAGATTTTTGTTTTCTTACGTACCTCTTCAAAATCACTGCTGACCCACAAAGGGATAGGTGTTCCCCAGTATCGGTTCCTGGAAATAGCCCAGTCACGTGCATCTTTCAGCCAGTTTCCAAAACGTTTCTCTCTCACAAAGTCAGGAACCCTGTTACGAAAGTTAAAAGCAATTACATTATTATCTACAAACGAAACCTTTCAGTCATCTGATAGGCAGACATTACATTCAGACCTCCATATCACAACAAAATTGATTTACTTTCTGATATTTGCATTAATTGGTGTAGTTTCAGGTTAATGTGTTGGTCATTTGCTAGGAATTGCATTTATTACTTGTATGACCTTTGGAGAAAAAAATAATAGTATTGCTTCTTCTGACTCCTACAGATCCTCAAATGTGCTATGCAAGTGCAAGAATATTATGTTTTATTGTTCATTCTCAAAGTAATTCAATCAACATCTGTGTTAGATTAGACAAATATCTACAATGTGCCCATGGATGCATATTATACCCATACAAAAGGTAATAATGATGTTCACACTTCACTGGGATACCTTTCTTTAGAAAATTACTACTAAAAGTTGAGATAAAGATTTAGAAAAATTCACATGATCACTATCTTACAAAAACAGTTCTTAAAGAAACAATCTTTTTTGACATTAACTGAGGATTCTGATATTGCAGACATCCACCCACCCACCTGTTTCTGGCTAATGCATGAAAATCTTATAACGGGGTTATAAGACAACAATAGTTAAAAGTTCAGTTGACTAGGCTAAGTTGGCACTGTGGGCCACTGTTTAGCACCTATCACCAGCCTTTGCTCCATGGATATCACTTCTATCAATACTGCATGAGTTAGAGACTATTCCAGAGCATGGATCCTTGAGAATAAACAAAGTTCCAGATCCTCTCACTCTCCCACAAGGTCATGGCTCTTGCCCTATTCTTGGTAAAACTGTTCATGGATCTCAAATTAAAAATATATATATATATATATATATATATATTATAGTCAATGGCAGCACTCTTTGAAGACTTCATTACTAGCTAAATTGGCTTTGAGAGACGTTTAACTATGAGATCTGACCATATGAAATATCTTGAAGATCAAAGATAATGCTGAGGATTATACCCCATCAAGGCTAATTAATCTGATCGTTTGGTTAACAATTGGTTATTCACATTCTCTACATAGTCACAAGCCACAGCCTGCTGTATTTGTTAAAAAACTAAACAAACCCAAACCTCAGTTAGTTACCTTCTTGTAACGGTTGTTCTTTGAGCTGTGTTGCACACATCCATTCTGCTGTAGGTGGGTGCGCACCTACACTAGAAATGGGCATATACTATCACTCAAAGTAGAACTTGTGCATTTTCCAGTTCTTTAGTTAAAAAAAAAAAAAAAAACCTTTTAAAAAAGAATTATTTGTACCTCATAGAAGCACTTATACAAAAATAAAAAGAGTTGCAAGCTAAATCTTGATATAAAGACAACCTTTCAGGCTTAGGGAGAACTTTTTTGGGATTATGGGATTCACTTACATAATTCATTTGCGGCTTTACAGCTTATACACATATAGTTACAGCTGAAGAGAATTTTAAGACATAACTGTGTTTAATTCAATTCAGTGACTATACAATGTACTAGAAAAAGTGATAACTTTTGAGGTCAACAGCATATTACTTTCATGCCTAAAGAAACATTTTAAAAGTCACAGCACATAAAAGAAGTGGTGGGTTGTAGGAAGCAGCCCCGGAACTTAAAATTCATTATGCATATTCCTTAGGAAGTCAATGCATTTTTTTTTGAAGTTTCACTGAACATCAAGGCACTACAACATTTTCAGACCCCGTATTGCCATAGGCTTATAAGCATTACTGAGAGCTGGTGATATATTGCTTTAAGCCAATGTCACAGATACACAAATAAGAGTGTACAAAATTTAAGGGAAAAATATCCAGAATTATTTTTGACTTTCAAAAAGACTTCAGAGATTTAAAATGTCAAAAGCACCCATGTGATCATAGACTAAGTCTTAAGTTGTAAAGTGTCAATGGAACTTAGGTGCTTTAGAATTATTTATCCTCACTGACTTTACCTACACCCCTCATAGCACCAGTGTTAATATTCCCGTAACTCCACTCCCCAAGCCCCACCCAACTATTTAAAACTGAAAGTGGGTAAAAAGAGCCTGACTTATCCATAGGAACATTTTATTTACTGATTTTTCTAAGATTTGAAGTAGCCATGCCTCAAAAAAGTACTTGCATGCAAGTATGCAAAATGGTATGGAAAAATGCTAACTCTGAAGTATACTAATTAAATAAAAGCAAAACATCAACATAAAACTAATGAAATTCAAGTTGCAATACTTATGAGTCTCAAAAAATATTTAATGAAATTCAACTCAATTTAAAATGAGTAATTTGCCAAAGAGTATGAACATTGATCAGTTTGGTGATACAAATATGGTCCAATTATAATAGCCAGGTATAATACAGATGTATGCAATCGAGCAGTATTGTGAATTTCCTAATTCTTACCCGCCTATCCAGCCAGTGATTCAAGCAGAAACTCTTCCAGAGGCATCCTTCAAGCAACCATGTTGGGACTTTCTATAGTACTCATCACCATAATATCTGAGGGTGTATCTGTCTAAATATGCTTTGCTAGATTCCAAAAAATATTTCCACAAACACTAAAGAAGGCTTCACTGGTTAAAAAGCCATCTCGGTTAAATGGTGAGATGAAAGCAACAATAAAAAAAATTAATTAACAAATGGAAAAACAAAGAAGCTGATCGCAACTAGTACAAATCAACAGTTAGGAAATTCTGACAATTGATAATGGAAGCTAAAAGTAACAATTAAAAAACCTACGGCCAGCAGGGTTAAGGACAATAAGAAGGAATTCTTTAAATGTGTATCAGGTTGACTGACTGGGAGCCATCTTGTGATAAATTATGATACTGTATATTGACCTTGTTATTGGGGTATTTTCTATATGATTATATTGGTTTCTCTCAGCAAGGGTCTGTCTTGAAAAACAGGTAAGAAGGAACACAACTCAAGCTAAGCCACTCCTCAGCTGTTAACATACAGAACTACTGGCCCTATGGATTCTGGCTAGACCTCCTACTGAGCCTACTGGACTGGTTTTGACCAGAAGAACAAAAGAACTATAGCAGGGTTTAAAGAGAAAGGGGCAGTAGCTGTTATGGGGAACCAGACAGATATAGAGACCTGTTGAGAGTCTCTAATGCTTTGTTCCTACTATTAACCCAACAATTCTTGTTTTAAGAAGGCTGCCTGATCATTGTATACCACGGATCACAGATTCCCAAACTGAAGAACCACAGGTGAGAGAACTTAGTGGGCAAGCCATAAAGAATTAAAGGACAGTAGCATAATTAATGCCTATCAACATGGTTTTATGGAAGATAGGTCTTGTAAAACACACAAACTTGATAATGTTTTTTGATTAGATCAAATGTCTGGTTAAAAAAGGTAACTCTGTTAAAATAATAGATTTGTGTGGTATCTGACTTTGCCCTCACATTGCCATAAAATCTGAATTATCCTCCCCTCTCCCCAATATAAACTCTGATGGAGCCCATATTAAATAGATTAAAAACACCTGACAGATAGATCTCAGAGTAACTGTAAACAGGTAATGCTCATCCAGTGTAGGTGTTTCTAGTGGGGTCTCAGAAGGATCAGTTATTGACACAATACTATTCAGTATGTTTTTCAGTCACCAAAAAAAAACCCAAGATAATTACTGGAAGATGACAAAGAAATTAGTGGAGTGGTAAAGAGTGATGGATACAGACCACCCTTGGATTGTTTGGTAAGGTGGGCTCATTTGAACAACCTGTATTTTAACACAATCAAATGCAAGGTCTAAAAACAAAGGACATAGATCACAAAAGAAGGGGGAATTTCTCCTCAAATATAATCACACAAAGAATTAAGGGGTCACTGTAGACAACTAATTGAATATGAGGTCCCAGTGCAATCCCGTAGCTAAGAGGACTAATGCATTCCTTGGATGTATAAGCAAAGGAAAATCAATTAGGAGGAATAGGGAGGTGATATTTCTTCTCTATATGGTATTGATGAAATCATTACTGGACTACCGTAGTCAGTTCTGGTGTCCACACTTCAAGCAGGACATTGAAAAAGTGGATAGGTTCAGAAAAGAGCTTCAAAAACGATACCAGATCTGGAAAACATGCATTATAGTGAGAGACTCAAGAAATTTCATTTAGTTTATCCAACAAGTTAAAAAGTGACAATCATCATCTACAAGTACCTACACTGGGAAGAGATTTCAGATAATAGACTGCACTTTGATCTAGCAGAAAAAGGCATAATAAGATCCAAATATAGGGAGCCAAAACTAGAAAAACCTAGACTAAAAAAAATTGTGTTATTTAAACAGTGAAGGTAATTAACCATTGGTACAATTTATCTGGTGATGTGATGGATTCTCCATCACTTGACGTATCAACATCAAGACTGGATGTTTTTCTAAAAGACATTCTATAGTTCTAACAGAAGTTACGGACTTGATACAGAAGTTACTGGGTGAGGTTCTATTGTTTGTGTTAGGTAGGAGGTCAAACTACATGATCACAAGAGTCCGATCTGGCCTTAAATATATATGATGTTGAATCTCTTTTATCATTACCTGCAAAAAAGACCTAGTGGTTTTCTCTTCACCTTCAACATATTGAGGGGAAAAACAGTCTAAGCCATTCATTGCTTGCCTCTTCCAGTCACTTTCCCTTCCCACCCCAAAATTAATCCAGCATTTCTTGGAGTATAGGCAGTCTGGTCCATAAGCCAGATCCTACAACAGCAGCACTTAAAACCTCTTCTGCAGCCTGCTGAAGGTACTGGCTCTTTAAACAGTTTCATTTATGTGGATACAGGTGCATTGGAAATCTCAAGGGATGTGATTACTACTAGGCCAGAAAGCTTCTTCAGCCAACTAAGGAAGCATCAGACATCAAAAATACTTGAGACAGATAACTAAATGATGTAACTTTTTGCTAATTTTTTCTGACCTTTTTAACTTCAAAAGTTATCTTCCACTACACTATCATTTTTTGTTTGTGCTAAGAGTATAAGCTCTGTGTAACTACCAACATCAAGTAATTATGGCTGAAATAGCTTAAAGAAATCGAACAGTTAAGCTTTCTTGCACCGAAATTAAGAATATTCAGGCTTCACGGATTCTTTTAGAGTTGAAACTTGTTACTGTAACACTCTTCATGCTGACCTTCAGAGACCATCTCTCCAATCACAAGTGGAAACTGTATTACAAACATTAGCATGTGACTATCAGACCAACAATGTGGAAAACTTCTCTTTACACTGCTCTTACAGAAACTAATTGCCCTTTTTTAAGAAGTTCTTAGACACTGTGATTAGCTTAAATTATTAGTCCTATTTAAAATAGCCAGCGGTTGGTACAATCCCCCGGGATATTAAAATGCTTAAGCGTTTTCTCTTAGCCTCCTCAAAATGTATATATAAATAATTTCTTTCCCTTAATGTGTACAATAACCGGGAAAGTTTAAACATTTGAATTCTCTCTCCCCTTGAGCTATAAAGCCATACTTCCTTTTTCTAGAGAAATTGTCTGAGCCCGATGCTAGCCTTTAGTGCAACACTAGAGATCATGTCATGTGCTACAGATGGGGCTCACTAATAGCAATGGTATGCTGCTCTGTTGGATTTATAACATGAGAGTCATCAATTGGTATAATAAGAACATAAGAACTGCTATACTGGGTCGGACCAATGATCCATGTAGCCCAGTCTCCTGTCTCTTACAACGGCCAGTACCAGAGCTTCAAGGGGAGTGTACAGAACAGGGTAATTATGGAGAGACCAACCCATGTCTGCCCTTCCTGGATTCTTGCAGTCAGAGGTTTAGGGGTACCCCAAGTATGGGGTTACAGACCTGACCGTCTTGGCTAATAGCCATTGATGAACCTAGGCTCCATGAACTTAACTAGTCCTTTTTTGAACCAGTCATACTTTTGGCCATCACAACATTCCAGGGCCATGAGTTTCCACAGGTTAATTGTACATCGTGTGAAGAAGTATTGCCTTGTTTGCATTAAACCTGCTGCCTATTAATTTAATCAGTGACCCTTGTTTTTTTTGTTACTGTTGCTATTATTCTAATAAAATAGTGCTTTAAATATTTGACCATTTTTAACAAGGACAATATGTGACTGATCAATCGACTAATTATTTGTGGACTGGTCAAATGCCAAATCCTAACAACCATCTTACCAATCAGCTAATCGTTCTGCCAGGTGGCGCTCTGTCCCTTTGTTTTGTTTCAACAGAAATAGCTACTGATTTTTCAGTCTGACACATCTGGCTTTTCTGCACATTAGAAAATATCAGGAGCACCTTCTATTTAGAACTTTTACAAGAATGGTGAACTGAATACTAACTATTCCAAATAATATCTATACAAATATTTGTTTATTATGTTGCAGGGAATAGCAACAGTCCTTGAGTTAATTTTCCAAAGCTTAATTTCCCAGCCTGTTGGCCACACATAATGCTCTTCCAATCACAAAAGGGAAAGAAGATACTCAATGTTCTTCCTGTAGTTCCTGAAGAAAGATCAAGACTATCTGTCCAAGATACCCATTCCCTTTCTGGAGACCTCATCTCTGCTCTTCCATCCCCCTCCCCCGCCAAAAATATGGACTGCATTCTTCTGTGCCACCCACGCAGAAAAACACAAAATAAATCTGCAGGGGGACACGTCTCTCTTCCCCAGAAGGGCGTCTGTTCCAGCATTCCTGGAGCAGCTTCAGAGATGCAAATCACTGCAGCAGGAGGGAGACTGGGCATGCGTGCCTGCAGGTGAGACGTTGATCACCATCAGGGGGTGGAGATAGCCAACAAGCGCGAGAGACACTGTCTCTCTCCCTTGATATTGTGGCTCGAGGGGCGTGGAGGAGGGTAGGTCTTTTTGTTATGCAGGAGGAAGGCTCTGTCCCTGAGGCAGAAATGTAGCAGCCTGCCTAGAAAAATTTAACTTCTTGAGAATTGGAAAAAAAAAAAAAAAAAAAAAAAAACACTTAAACATTAGTATTATGTTACTGAAAATTGTTTCTTTTTAAGTTAAAGAAAATAGCTTTTGTAAAAAAAAAAAAAAACATTTTGTTAATGTTGCTGTTGATGGTTAATTGATCTCATTCTCTGAGGAAGACATGTAGCAACCTATCTGCATATTAACATTGTTAATTATTCTATCATTAGTTAACTGTTCCCATTCTCAGACAATTCCCCCAGGAACATAAAAACCTGTAAAAGTTTTAAGGCCCCAGCATTGCCAGTGATGTAAAACCTTATAAATTACATGAATAGGCTTTTCTTCAGTGAAATTTTAATTCAGGCTTCTGCAAGAAGGTTCTATGGAAACCAGATTTACTCTCCCTCAGTCTTTCACTGTGAACTATCATTTTTCTTTGTCTGACCCATCCTTTTCCCAAGTTAAGAATCTAATGCCAAAATTTAAACTGGCAAAAAGCAAGCCATGAGGGCCAATGGGATATAAAGTCCTTCAAACAGGATCTTTGTCAGCTGAGTTCTACAGGAAAATTGTTTCCCCTGTCCTCCAAGTCTAAATACTGCAGTGTCTAAGATATAAGATGTCTAAGCCTGTGTGACCTTATGTGTAGGATGGGAAGAAGAGCAGAGAGTGGTTCCAGCCCTGAATTATATATTAACATAGAAATAATTAACTCATTGTTGCTGATCTGGTCAGAATTTGCATCCCCACTCAGAAACATTCTGAAGACTAATACTGGTTAGAATCAGTTCTGGTACTTTCTAATGCAACATGTTTTTTATTTTCAAAATTGATGGGCAGGGGTAAAAACTATAAAGAAGTACATAATGATAAAATAAAAATGATTGACAGGAAAGACAGACAGCTGTTCCTTTTTCACAAGCCTACTTTGAAATGTTTCTACAGTGCTCATACTGTAATTCTAAATATTGATTTAAACTCATTCTACTCCAGAGCTCATACGTGCACTGCAGCACTAAATGAGTTGCTACACCTTTCTCCATTTCTTCCTCCCAGCACGAGATATAGGACTACTGTCTCATCGCTATTTCTTCTATGTATTGCTGAAGACAACAGTGTAAATATTTAAGTAAATAGTACTGTCAAATACTGCTATAGCAGAAATGTCACTTACTTTACCACTAAAACAACTTTAACTGTTAGATGAAATTATATATCTGATTATATAGCTTTAAGTACATTAAATATTTAATATATACTAATTCTTTTTCATCCATCAACTATTTTTTATTCACTACATTCTTCTGAAAGCCACAGTAACTTAGCTATAGTTAATCAAGTTTCACTTGATAAATTTCTAATGATTAAAAGAAGTTCCTTGGGCTATGAGCTATTTTAAGACATACATTTTTAACATCCTGAAATTTAGTGCAGCAGCCAAATATTTAACCATCCACTATTTTAAGAGTTAGATGGGAAAAAAGAGAATTACCTTAACTAGAATAAGAAAGATTGTATGATGGAGGAGTAAGCTACTGCACTAGTTTTCTTCCTCTTCTACAAGCACAAATCCTAGCTTAGGTCTCAAATGTCCATTTGTTTAATCTTATCTGGGGCCCAAAACTAATCTGCCCTTTGGCATAATGGGAATTCTCTCTTTAAGCAAATCATAAAACCAGAAACTAATGTGGTTGCTGCACATCACAAATAAGCTGTATTAATGGAGGGGTAAGTAGAATCTAATAAATGGCACTAGTCCCTCAATTTCAAACACCAACGTTTCTTCAAAATCTAAACACATTTTGGTTGAAAAAATAGTTTGAACTTAGTATAACATTTACGGTCACTGCCTTTTTAAACAGGCATCTAGACCTCAAACACTCTAGAATCTAAAATCTCCTTTATGTTAATTTATCCTACAATAACCAACTCTCAATGTGCCTCAAATTAATTTTTAATTGTTTTAATTCAAGGAGAAAAGTAAGTGAATTCTCATGCCATTCTGATACTAATTAGCTCCAATTCTATATCATAGGCCTAATTTAACCAGCTAGCGAGGGGATTAATAGAGACAAAAAAGAAAAATCAACAGTTTGCAAAGACATGCAGAATTTTCAAGAAAAGAATCTCTCCCCTCCAACTCATGGAAGTTTATTACAATAGTCCTCATGCCATCTACCCTACACAAAGAGTTACGGTCACCTCAGTAAAAGGAAACTGTATTCTTTCCATATATGCCCTACTAATTTTTGAAGTTATTAGTATTTTCAGCCTTTTTTGTATCCTACCCTGTTTTTCGTAGCAACAAACACTTTAGAGCAGCAGTTCTCAACCAGGAGTCTGGGGGGCCACAAGCAGGTTTCAGCAGGTCCACCAAGCAGGGGCCAGTGTTCGACTCACTGGAGCCCAGGGCAGAAAGCCAAAGCCCCGTTGTGCAGAGCTGAAGCCCAGGGCTCTGAGCTCTGCCATCTGGGGCTGAAGTTGAAGCCTGAGCAATTTAGCTTTGTGGGGTCCTCTGTGGTGTGGGGACTCAGGCAATTGCCCTGCTTTCTATCCCCTAACGCCGGCCCTAGCCTTTATATGCAGAAAACCAGTTGTGGCGGCACAGGTGGGCCATGGAGTTTTTATAGCATATTAGGGGGGCCTCAGAAAGAAAAAGTTTGAGAACCAACTCATTTTATATAAAGTGCACACACAAGCAAGCCTCAAAGATTTTTACTTTGCACGATGCAGACACTATGCTAATTACTCTTATCCTAATCTGGCCAATGATGCTGAAAATTTTGCATTTTCAAATGCAACCTTTTACTTACTGAAATAAAGCCTTCACTCTACTCTTTCCACACCATTTTCTTTAAAATGTTTTGACCTTTGCATGCAAAAGTAGGTTACAATGGAGTACAATTTAATTAGCCTGTTTTAACAAATATACATTAATATTTTTACAGACTTATAGAAGGACAGACATTCAACATAATGTATTTACTGATAATTTAGTAAATTCTCTAAAGACTTTGTGTTAAAAGTAGATTAGTCAATTAGTCTTCCAAATCTGAAGTCCTTATTTCAAATAATCCCTTAATTGGCAAGTGACATGGAATTTTTTTTGTGGCCACTTCATTAGGGAGAAAGAACATTTGCCACAGATTGTCACAATTGGTAATCTCTGCTCTAGAGTCCTTGAGCAGGAATAGCAGATATATTGAATCAGAATCCAGGTGCATGTCAGGATTGCTAGAAAAGACCTTAAATTACTCTAATCTACACTAAATCTGATTTTTACCAGTGATAATGCCCTCTCACTTACATTGTGCTAAAACAACACATACAATGAGTTACTTTTGCAGTTGTTTTCTTTTACATCCCAGCCTAGATGACAGAAGGAAGTTTGCATTCTCCCCAGTAAATGCTACCATCTAGTGTTGGACTTTGCTATATGCTTAGGCAATTGTGGATGCCTTAAAGGAAACTTAATTGGCATTTAGATTACATGAACCACAAGATATATTCGGTCATATAGACACAAAATGACAATTCTATTATCATATTAGAAAAAGTAGGAAGTTACAGTGTTTGGTTAAAAAAGTCTCTACTTATGCCAAATAAAAGAAATATAACTTTCACATTTAAAATTAAACAGCTTACATGGGGAAAAATATCCATTTGTTATTCTTAACTAAAGCTTCACTGATAGACAGCAAAAAAAGGGACTTACGGAATTAATTTTATTGCTAGAAGTTGAAAGAGGTGTAGTAAAACCTTCAAGTTAAATCAAAGGGTTAAAACAAGTTAGCTTTCTCATCCATAAAAACAAACTTCTATCTTTTCAAGTATTAAACATCAAATTGACACTGAAAGTTACATTTGCAACAAGTGAATTTGCAAAATTCACAAGCCAAAAAGTACAAAATCATTATATAGCTACAGTAATATACTATTACATTCAGGAGGCCAGATCCTCAGCTAGTGCAAGTTAGCCCAGACTACATTTATACCAGCTAGTGATCTGGTCCATAGTATGTTTGATTATTACAGTAATTAAGTTTATATTCAACTTAATCACTAATTATCAAAAATATCAGGTATGCATTATAAGTATGAAAAGCAATTATTGTTAGAACCTTAACATGTTCTGACTTTCTGCTTTTAATGTTGCAAAATTATCAATATAGATTTTTGCTCTAGATTTAATAGACAATGGGACTGTTTTCAGAGAAAAAAATATGACTTTGGGACCTTGCTTCTAGTTGGGGACAAGATGGAGAAAAGGTAAGAACTAGCTGACCAGTCTTCTCTCAGAATTTCCCATTATCTAATGCAGGGGTCGGCAACCTTCGGCACGCAGCCCATCAGGGTGATCCACTGGCGGGCTGCGAGACATTTTGTTTACGTTGACCATCCGCAGGCACGGCCTCCTGCAGCTCCCAACGGCCACGGTTTACCCTTCCCGGTCAATGTGGCCACGGGCCACAGGGTCGTGCTGGCCACCACTCCGATTGGTCATATTTTTTTCCCCTCTTTGAAAATAATGCTGACCCCTGATCTAATGCTTTGTGCAATCAAGCCTCCTGCAGGTGGGAAATGTAATAGGTTAGGATGGTTTTAAAAATAAAATGAAGTTACTTATTGTCTTTTGCATCTGTCTCCCCTTCCATCATTCTTCCTTTCCCCCCTATGATGGGGCTTTTACTTTAGATACAAAGAATGCCTGATCTGGAAGTTGGTGGGTCATGCCTGAAGGTAGAGTTTTTGATAACTAGTCACGTGGGGACTCTTTGGCCAAACTTAATCACAGTACTACCAGTAGGTGAGAGAGGGTGAGAAAGGGAGACCTTTTAAAAACTGAAATTTACATGCAACAGCTGACTCAGCATCTCTCTTCTGTTTATTTCCACACTTTTCTACAGTCCTCATCAATTCAAATATAAATTACACAGACTTCCGACTCCAGTGTGAGGTAGGGAAGTATTATCCCTCTTTTATAGATGGTGTGACAGACCCATAGCAGTGGGGTACAGGAGTCTGGTAGAGGGCAAATATACTGGTCACTAGATGAGTAGTTTTCTGTTCCCTGACTGACCAGAGAAGGGGCTGCACTAGAGTAATCAGGAACCTGCTAGAACCAGTTGAGGAATCAATTAAGGCAGGCTAATCAGGGCACCTGGGTTTTAAAAGCTCACTTCAGTTTGTGGTGCTAGTGTGAGGAGCTGGGAGCAAAAAGCTGAGAGTGAGAGGGTGTGCTGCTGGAGGACTGAGGAGCACAAGCATTATCAGACACCAGGAGGAAGGTCCTGTGGTGAGAATAAGGAAGGTGTTTGGAGGAGGCCATGGGGAAGTAGCTGTCATGCAGCTGTTACAGGAGGCAGTATAGACAGCTGCAGTCCACAGGGCCCTGGGCTGGAACCTGGAGTAGAGGGCGGGCCTGGGTTCCCCCCAAACCTCCCAATTGACCTGGACTGTGGGTTTTTCCAGAGGGGAAGGTCTCTGGGCTGTTCCCCAACCCACATGGTGAATCTCTGAGGCAAGAAAATCCGCCAATAAGTGCAGGACCCATCAAGATAGAGGAGGAACTTTGTCACAATGGGGAAACTGAAGCAACAAGATTAAGTGATTTGACCAAGGTTGCAACATGAACTGTAATTCCAGCAATTCTAACCTTGTATAGGAACATAGGGGAAAAGTTCATGGAGCAGAGTCTTAGGTAAGGGACCGTGACTTATTGGCACTGGGGATCAGGGCTCTTGAGTTTTGTTTACCAGTTTTACCACACTTGCTCCAAGACATTTGGCAAGTCACATGTCTGTACTTCCACCTCCCTAGCTGTAAAATGGGTAGACAACCAACTTCAGTCATAGGAGATTGAGAAGCTTTTCTGTAAAGCTCTGAGCTCCTACTTAACTTTGAAGTAGTACTGTTCCATTTGCTCATGCATTCTTTCAAGATATTACTAGCTCATTTTTCAAAATGAAGACAGTTGCTAGCTTTAAAGCCATGCCTGTTCAAAAATGTATTAATGGTAAGTTAACTCATTAAAAAACTAATTAGGAATTCAATTAGGTTATAAAGTTTGTCCAACTATGTTTAAAATTTAATCTATTTTGTCAAAAGCAACATCTATAAGAAGAGAGTATTCTTAAGGGACAATATTCTTAACAGTCATTTTTTTGAATTAAAAAAGCAAGGCAGTCATAAAACTCATTTGCAAAGGTTAATACAGCCCCAAAGGCATTCATCTCCAGTTTTCCTGTTTTTAGGAGATGCTCAAGCCCTCAAGAACCCAAATCAGAATTTAAAAAGTTAGGTCCTACTACCAAGGCCGTAACAAAATGGCCAAATCCCTCCAATACAAAGCTCCTGATTTTGAGACATGCTGAGTACCTACAACCAAAGTCAGCGGGAAATGACGGCAGCACCTCTGAAATCAAGCCCCAAGGCTGTCGTACATGTAAGTGAGAGTTATAGTACACAGAAGGGAAATGTTTTCACTGAGCAGCCTTTTTTGAGAGAGTCTAAAACTCACATCATTTTTGCTACATAAAGTTTTTTTTTTTAATACTATATCCTGGATGCCTTTAAATTTTTTTTTATGAAATCACATGCTAGAGAAATCAGCATAATTTTACAAGACATTTTAAAAGTACAAGCTTCCCTGCGTCAGTGAAGCCACAAAAATGAAATTATGCTAATCCATAAGACATCATTGCTTTTACAGGATGCCTTTTAAAAAAAAAAAAAAAAAGGCGTTCAGTTAAGTCATGGCATGTGTGTCATCTGAACAGACAATTTTTCCCAAATAAGACAAACTACTTTTAATTATTAAGAGTTACGAATATTGTCAATTAACAAAATCATTGGATGGGGGAAGTGTAAATTTTTTAAAAAATTACTGGCATACTTTTCTTCAGTATCTTATACTATTAGCATAAGCCTATCTTTTCTATGACAGCTGTCAACATTTGGGGTCAAGTTTATCTCCAGGGCAAATGATGTACATACAGCTGTAGTCATCACTTAAATCCTCAACGTGATGATTAAGTAGAATTCAAGTGGAGATCTCCTGGATCAGGATGAATGTTGCCGTTGGTGAATATACCTTCAAGTTCTACCTCTACATGTCCTCCCACACCAAGATTAAAAGCCCATTAGACAGATATTGTTTTTACTATTGGAACACTCCTTTTCCTTATTAATGAATAAACAACTGTAGTTTTCACATTGACATCAGGCAAATCAACGTGTATACTCATTCTCAGTCATCAGAACAGTAAAAACTTCTTGTAAAAGGTAATTCAAGCAGAGGGCAAAACACTTGTGCCCCCTCCTTCCATTATTTTTCCCAAAAGTGGAACCAGCAGTATGCTTTGCTACTAAAAACTGAAAGCAACATTAAGTATAAAACCACCTTATAAATCCAAGCTGTTCATTTTCTTACCGCACACTTAATGAGCCACCTCTGAAGCATTTTGGATAATCTACAACAAGGAGCTGCTTAATTCTCTCATGTCAATTAATATTCACAGCAGGCATATCACTTTAAAAAAAATCTTCCATGCAAGCTGAGTTTCATAAGAGCTATTTAGGGAGATCTTAATTGCTATCCACCTGCTAAAAAGGAGTGCAGGGATGGCAGAAATTAATTCAAGTCGCCCCTCAAACTTGGCTACATTTTGAGAGTCCCAGAGTATACAGCACTAAAGCCTTCACTCTGAGCTGTCTTAACACCAGGGTATTTAAATACTGTACACCCAAAAGGTTCTCTATTCTGCTCCTCTTCCCTCCCCCCATTTGTGAGGGTACATTTTCGTCTTCTCTTCCCTTTTCCTCTCAACCTTCTTATCATGGACTTATATTGGGGTGGAAGAAGGAAGGCAGGCACTACAACAATCTTTGGAACAATAAATGCTGTATCAGTGGGCAGAATGACAGACCTGAGTGCTGTCAGCACACAGCTGAGTCACAAAATCTCAGCCTGTCAAAATGGCTGCCATCTCCAATAACTCCCTCTTCTGTTATCCCTTCAGTCAAGTCTTAGTTACTTATAGTACATGGATATTTAATTTTTTTCCCCGTAAGGCATCATTTTATATATTAAAAGTATTATTTGGTTTATTTGCCAGGGATACCCATTTTTAACCAAAGATCCCCCTGCTGAAGAAACAAGGTGCGAGTACTAACATTGGGGGTGAGTGAGTTTGCTTGGCTGTTTGTGTTTTTAATCTCTCTTTCAGGTTATTTCAGTTATTTCAGTTACTGGGTCAGTTGGGATTGTGTGTCTGGGGATTGTTTGAGCCTTTGTTCCCTGGATCATCCTTGATCAGCCTCAATCAGCCTTGTGATCACCCTCCCTCTGTGTGATTAACGAGGCGGAAGGGCTGACCAAGGAGAGAAGTCCTTAAAAGCCAGAGGCTAAGCGACCACAAATAAGGGACCACAAAACAGGAGAGTTTGGGAGGGAGTCATAATATAATTGCTATGGTTAGGAAGCATCCGTGCCCACAAGGAATTCATTGACAGTATTCATATGGAGACTTCCAAGGCTGAGCAAGCTATCCAGCTACAGAGGACTGCTGTCACACCACCTGGGGGAGGAGGAGGATATGGCTCTCTCATAGGGAGGACACTGGCTGCTGGTTACTTCTGGCAAAAGATTAATATAAACAAATAACAAAAATGTAGGGACAAAATTAGAAAGGCCAAGGCACAAAACAAAATCAAACTAGCTAGGGATATAACAGGTAACAAGAAAACATTCTACAGATACATTAGAAGCAAGAGGAAGACCAAGGACAGGGTAGGCCCGTTACTCAATTGGGGGTGGGGTGGGGGGAAGAGGAATAACAGAAAATATGGAAATGGCAGAGGTGCTTAATGACTTCTTTGTTTGTCTGAGGTAGGATCAGAGCGTAAAATAGGAAAAGAACAAGTTACAAATTACTTAGACAAATTAGACAGGTTTCAGAGTAGCAGCCGTGTTAGTCTGTATCCGCAAAAAGAACAGGAGTACTTGTGGCACCTTAGAGACTAACAAATTTACTAGAGCATAAGCTTTCGTGGGCTACAGCCCATTTCAGAAGTGGGCTGTAGACCACGAAAGCTTATGCTCTAGTAAATTTGTTAGTCTCTAAGGTGCCACAAGTACTCCTGTTCTTTAGACAAATTAGATGTCTTCAAGTCACCAGGGCCTGATAAAATGCAGCCTAGAATACTCAAGGAGCAGAGATATCTGAGCCATTAGTGATTATCTTTGAAAAAGTCATGGAAGATGGGAGAGATTCCAGAAGACTGGAAAAGGGGAAATATAAATGCCAATTTATAAAAAATCAAATAAGGACAACCTGGGGAATTTACAGACCAGTCAGCTTAACTTCTGTACCCGGAAAGATAATGGAACAAATAATAAAGCAATCAATTAGCAAACATCTAGAAGATAATAAGGTGACAAGTAACAGTCAGCATGGATTTGTCAAGAACAAATCGTGTCATACCAAACAGATAGCTTTCTTTGACAGGGTAACAAGCCTTGTGGATGCGGGGAAGCCGTAGACATGGTATATCTTGACTTTAGTAAAGCTTTTGGGGGGGAGGGAAAGCTCAGTGGTTTGAGCATTGGCCTGCTCAACCCAGGGCTGTGAGTTCAATCCTTGAGGGGGCCACATAGGGATCTGGGGCAAAATCAGTACTTGGTCCTGCTAGTGAAGGCAGGGGGCTGGACTCAATGACCTTTCAAGGTCCCTTCCAGTTCTAGGAGATAGGATATCTCCATTAATTTAATTTAATTTTTTTTTTATTTAATTTTGACACTGTCTCACATGACCTTCTCATAAACAAAATAGGGAAATGCAACCTATGAGTAGCTACTAAAAGGTGGGTGCAAAACTGGTTGGAAAGCCATTCCCAGAGAGTAGTTATCAGTGGTTCACAGTTACCCTGGAAGGGCATAACGAGTGGGGTCCCACAGGGATCAGTTCTGGGTCTGGTTCTGTTCAATATCTTCATCAATGATTTAGATAATGGCATAGAGAGTATACTTATAAAGTTTGCGGACGATACCAAGCTGGGAGGGGTTGCAAGTGCTTTGGAGGATAGGATAATAATTCAAAATGATCTGGACAACTGAAGAAATGCTCTGAAGTAAATAGGATGAAACTGCAAGGACAAATGCAAAGTACTCCATTTGGGAAGGAACAAGCAGTTGCACACATACAAAATGGGAAATGATTGCCTAGGAAGGAATACTGTGGAAAACAAACTCGGGGTCATAGTGGACCACAAGCTAAATATGAGTCAACAATGTAGCACTGTTGCAAAAAAAAGCAAACATCATTCTGGGATGTATTAGTAGGAGTGTTGTAAGCAAGACACGAGAAGTAATTCTTCCACTCTACTCCACGCTGATTAGGCCTCAACTGGAGTATTGTGTCCAGTTCTGGGCACCACATTTCAGGAAAGATGTGCGTAAATTGGAGAAAGTCCAGAGAAGAGCAACAAAAACTATTAAAGTTCTAGAAAACATGACCTATGAGGGAAAATTGAAAAAACTGGGTTTGTTTAGTCTGGAAAAGAGAAGATTGAAAGGGGACATGATTACAGTTTTCAAGTACATAAAAGGTTGTTACGAGGAGGAGGGAGAAGAATTGTTCTTCTTAACCTCTGAAGATAGGACAAGAAGCAATGGGCTTAAATTGTAGCAAGGGAGGTTTAGGTGGGACATTAGGAATAACTTCCTGTCAGGGTGGTTAAGCACTGGAATAAATTGCCTAGGAAGGTTGTGGAGATTTTTAAGAGTAGGTTAGACAAACACCTGTCAGGGATGGTCTAGATAATACTTAGTCCTGCCATGAGTGCAGGGACTGGACTAGATGACATCTCAAGGTCCCTTCCAGTCCTATGATTAATTCAGTGTGTTATATATACGATCACAGTTGTCATATTGTTTCTTGTTAAAATTTTTGAACTGTACACTTAAGACAAAAAACAACTGTAACTCTGCAATGTAATGACAACATGCAGACAACTGTCCAAAAACTAATTTAATCTGATTTGGAACCATAAACATAATCACTTAATCATAATCATAGGTTACTGCATAGTATCTCTGCAGGACAAAGCTAAGGTTATGCCTTAATGGTGCATTTCCATACCTTAACACATTCAGATTTCTTTTAAGCTTAAGGTTTACTCTGGATTTTCTTGGTTTGGGGATAATTGCAGTATCCCTATAACATATTTTGTCCAAAATTACTGATCAGTACCTAACCTTAAAAATTCATTTAAGACTAGTTTTTCTCTGGAAATGTATATGTGGGTAAAGACATATGGGTATTTCAGACAGCTGTGAGACTGTGTGTATTTATGTGGAGTTTTATTCTGTCCAAAGAAACAGGTTTATTAGTGCCAGCACTGCCTCAATCTTATGACCCAATTTGAAGCCTTTATTATTATTGGAGGTGGTTAGTTACTCCTGGAGATTTGGTCACTAGCACCATCTCACTAACTTTACTCCAGAAGGGTAGAAAGGAAACAAGACAGTAATCACAATGTATTACTAAGCAGAAGTGAAATAATAAATATATGCAAGATACAGTACCAGTAGCATTGACCATTATTCTCCAACAGCTTCTCCACCATGTGCTCTACTCTTACAAACCAGCTTGGTACAGCTTTGTAAATTAGAGGGGTATCTGACCTGTAAGAAAAGAGTGCACAAACAGGTTCACACAGATATGTTTTAAATATTTTGAATATCTTCTTACTTAGCAAACAATATATTGTTATGATGCCAATTTCCTCTCTCCAGAACCAAACACTTCAATGGTCAATATTTAGTTAATGTACTGACAGATGAATTTCTGCACAAAACACACACTTGTTAGGAATTATTGTACTTAGTCAATTTATTTTTGTAACAGTTCCATATTTTCAAAACCCACAACAAAATGTAGCAAGTTATTTTTGATCTTGAAAATAAACAAGAGAAACTATTTGTGGGGGATTCATTTTATATTCCTACACCTTATTTTACATCTGACTGATGTATATCAATGCTGATTTTAATGTAAAACAAGTCAAATTCTTAAGCCTTCCAACTGAATTTATGTTGTAGCACTTCCCACCACATATAAAATCAACCTGAAATGTTATTACAGAAACAAGTTCATTTAGGCATGTTTCAACTAGCAGTGTAAAATACTACAAACAATTAGTAAAGAAAATTTTAAAAATTAACACTCAGATTCATAAAGTTTAAGGCCAGTCTGATGTTCTGTATATCACAAGCCATTACATTTCACACAGATACCCTTGTATTGAGCCCAATAACTGTGTTTGAGTGAAGGATATCTTTCAGAAAGGCATCCAGTCTTGAAGACTTCAAAACGGCGAATCCACCACTTTTTAGTAGTTGGTTCCAATGGTTGATCACCTTTTAAAAATATATGCCTGATGTCTGGTCTGAATTTGTCTGACTTCAGCTTCCAACTACTAGTTCATGTTATGTCTTTCTCCAGTAGATTTTAATACTTAGTATCTTTTGCAGGGCCGGCTCTAGGTTTTTTGCTGCCCCAAGCAAACAAAATTTTGGCTGCCCCCCATCCCAGCCCTGGGCTCCTCGCCACACCCCCCTGCTACCCCAACCCTGGGCTCTCCCCCACCACCTGCACCCCCAGCCCTGGGCTCTCAGCCCCCCACCCACACCCCCCTGCCGCCCCAGCTCTGGGCTCTCACCCCCCCCACCCGCACCCCCCTGCCGCCCCAGCTTTGAGCTCCCCCTACCCCCCACCCCACCATTGCCCCACACACACCTCCTGCCACCCCAGCCCTGCACCCTCCTTCCGCCGCAGCCCTGGGTCACTGGTAATTCGTTCTCAGGGCGGGTCATTCAGCAGGAATTTTGGATGTGCACAGAACACAGACAGGATTGGTTCCCATATGATTACAGAACTGCAGTAAAGTGGAACAATTTTCAGCTTGTGTGATTGGAGGATATCTGGATGCATATTATAAGACTGTCCTACATAAATGAGGAAAAGTTGAGGTGCCTTTATTATTATTTTGTTCCACTTTTTCTTTCTATGGGAAATTTGCCAATGCAATATCACTGTGTTCCTTTTAAACAAAACAAAACAAACAAAAAGGCAATGGCTGTTGAAAATAGCAATTCCAGTCCTAATAACCACTGGGAAGCATTTCTTGCTCAATTTTATCCTATTTTTTTCTACAGCAAGTTACAGTGGAACAGTATATTTGATTTGGGAGACATGAAGTAACAGCTGCCCAAACTGAGTTTGAGCACTCCTGAATTTTGAGGTGTTCAAATCTGGAAGGCAGGTGCTGGGGGGGCTGTGGCTCTGCAGTGGAGCACGGCAGCATGTATGCAGCAGTGTGTCTGGCGCTGCGCGAAGCCAGACCCGCTGGTTTGAGTGGCACGGTAAGGAGGCTGGGGGGTTGGAGAAGGGGTAGGAGGTTCTGGGGGGGGACAGTCGAGGGACAGGGAGAAGGGGGGTTAGATGGGTCAGGGGTTCGGTGGGGAGCAGTCAGGGGGCAGGCAGCAGTTGGATAGACATGGGAGTCCCAAGGGTTGTTCAGGGGACAGGTAGGGGGTGGGGTCCTGGGGGGGAAGTTGGGGGGGGGGGTCTCAGGACGGGGCAGTTGGGGACAAGGAGAAGGGAGGCTTAGATAGGGGGTGGGGTCCCAGGAGGGGGCAATCAGGGGACAAGGACCAGTGGGGCTTAGATAGGGGGTGGGATCCTGGGGGGCAGTTGGGGCAGGGATCCCGGGAGGGGATGATCAGGGGACAGGGAGCAGGGTGGGGGTTGGATGGGTTGGGGTTTCTGTGGGGGGCAGTCGGAGGGAGTGGACGGTGGCAGGGTGGGGCTACCCTCCCCCCCCTTGGAGTGTCCTATTTTTTGAATGTTAAAATATGGTATCCCTACCCTTCAGAGTGCAGCTCTCCATTCAAAGCAAGCTGCAGCGTGAGGTCTCACTCCCTCCCCCTCTTTCCTGTTGGTAATGGCCAAGGGAATGCTGGGAAATGTAGTTCTTTCCCTGCTCCAGGGCTGGCTCTATAGGCAGGGAGCTAACCAAGGAACTACAGCTTCCAGGGCCCCCTGTTGGTTCTCAGCTCCCATGCTGGATCCCTGCCGCCCCTGCAAATGGGCTGCCCCAAGCACTTGCATGCTTTGCTGGTGCCTAGAGCCGCCCTGTCTTTCGCCAGGGAAGGAATTTCCACACCATAATCAAGTAATTTCACAATCTGTTTATGTTAAATTTCTCACTTTAGGGCATATACTCTCTCCAGTCCTTGAATCATTTTTCTAGCTCTTTTCTGCACATACTCTATAATTTTTAACTTTAAAACGTGAACACCAGAACTGTACTCAATATTCCAATATGTATATTGGTCTCAACGATGCCATACATATATTCAGAGCCTAAAGGATTAGAGAGTAGGAATAGGGAGGTATTTATTTCTACATAGTTCACACTATTAACTCAGACCCCAACTTTATTTAAAAAATTGTTTAAAATGTGTCTGTTTCATTAACAAAAACTCAGGTTTGGCTGTACAGGATCATATTTTAGTCCATTTGCAGTTTTAATGAACAAGAGGGGTTCAATCATGCCTCAGCTAAAGATTTCTTATTTTAACAGTAGAACACTTATTCCAAGATTCTGGAACTGAAGCTTAGAGCCAATATTTTCTGAAGAGACTAGTGCTAGTTCTGAAAAACCTGACTTTCAGAGAATAGGTGCTCAGCAGTCATAGAAAAGTCAGACCCTTTTAATGAGAACAGAAAAATTGAGGCATCCAAAAATCACCAGGGCACTTTAGAAAACCTTGGCCTAAAGCAATACAGGTTCAATATATAAACACTTCCCTAGTAGGAGAACCTCAAAGAGTAAAAGGAGCAAAACATTTTCTAAATTTTGTCTATGTTCAATATATGATTCTTCACTTGATCTTCTACCCCTGTCTTTATTCAGTGGGGATTTTCTTAAGAACTAGAATAGGGCTCTTTAATGTTTGTCCACAGCATGGACCACATTTTAATAGAAACTGTTTTAGGGATCACCCTCCCCCCCCCCCCCCCCCATTTATGGGCATTCAACATCTCTGGCATGCATAGGAATTATACACATGGAAAAGTGATATTAGAGAAGTAACTTGTTTTAACTATCTTAGTGCAATTTTGCATTACAAATGCTGCTTGATTGACAGGGAGCTCGGTAGAAGCTTGCTATCTAAATTAAGACACCTGTGGATGTATACTACCTTTTCTTTCCAGTAATTTCTGCAAGTGCCTGCATGTAAATTAGTAGACTTTCTTCACTGCTGTATTTAAAAATCTCATTTTTATTAAATGAAAATAAATTCTGTAAGTGAAACAGTAAAGATAAGATTTCAATATAGATTTTGATTCTCCTACACCTTCATAAATTATACGTGTATCCACTTATGCTGTTTGACCTAACAGAAAGCAGAACCAGATCCAAAAAAAGATCAGAAATATAAAGGTAAGATTCCCACTGGACAGTCTCTTCCACACACCAATCTCTGTCCTCTTCATATACAACATCAACAGATATTTCACTAGGCAGTCACTGGGTATTTTTTCCTCACTTATTTGACAAACATGTGTTAAACCAGGATACAGGTACAGAGTAGGTCATATTAATTCTAGCCATTCACTTGTTACACTTTAAAGACATCCCGCTAAGATGCAAACAGCAGCGTATGTTTGCATGTTACTACAAACCAATTCCTCAGTATTTATTTTCTTCTACTGTATACAATACTGACCAGAAAGAGGATACAAACCAGTTGTAGGACTATATGTACATTGTAGTCAATTATAATTCTGGATCTTCATTAGTGAAACTAAACAAAAGGCTCTCTATGAAGGGGTGCCAATTAGACAATATTTAAAATGGGTACCAATCACACATACATGATTTTCATAGACTTAGGATCTCACAAGCAAAACAATTTTGTCCAATTAAAAAAATAAATCAATCAATGAATGGAATTTGTGTGTGAAGAATTATAGTCTTCAGTCACCGCTCAAAAGCTTATTGCTGCCACCTGCTCGATGCTCTTTCCAGGCAGGTTAATACTGAGCAGATTGTAATCTGGAGCTGGAGACTGCTTGATGGTGATGGCCAGGGACTTAGTTTTACCTGAATTAGTAACCAGATCAATACGTGTTGCTTCTTATCCAGTCAGATGACCATCAGCTGCAGTGATTCACCAGTCCAAACCAACAAGACAATGTCATCAGTGTATTTGTCCTCCAGGGATCGGTACTTTCACATCACGAGGGTGTTTACACTGAAGCTGACCACCTACAACAACCTGGTCAATCATCTTTGTAGATGAAACAGCCAAGAGACTCTGTGCCACTGAAGCAAAAATAACCAGTGAAACCTTGCAAAAAGGCTATTCTGGTATCCTAAATGTTGGTGGCAATAGTGATCACTAATACTGAACTCTTATATGAAGCACTTTATCAACAGATCCTCAAGTACTTTACAATGGTCTACCATTATCCCAACCTTAGATGGGGAAACTGAGGCACAAAGGGAAAGTGACATGTCCAAGGTTACACAGCAGGTTTAGGCTAGAGTTTAGGCACATTATCATCTCTTCTTAGAAACACTGCTGTCTGCATAAATGAGCAAGGTCCCTATCCAGTCTGCTTCTGTACTTGAAGTGTATGTTTGACAGACATTTGTAAGCAAATATCCTGAAGAATGACCAGCTACTATTTCCAAAATGCAGCCATTACTGTCAACAACCCAATCTTAAAACGCTCAAACACCTTGCCTATATCCACTGAACTACTTCACATCAAGGATTAGCCTGAAATGTACAGAATACTGATGAAAATTAAGAGGTAGTTCAATTGTTGTGAGAATACTGTGCCTAGTGGTGAGCCTTCCTGAGTGACAGAAGAAAGGAAAGGAAAATCCACCAGCAAAGACTGTTACTCCCACTTCTCAGCTTTATGTTTCATGCTGCCTGATAATGGAAGTCACATCAGTTTTCTTCTCCGATACTGTATCTTGGCCTCTATTTCCCTTTAATCCCAGGCTATAAACTTAATTGTGCAATTAAGAGTTACAATATCTAGAACTTACTTTATGGGGAAGAGCAAGAGCCTGGGGCGGTAATATTCTTGCAGTATTCTCTTTATTGGAGGAAAGGGGAAGTGTAGGCACATTTATGTTACCTTAAAACTTCACAACCTAGGTATAACCCCTGCCCTCAGCTATGTCACATCTGCAAGGGGAACCCTCCCCGCAACCAGGGCAACCCTTGTGGCAGCAGGAGCACTACTTAAAAAAAAGAAACTCTTCTGAAACTTCAGGCCGCTAAGGGGTATTCCAGGAGCAGGCACCTGGTTTCAAACAGGGGCAAGGGTATAATCAAGCACCAAAGCTTGCATTAATGGGGATTTAATGGGGATAAAATCTTTTTCTAGCATTCAATGGTAGAGCTTGATATTCTACATAATATTGTATAATCTTACACCGAAAAGAATAAGGCCTTTACTTTTCCCTCTACTAACCCCCACCAACAATTGTACACCCAAATCAATATCAGCTGGGATTACTCCTTTCTGTCTGATAATAGTTAAAATTTCAGGAAATACCTTTTCCACATGGAATCCTTGGAGTTTCTACAAAATGAAACATCAACTGAGTATCTTACAGCAATGTAGAGCTAATAACAAAGAGTTAATGTGTAAAGAAAAAAAAAGTCACACAGTAAAACAGCTCAGGCAAAACCCTAGGGTGATTCAGAAGTAAGAACGTACCATCCTGAAGCTATTATTATTAAACCAAACTTAATTCAAAAGTAAAAAATCAACTTTATTTCAGTCATTTAAAATATTTGTTATTCTGCTTTGCTGAAAAGTTTCTCTGCTCATGCTAATGCCTGACAGAGCCATGTAGCAAATGTCAAAACATATCTAAGCTATATAAACATTTTAAGAAAAATCTAAAGGAGCAATAACTGTAGATTACTGTTGATGTTCAGCACCAGTAGTTCTTTTGTAGAAACGATAATGGTAACATGCTCTCTGGACACTTACGAAATGTACTCTCTCTTTAAAATTCCTCTATTTCATCACGTTGGAGAAATAGAAGCTACACATCACTTAGCTGTATACTGGAATGAGCATCCCCTCAAATCCATGAGATCCTTTTGTACATAAGGAGAAGAAGGCTGGAAAGACTGCCTCTCTGCCTCGGTAATGGATTGCTGTGTGTCCAGTACATATTTCCAGTAATTTTCTAATGCGGTGGTTCTCAACCTTACCAGACTATTGTACCCCTTTCAGAAGTCTGATTTGTCATGTGTACTCCCCCCACCAAGATTCACCTCACTCAAAAACTACTTGCTTACAAAATCAGACAAAAAAAGTGTCTCAGCCACTATTACTGAAAAATTGCTTACTTTCTCCTTTTTACCATATAAATATAAAATAAATCAATTGGAATATAAATACAGTATTTGCATTTCAGTGTATAGTATATAGAGCTGTATAAACAGGTCAGTCTGTATGAAGTTTTAGTTTGGACTGACTTCACTGGTGCTTTTTATGTAGCCTGTTGTAAATCTGGGCAAATATCTAGATGAGTTAATGTACCCCCTGGAAGACCTTTTTGTACCCCCAGGGGTACATGTACCCCTGGTTGAGAACCACTGTTCTAATGTATGTTTTTGGACCGCATTGTCTCAGACAAATTAAAATGTGGGTAAGGTAATATCTTTCATTGGATCAACTTCTGTTGATGAAAGAGAAACTTTCGAGCTAACCAGAGCTCTTCTTCAGATCAGATATTTGTCTCTCCGATATCCTGGAACCAACATGGCTACAATACTTTTAACTTGGCTGTCTATATTTAATTCTGGATATCCTTACTACTTTTTCATTTTCTTTTATGCAGTTTTGCGGTAGACATTATCACCCGTGGGAGAAAACTTTTTACAAAGCAATCACTCTATATCTGACCTCTCAGGCCTTATCCTCAAGGGAAACCCGCACAATACATTTGAAAGACAAGCCTGGGAGCTCATAACTTTAAACTCATAACTTTGCTAGACACTAAAAATCATGGACTGAACAGACACCCTGGATTTATGGCTTATTACAACGATCTGTAACCCCCCTACTTTCCCCCCTTCCCCATGACTGGATCAGTATTAACGGGACACTTCATCTTGAATGGTCCCTCCAAATGCATTAACTATTATGCTAAACTATCTGTTCCACCTTGTATTTAGCTGTGACACTAAGGCTTCGTCTATACTGGAACTTCGTCGGCAAAATTTTGTTGTTCAGGAGTGTTAAAAAAACACACACAAACAAAAAAACCCCACACACCCTGAGTGACAAAAGTTTTACCAACTAAAAGCACCGGTGTGAACAGCGCTTTGTCGGAAAGAGCACTCTCCTGCCAACAAAGCTGCTGCTATACTGCGTGCCTTTTAGCAGCACAGCTGTGGCGGCACACCCATGTCATTAAAAGCAAGGTAGTGTAGACAAAGCCTGAGCATATTTCCCAGAGCTAACGAAGAGCTCTGTGTAAACTCAAAAGCTCATCTCTCTCACCAACAGAAATTGGTCCAATAAAAGATATTACCTCACCCACCTGTCACTTTTCCCATTTTCTTGTCATTTTAATAAACAGAAATAATTTAAATTAAGATACTGATTTCTAACCCATCATCCTTTAAGCTTTCTACCTTCGGTTTCACTGTGGCTGATGACACAAAATATACAACCAACAGCTGTAGGTTCCTGATGTTGCTACAGCTATAGACGTGCATAGAAAGGCTGGACTTTCTTCTATCTCTTATCTTTCACAGTTCTTAGATTGCCTGTTACTGACACTTTTATCAAATCAAGCACTGTTGATATTAGGCTATCAAGGTCATGTGGGGTCACATTTGTCACTAATGTCAGTGACGTTGCACTCTATGATTTTATGAAAATATGCTAATGAGTTTGAATATAATGTAACAAATATGCTTCATGCAAAAGGTCTCTTGTAAGGTATCGTTACAAACCTTATCATGTGGATGTGGTCATCCTATTTGTATAAATGTATCACTCTTGTATCGCAAACTAGAAATATGAAATAACTCTGAGGGCCTATTGTAATTATGCAAAGTGTGGGCCATTAATGGTGGTTTGGAATCTTGATGGCTCCCATCAACCAGGACAATTGACTGCAGATGGCTCTGTTTTACCTGTAAGTCTTCCTGTATACCTGTGTGCTGGCAAGTGGCTAATAAGGTCTTACAGTGATATGTGATCATGTCACCTGAACTGGAATCCATCTTTAACCTGGTGCTTTTCCACTGAGAAGGAGGGGTTGGGAACCCAGAGAGGGACAAAGGATTCCTGCCTTATGCAAAAGATATATTTGTCCGTGGAACAGAACAAAGGGAGGCAGCCATCATGAGAAATCCCTTAGCTACCACCTGAGCTGGAACAAGGGCTGTATCAGAGGAAAGAACTGTGCCCAGACTAGGAAGGCATCCAGTCTGTGAAAGAAACATATTGAACTTCTCAGGGTGAGATTTTATCTGTACTCAGTTGTATTACTGTATTAGGCTTAGATTTGCGTGTTTTATTTTATTTCACTTGGTAATTCACTTTGTTCTGTCTGTTACTATTTGGAACCACTTAAATCCTACTTTCTGTATTTAATAAAATCACTTTTTACTTATTAATTAACCCAGAGTATGTATTAATACCTATGGGGAGAGGGGGGCAAACAGCTGTGCATATCTCTCTATCAGTGTTATAGAGGGCGAACAATTTATGAGTATAAGCTTTATACAAGGTAAAACTGATTTATTTAGTGTTTAGACCTCATTGGGAGTTGGGCATCTGAGTGTTAACGACAGGAACACTTCTGTAAGTTGCTTTCAGTTAAGTCTGCAGCTTTGGGACACGTGGTTCAGACCCTGGGTCTGTGTTGGAGCAGACTGGGTGTTTGGCTCAACAAGCCAGGGTGTTGGATTCCCGAGCTGGCAGGGAATGCAGGGCAGTAGTAGTCTTGGCACATCAATTGGCAGTTTCCAAGGGGGTTTCTGTGATCCAACGCGTCACAATGTCAGTTAAGGGAACGTTGCAAGGCTCCATTTTATATGCACTTTCCAAGCTGTCACCATTTTTCCCTATTGTTTGTGATTTACTTTTAAGACTTATCTGAATGTGTATCATAGCAGTATGTTGTCATCCTACAAAAAACCCTAGTTCTGATCATGTATTAAAGGAAGAACAACTCTTGACATCAGCAAGCAGTAAACCTTGATTTAAATAACTGAGTTTGAGTTTTAGTTTTGCATTTGTACTTTTTAGCTATATTCCTAAAGAAAGCTTGATGCAAATTAGTTGATAACATTAAAACGTTGATTTGTAACTAAATATAGCGTTTACACTAAATTTGGAATTTCTTTCTGCTAACCATGAAGATACACTACAGCTATATACATTTACCTAAACAATTATATAGCTAATTTATTCAAATTCTTAATTTTTACATTTATGTTAGAAAATGGTGAATGTTTATTTGCTTAATAATTTTTTATTTGTAATTTACAAGAAGTCCTATTTGTGCAGAAATTCAAATTCAATTAAAAATTAACAAAAATAGCATTTTAAAATAGTTTAAACTTATCAAAAAATCTTAAATGTACTAGTTACATAAAAACTTTTATTATCAGAATCTTTATCAAAACATGTTTTGCACTTTAAATTAACTGATTTTTTAAAAAAATCTCTATTTAGTGAATTTAACTGTTTCTAGTTGCCATGTGCTTCAGATTTTTAGAACTAATAGATTTTATCTCCTCTCACAGCTAGGTTTTATTTATAGATTGGAAGAGGGAAGCCATTTTCGTTTCTTTTTAAAACTTCCTATTTGGTTTCTCAGTTTTGAATATACTAGGTTAGTGAGCCGAACTAGCTGAATAAACTGAAATGAAGAAAATATTCTCTCTGCACCTACAGAAGAAGCTACTACTCTCAAAAGCTGCTTTAGAACTTCAGCTAACTCTGGTTCAGTGGTTTGACTTTCTTCAAAATTTCAGCAGCTGGCATGTACTGCTTAATATCAGGGTGGATAAAAATCAATGATTTAAAAAAAAAAATAAAAAAAATCTAATTTTTTATTTAAAACTTTTTTTTTTTTTATAAAATGCTTTTTTGAGGGGAAAACCTATCTAAAGATAGTTTTAATTAAGATACATTATAGCTCAAAGATATCTCATCATGGAATAGGATTATAAATTCTAATTCTATGGTATGAAACAATATATTCATGTAATGTTTAAGAAAAGTTTTTTAAATGAATTCCAATAGTTCATGGATGAGGGACCAATCTTATGGGGTTCCAGGGGCTTCTGTATAGATTATTTAGGTTAATCTTTCTATCTCTCCAATGGGACTCAGTGCTCAGTCTAGAAGATACCATCAGAGATGCTTAGTTTTGCAGTTTTCAAACTGTGAATTTGTTTCTCCAAAGATAACATTCTTGTTAACAGCAAAAATGTTTTTAAATAAATATATAGACAGGTGAGAAATAACAGACCTCAACCCTATTGTCCCTCTGCAAATTTGTGTACACAGAATCAATCCCTTACCTCTCTCTAAAAGTGCCAAGTTTCAAAAAGTTCAATGAATAGAAGATTGTTGGGAGCGGAATAGATCTAGACAGGGAGAAGAAGTCTGGAGATAAATGTGAGAAGGGAGGAACACGCAGCAGAAACAAAAGTGAAACTGTCTGAGCAGCATATTCCAGAAGTCTTGAGGTCTTTCTGAGAGTAGCCTTCGTTGATTTGAGATGTACCATACCATTCTCTCACTAGAAGGAAAAACCTATAATGGCAGCAGGCTGTAAAAGAGACCCAGTTTGGGAATATTTTAATGAAGTTCCTCTACCTGTGGGTAAGACCGGCATGCATGCAAAATGCAAACAGTGCAACAAAGAAATGCAAGGCCTCATGGCCCGAATGAAACAACATCATGAGACGTGTTCCTTCTCAGGAGGAGACTGTGTTAAAGATGATGAAAGGAACATGTCTGAACATGCAAGATCTTCAGGTTGGTAAACTTTTTTATTTCATACTTCTTTCTTAAGGACTGCCTGTCTTCCTTCTGCACTATTCTTGAATTCTCATTTTTGAGCAAAAAAATATACCGTAGTTGTTACTCTATGGTACTGTCATTTTAGATGCAGTTGTGATAAAAAATAAATAACTGAAATAGGCAGCTCTTCCTTTTACAATTTCACCTTTAAAGTACTACTGAGTGTCAGTGAATGCAATGAGTAATACTAAATGAGTAGTACGGTAACAATTAAGTAACTGCATTGACTTATTTTGTTTAAGAGAATCCATCCTTAACATACAGGATTCTGAAGACTTCAGATCACCTTCAAGATCACCATCATTTTCTATAGTTTCAGAGTTATCTGCCAATGATAGTGTTTCAGTCACATCATGCATGTCACATAGTCACAGTATATCACCTGTACCAAAAAAAATATCCATCATCCAGAAACAAACAAAAATAAGCAACAGAGGGTCCTGTGGCACCTTTGAGACTAACAGAAGTCCTGGGAGCATAAGCTTTCGTGGGTAAGAACCTCACTTCTTCAGATGCAAGTAATGGAAATCTCCAGAGGCAGGTATATATCAGTGTGGAGATAACGAGGTTAGTTCAATCAGGGAGGGTGAGGTGCTCTGCTAGCAGTTGAGGTGTGAACACCAAGGGAGGAGAAACTGTTTCTGTAGTTGGATAGCCATTCACAGTCTTTGTTTAATCCTGATCTGATGGTGTCAAATTTGCAAATGAACTGGAGCTCAGCAGTTTCTCTTTGGAGTCTGGTCCTGAAGTTTTTTTGCTGTAAGATGGCAACCTTTACATCTGCTATTGTGTGGCCAGGGAGGTTGAAGTGTTCTCCTACAGGTTTTTGTATATTGCCATTCCTGATATCTGACTTGTGTCCATCCCACATACAGATGGAATACAAGCTGTCAGGAACAGTATCCCTGATGATGACACAGCACAACTTATTGCTGAGCTCTGTGACTTTATCCTCACGCACAATTATTTCAAATTTGGTGACAATATATACCTCCAGACCAATGGCACCGCTGTGGGCACCCGCATGGCCCCACAATATGCCAACATTTTTATGGCTGACCTGGAACAACGCTTCCTCAGCTCTCGTCCACTCATGCCCCTTCTCTACCTACGCTATATTGATGACATCATCATCTGGACCCATGGGAAGGAGACCCTGGAAGAATTCCACCATGCTTTCAACAGCTTCCACCCCACCATCAACCTCAGCCTGGACCAATCTACACGGGAGGTCCACTTCCTGGACACCACCGTACAAATAAGCGATGGCCACATTAACACCACCCTATACCGAAAACCCACCGACCGCTACGCCTACCTTCATGCCTCCAGCTTCCACCCCGGTCACACCACACGATCCATCGTCTACAGCCAAGCACTGAGGTACAATCGCATCTGCTCCAACCCCTCAGACAGAGACCAACACCTACAAGATCTTCACCAAGCATTCTCAAAACTACGATACCCACACAAGGAAATTAAGAAACAAATCAACAGAGCCAGATGTGTACCCAGAAGCCTCCTGCTACAAGACAGGCCCAGAAGAGAAACCAACAGAACTCCACTGGCCATCACCTACAGTCCTCAGCTTAAACCTTTCCAACGCATCATCAGTGATCTACAACCCATCCTGGACAATGATCCCTCACTTTCACAGACCTTGGGAGGCAGGCCAGTCCTCGCCCACAGACAACCTGCCAACCTTAAGCATATTCTCACCAGCAACCACGCACCTCACCATAACAACTCTATCTCAGGAACCAACCCATGCAACAAACCTCGATGCCAACTCTGCCCACATATCTACACCAGCAACACCATCACTGGACCTAACCAGATCAGCTACAACATCACCGGCTCATTCACCTGCACGTCCACCAATGTTATATATGCCATCATATGCCAGCAATGCCCCTCTGCTATGTACATTGGCCAAACTGGACAGTCACTACGCAAGAGGATAAATGGACACAAGTCAGATATCAGGAATGGCAATATACAAAAACCTGTAGGAGAACACTTCAACCTCCCTGGCCACACAATAGCAGATGTAAAGGTTGCCATCTTGCAGCAAAAAAAACTTCAGGACCAGACTCCAAAGAGAAACTGCTGAGCTCCAGTTCATTTGCAAATTTGACACCGTCAGATCAGGATTAAACAAAGACTGTGAATGGCTATCCAACTACAGAAACAGTTTCTCCTCCCTTGGTGTTCACACCTCAACTGCTAGCAGAGCACCTCACCCTCCCTGATTGAACTAACCTCGTTATCTCCACACTGATATATACCTGCCTCTGGAGATTTCCATTACTTGCATCTGAAGAAGTGAGGTTCTTACCCACAAAAGCTTATGCTCCCAGTACTTCTGTTAGTCTCAAAGATGCCACAGGACCCTCTGTTGCTTTTTACAGATTCAGACTAACACGGCTACCCCTCTGATACTAAACAAAAATAAGTTTCTGATAAGAATCAGCAGATAATAAAAAGAGGTAATTGATGAAAAAATTGCCCGGTTTGTTTATGCAACAAACTCTCCTTTCCAGGTGATTGAGAACCCACACTTCATTAACATGGGTCAGTCATTAAGACCAGGATACAGTCCAACCAATAGAGCAGATGTCTCAGGCAAATTGCTGGATAAAGTGTATGAAAGAGAAATTGAGCAGTGTGCAAAAGGTCTAGAAGGTAAAATTGTTAACCTGAGTCTTGATGGGTGGAGCAATGTCCACAATGATCCTGTTGTAAATGCCTGTGTAACAACAGAAGAAGGGAGTGTCTTCCTTACAGAAACAATTGACACATCAGGAAATGAACACACAGCAGAATACCAACAAGAAGTAGCAGTAAAAGCTATAACAAACTGTGGAAAAAAAAAATTCAAATGCCTAGTATGCAGCTTGGTCACAGACAATGCTGCAAATGTATCCAAGATGAGAAGAAATTATTTAGAAGAGATTGATGAGAGTCCCAAGCTAATGACATACGGTTGCAGTGCTCATTTGATGCACCTCCTAGCCAAAGACTTCAGTGTTCCAGAAATAAAGGCTAATGTTGAAATTGCAAAATACTTCTCTAACAATCACTTTGCAGCAGCTGCTCTGAAAGAAGTGGGAGGAACCAAGCTAACTCTCCCACAAGACGTGTGATGGAACTCAGTAGTGGACAGTTTTGAGCACTATATCAAGAACCAGCCTAATCTGATGACAGTTTGCGAACAAAATCATGAAAAAAAATAGATGGCACGGTCACAGCCAAAGTTTTCAACATTGGGCTTAAGCGAAATATTGAACACATGCTGAGTACCCTGAAGCCTATTTCTGTAGCCTTGAACAAAATACAGGGAAATAGCTGTTTTATTGCTGACACTGTTGAAATTTGGAAGGAACTGAGCGAGATCTTAAAAAGAGAAATATGCAAGCATTAAAAAACGAATAGGACAAGCATTATCTCCAGCTCATTTTCTTGCAAATATTCTCAATATTCAGTACCAGGGTCAAACCTTCACTGGCTATTACATGGACATCCAGCAATCATCCCTCCATAATGCCAACTATAATAAACTTCAGAGCTAAAGATGAACCATTCAAGAAATATATGTTTGCTGATGATGTCTGAAATAAAATCACACTAGTGAACTTGTGGAAGTCACTTAAGCACTTGGATTCAGAGACAGTTGAAGTGATAATCTCACTTTTAACAGCAGTAGCTTCTTTTGCCGGTGTAGAAAGACTATTTTCTTCCTTTGGACTAATTCATTCCAAATTGAGACATCGTTTGGGACCTGAAAAAGCAGGAAAGCTTGTTTTTCTTTTCCAGATGATGAACAAACAGGAAAATGAAGGTGAAGACGACTGAGTTAGCTGCACCTCCCAATGACTTCATAAATATCTGCTTCAATTACCTTTGGTAAATGAAATAACCAAACAATCATTCATTTTCTGATATAGCTGTAAAACTAATCTGAAAAGTTTTCAAAATAAATCACTTTAAAAATGTATAGTGTGTACCTTCTAAAAATAAAACCTGCATCTATCTCTAAGTTGTAAAGAATATGTATTAAGGTTATAACAACCAACAAGAATGCACTTTTATGCAGAAATCCATGATTAAATCAAGTCTTCCTGACTACTGATTTAAATCATTAATTAAATCAATTTGATTTAAATCAAACCCACCCTGCTTAATATTTAATTTAATTTGAAAAGATTAGAGTAAATGTAGGTGTTAAAAAGGCTGTCATCATTTCAAACAAGCTTATTTTTTGAAGTAAAACCATATTTGATTTAATATTTTATTTAAATTAAAGTATCTGATTTAAATAAAAACAACTTGTAAAGGGTTTTTTTTTTTTTTTTTTTTTTAATATCAATTTGTATTCACCTTTGCTTGATCTGTTAGGGAATTTAGAACTGCCCACTCTCAGGGAGAAGGAGGAAGAATAGTTAAGTAACTTAACACAAAAATCTGGAGAACATGCCTTCAGTAAATCAGCTCAGCCTCAGCTATGTTACCCTATATTGCCCAAACCAAACCTACTATGAAACTCTGGGGGGGAAAGAGAGAAATCAAGAACGTATTCCTCTACTTAGAACACATCCCAACGATGGTTTTTGCTTCTGTTGGCACTGAAATGAAGTTTATAAGTGACTGAAAACTGTTATTGCTTCCTTCCAACCAAGTGTCTGCCTCTAAGTATTGCTTGCAACTTACTATCATCAGTAGAAAAGCAAATACAGACTGCAGGAGTATTTCTGTCTCGTTTAAGGCACCCCTATAATATTGGTTTGGCTTAACGTCCAGCACTGTAACGTTTGCTACATCAGAAAAATTAGATCACGTTAGTTATTAGTATAAATTCTCCCAGACACAGTGATTTGCCAACTCATCAGGGAAACAATACATGAAGGGCATTTTCCCCTTCTCCCACGCTAATCCCAACCTAGATAAAATAATGATGCTGTTCAAGGAAAATTAAAGGTTATCCTTGATACAGAGCAAAAGAAATGCTCATTGCCCAAGGATTCCATCTAGTGGCATTAAAAGAAGTCTGTACTTTTCTACGTATCTAGATTTATCTAGTCCTTATATCAATGCTGCTGCCAAAATGTGTTGAGTAGGATTAGTACAATTTTAAAGCTTTTTCAGAAATGAAACAGCATTAAAAAAGTGTTCCTTCTTAAAGAGAGACTTGGATTAAAAACAGTTTAAAACCAAATATTCTTACCAGATTACTGAACTAAATTTTTAAAAACCTAACTTTGTTCTTCATTGTTTAAGGTCTTTATTTACTTTTTCATTGTCCATCTGAGAAATGCATAGTGTTGAGTCATTTTTATGTACCCCCTACCCTGATATAACGCGACCCGATATAACACGAATTCGGATATAACGTGGTAAAGCAGCGCTCCAATTGTTGTGGCACAGGTGGGCCACAGATTTTTAGCATGTTGGGGGTGGGGCTCAGAAAGAAAAAGGTTGAAAACCCCTGGTCTAGGGTTTTATCAATATTATAAGAGCAAATCAAATCTAACTCAACAGTGATTTAGATGTCTGACTCTCTCAAGTGGTTGAACACAAACAATCCTGTGTATAAACTTCATATAATGCAATTTTCCTCATATATTTTATTCCTCACTCCAGCGCATTCAAATATGTAGTCTTTGGGAAGAAAACCGAAGGTCATATTTGTCAACAGATTTTGGATGCATTATGACTTGAAGTCTTTAGCTTTATATTAGGCTGAGCTGGGCAAAGAACTAACTGTCAGCACATCTTAGAGATCTGCATGGTGGATTACAATAGAGCACTGGTTCTCAGATTTTTATCTCAATTTTTTTTTCTTTTTTGTGTGTATATGTGTATATATATATTTTTTTTTTTTACAGTCACAAAGGATTGAGCGATTCAGGTCATGGTACAATCTGAATGGGAGGCTGTTGAAGTCACGACAGTGTGAACTAATGAGATGGGGAGCTGGGCAGGTTAAAGTGGTTCTCCCTCCCCTTTTAAGGAGCCCAGTGAAGCAGTATCTCCCCGGCGCTGGAGCTGATCATTGTTTTGACAGGGTCAGGAGCTTCTCTGGTATTGGGTGGGAGGAAACAGACTGAGCAGGGGTGGAAGAAGCCATGTGATGGGATGAGCCCCTTGCCTAGACTTTTATTCTGCCCTCATGATCCAGGCAGTTTGCTTATTGCCAGCTAGAGGCTTGCAACCAACTTGCTTTCACTAGCTGATTAGCGCTATAATTGGTAGCTCAATATTTGTATTCTTCTGGACAATTTACAACTCCGTGGCAAAGCACAAAGATGTCCCTTTAGCTCAGTGGTTCTCAACCTGCAACCCAATCAGGACAGAGCTGCAGCCCATGTGACATCCTCAGGGCCATACAGGTAGTACTGGATGTGGCCCACAATGGTAAATAGGTTGAGAACCACTGCTTTAGAGAAAGCCTTCCAACTTTGTATAGCTAACAGTAAGGGGTAATTATTGCCTTACGTAACAAATCTAAAAAAAAAAAAAAAAAGGCAAATTTCAGACACCTTTAAAAGAAAGGCTTCACGCAGTGATCACAGCACAAGGGTTCTCAAGACTCTTCCCAAGTGTGGCCTGCAGTTGTCTAATTGCACCCCTCCCATCTGTGATAGCCACCTACTATCCTCCCATTCACAACTGCATAATGTCCCTATGGCAGCTAGAAGAATTTATGACATGGATAAATATTTTTAGCTACTTCTAATGTGATTTAACAACTTGAAATTAGGAAGACAGTCAGCACTATGTGACCACCAAGAGGTCCACAGGCCATTGGATGAAAGCCACAGCGGTAGAAAAATTCTTTCACTCAAGACTGACTATGATTTATCTACAAACACACAATTCTAGAGGTTGAAGAATCACAGCAACTGACACTACTAGATTAATCATCACAGTGAATAAAACAGGCAATGTTGTCGGTGATATGTCAGTCACTGCTCTTTCTGCAAGCAGTGGACAAAGCAGGCGTTATAAGGGAGCATTGCGTAACTTTAAACGAGCACATTCTCTAACTGATCAGCAATGTAACAACGAAACAACGTTAACCGGGATGACGTTAAGTGAGGGTTACTGTATATATGCTACAGCCATCATTTGGACTCCCAAAAACTAACTTTTTAAAAATAGTTCTCATTTTATAAAATGTAAAGATAATTATCTATGGCAGTGCACTCATTTCCACACTAAGCAAGTTACCTTCGACTATGTGCATATGAAAACTTGTCCACAATTCACCTTTGCATGATTACCAGTATACAGCCTCACTGTAAAAGAAAACATGACTGGCCTCACACAGTTAATTCTATGTGTGAAAAAGTTATAGATTTTTCAAGTGGACTTATCTTTTTTGTTGCTTTTACTCTCTCCAAATTTAGCACAAACCTAAACAGAACAGTGATATCAAAGTCTTAATTTTAGCAGCCTCCAAAGCTTCTAACTCATATTTCCTCCCACAATATCCCTCCACCAACACCTCTTTTTCCAATAGGAATAAACTGGAATAAAGGATGGAAACTATGTATTGCGTTGTGTAATATATATTCTATACAAACACACAAATGCAACTCAGTTAGAATTGCAGTTGGCTCCGCAGTTCAATTTATATATTAAAAGTTTCTTAGGGAGAGAAAAACAAACAAAAAAACCCAACAAAACAAAACTTATTTACTTCTGCCCACCAGCCATCATCAAAGGCTCAATAAGTAAGATCTTTCCTCCAGCTAAAAATTGTAGCTCTCCCCAGACCTAGTCAACACTAACAGATGGAAAGATGGAGTTTCCCAGGCGTGATGAACTTCTTCTCCAATCCTTCTAAGGAGATGATAACTCGTGCCAAAAAGTGAGGGTAGAAACACACCACCATGTTGAATAGGTGAACAATCTGCCCCTGAACTGCTTAGCTAATGTATCCCCCCGCCCCCCCCCCCCTTTTTTTTTTTTTTTTTTTTTTTTTTTTTTTTTAAATATCAGAGTCATTGTAGTCTGGGAGAAGTTATATTTACATATATTAGATTAATGATGCTTATCTGAAGGTCCTTAACTGTACAAAAAAGTCTGGTTATCACATCCACGCTTCCAAAAGGTGAGTAAAACTTACAAGCAACTTGAGCTTCAATTGGTTTGAACAACTGCCGAGTATCTCCGCTTTTAAGTGACAAATTGATGCTGTACCCTTCTGTTAACATTGATCAAAATGTGTATTTTTGGGGGTCAATGTAAATTTTAAAATCACATTATTTGCAGTTTTTGGTAAATGACATAACCACCAATACCTTTATCCAGCTGAATCCCAGCAATAGGTGATAGAGTATAGTAGACACTTGTCTGCAGCAACACCCTGTAAGAGCAATCACTACTTAAGAGCAACATTTCTCCTGGGAACACTTTGCCTACCGAGAATTGTCGCCTCAGTAACAACAACATAACTGCCGCATATGACCAAGATTTGTGACATCACACCAGGGGCAGATTTTGGGGGACAGAGGGCATATAGGGGCATGGCCTCCCCAAACTGCATCATCCCACTCCCCTCCCAACCCTGGCCTTCAGCGCAGCTTCAGGGCACACAGCGCAGTCCACTTGCCCTGCCTGACAGAGCCTGTGTGGAGAGCATGTGTAGGGGGGAGTTTGGGGAGAGGGTCTGGAAGAGGGATTTTTCAGGGGATGGGAGAGATGGGGTGGAGGAAGCAGCAAAGGCACAGCTAGAATGTTTCTTCCTCTCTTCCTCAGCATCTGGCTTGCAGATGGCAGGGGGCGGCTGGGGGAGTTGCTATTTTAGAGTGGGGAGTATCTTGGCTGCTGGCGGCAGGGTGTAGGTGTGCTGTTTTGCAGTAGGAGGTCGGGCGACCCCCTTCCCCAGGCCACTGACCTGTCCCCTTCTCCACTCTGTCTCCGCTGTCCATTCTAGGAGCCATCACTCCCCTCCATTGCAGGCTGTGCACAGTGCCCTCCCCAGCCAGCCCTCACCAGGGTGGAGCATGAAACTGTCAGTGGAATGTGATACGCCTGCTACCAGTGATGGGCAACACCAAGGGAGCTCAGCCACACCCCCACCAGCACACCTACAGGGCAGAGGTCAGGGGGACCTTACTTATGGTAATAGGGGGAGGAGGAGACTTGAAACTTTGGCTTGATTTGAGGGGTGCGGTGAAGGCTTTTGCAGCTGGCTCAATAAGGGAAAAGGTGCTGAGCATCAATGGGGTGCACTGCCTTTGGTGTACTGTACTGTTTTACGTATCATAAAAAGCAGGCTGGTCAGACAACACTCCCCATAACAGGAACAGCCACTTAGGAGGAACATAGCAAGAGGACTCCGATATGTCGCTACTAATGAGCATCTACTGTAGTAAAATCAATTCATACAATATGCAAACATTTATGTGGATTCATAGAATCATAGAATATCAGGGTTGGAAGGGACCTCAGGAGGTCATCTAGTCCAACCCCCTGCTCAAAGCAGGACCAATTCCCAACTAAATCATCCCAGCCAGGCTTTGTCAAGTCTGACCTTAAAAACCTCTAAGGAAGGAGATTCCACCACCTCCCTAGGTAACCCATTCCAGTGCTTCACCACCCCCCTAGTGAAAAAGTTTGTCCTAATATCCAACCTAAACCTCCCCCACTGCAACTTGAGACCATTACTCCTTGTTCTGTCATCTAGTACCACTGAGAACAGTCTAGATCCATCCTCTTTGGAGCCGCCTTTCAGGTAGTTGAAAGCAGCTATCAAATCCCCCCCTCATACTTCTCTTCTGCAGACTAAATAATCTCAGTTCCCTCAACCTCACCTCATAAGTCATATGTTCTAGCTCCCTAATCATTTTTGTTGCTCTCCACTGGACTCTTTCCAATTTTTCCACATCTTTCTTGTAGTGTGGGGCCCAAAACCGAACACAGTACTCCAGATGAGACCTCACCAATATCGAATAGAGGGGAATGATCACGTCTCTCGATCTGCTGGCAATGCCCCTACTTATACAGCCCAAAATGTCATTAGCCTTCTTGGCAACAAGGGCAAACTGTCGACTCATATCCAGTTTCTCGTCCACTGTAACCCCTAGGTCCTTTTCTGCAGAACTGCTGCCTAGCTATTCGGTCCCTAGTGTGTGGCAATGCATGTGATTCTTCCGTCCTAAGTGCAGGACTCTGCACTTTTCCTCGTTGAACCTCATCAGATTTCTTTTGCCCAATCCTCTAATTAGTCTAGGTCCCTCTGTATCCTATCCTTACCCTCCAGCATATCTAGCACTCCTCCCAGTTTAGCGTCATCTGCAAACTTGCTGAGAGTGCAGTCCACGCCATCCTCCAGACCATTAATGAAGATATTGAACAAAACTAGCCCCAGGACCGACCCTTGGGGCACTCCGCTTGATACCAGCTGCCAACTAGACATGGAGCCGTTGATCACTACCCATTGAGCCCGAAGATCTAGCCAGCTTTCTATCCATCTTATAGTCCATTCATCCAGCCCATACTTCTTTGACTTGCCGGCAAGAATACTGTGGGAGACCGTATCAAAAGCTTTGCTAAATCAAGGAATAACATATCCACTGCTTTCCCCTCATCCACAGACCCAGTTATCTCATCATAGAAGGCAATTAGGTTAGTCAGGCATGACTTGCCCTTGGTGAATCCATGCTGACTGTTCCTGATCACTTTCCTCTCCTCTAAGTGCTTCAGAATTGATTCCTTGAGGACCTGCTTATCAGCTTTATTTATTTTTTTAATCAACAATATCTAGTAGGAGTACAATGCCTCAGTTCGAAGATACTAAGTAACAAGAGTCTCATGGGATTCTAAAAAGCTGAGGAAATCTGTGTAATTTAAATGAGATAAAGACAGTAACTGTAGTAGAGATGGAAAAAACTGTTTAATCCAACACACTGAAAGGTTAAACATAAAAATAGAGTTTAAGTCACTTTGAAAATATACCTGTCAAGAAAACGTTCAAAGAGCCTCCACTAAGAATGTCATCCAGTCAACATTTAAAGTTCTCCAGGCAGAAATCCCTTTGATGTTAATTAAATAAATAAACAAAAAAATCTAACAAACAATGAAGTCCATTAAAGTGAGAAACCAGCAGCATAGTCTAGCACAAGACATACTGCAAGCTCATGTTGAGCAAGTTTTCCAGCATAATTCTGCCAAAGCACCACTTCTGCCTGGTAGCATTTTCAGACAGAAGTTGGGTAGAAGTTTTGCAGATTCAGTAAAGTTATGAATGAACACGTTCCACGTATGTGTCCACCCAAATTTGGAGCAAAGAACTACCAGGGCAAACCACTTGGACACTTAGTACCCTTCGAAGGTTTGCTGTCATTTGGAAGGAGATCAGGCATCTACTCTCAATTTTGGAATTAAATGACCATGTGTTTTAAATGCTAAAAAATCACTTCTAGAACTAAATTACATTTTCAGATTTAATTCAGTGCCACAAGTTAATTGCAATTCAGCTGTAATTTATTTCTTGTACTTTCACTATCCTTGCCAAAAAAACAAAACAAACAAACAAAAAAAACAAACCACAAGAAAAACAACCTCACTTAAGAAATTACTAGTTATAACCCTCGCATTTCTCTATCAATCTGAAAGTCAAATGTATTTCTCTTCTTACCTCCAGCAGAAAGGGTAATTGTGCTTGAAAGTACTGGTGTGAACCAGTCTACCTTGTTCTTTCAGAGATTTGATGATGTTCTTATCTGCATCCTAAAGAGAAAAAAAAGGTTTTCTGAACAGAACTTTTAACTATTCTAGGGAATATTCATTCAAGGTTGGGTCCTCAATTTAAAAAAAAATATTTTTTTTAAAATCAGTATTTACATGCTATGATGTGAAACAATGTTATGGTTGCAGAATTTGTATATTTTCAATGATGTGCATCTACTGTGGAGGTGCCATAACAACTACTCTAAGATTCTTGAAAGGGAACATGCTCCCCAAACTGGGATGCATACCTGCAATTCTAACTTCACCTTATTTTTGTATGTGTGTACAATATAACTTTATTTAAAAGTCACAAATATTTATGCATACCCAACACCAGCCAGACACACAAATTCAGTTATGTTTTCAGCTATGCTGTTTTGATACCATAACATTAAGTCTTTTGGGACGTATCTATGCAATTGCTTCAAACCTGATCTTTGAACCTCTTCACTAAATTTGCACTACTTTATAGCGTGAAACTGATGTGGAATGATTCTAAATTTAGATGTGAAGGCCTAGAAACCAATAAAAGACATTTTATCATCTTTTATAATACCTCACCAACTGAATTTTTATTATTAGATTCAGGCCCCAAGTCGGAGCAGTAACTGATATTCAAAGAAAGCCTGCTGGACTAGTTAATTGCTACAAATTATTCCTTTGATTAAAAAAAAATGTGCTAGGAAGTTTGATAGAACAGCGCTCCCATGGCGAAAAGACAATTCAATATCATGAAGCCATTTTTTAAGAGCATAAAACTCTGGCTTACAGTACCAGTATCCTAAACATGAGATCCTCAATATTTCCTATTATTCTTACTGCCTTATACCTATTAGCTGGTAACTGGAAAATATTTGAATGTGTGTGCATTATCCTGTATGCGCATCCTGGGTTTCAGCTTCACAGTTTTCATACCATTTCCCCCCTCCCCCTTTTTAAAAAAAAAAAAAAAAAACTCGTTTAGCTATCAATGTTACAAGTGGGAGATCCTTATTAAAAAAAAAAAAAAAAAAACTAAACAAAAAACTTGATTCTTCCCATGACAGGCATATAGAGTAGGCACTAGAGTACACTCTCCTTTCCTTTTTCTAAGACTTACATTATTGTTAACATATCAAGTTACTTATTTCCCTAACATTGTAATTAACATTTTGTGAAGTGACAGTACACAAGAAATCCATATTTCTCTGTTGTAGTCCCAACTGGAGAAGGATAACCTTTTTTAATACAAAGTCTTTGTAACATGGCTATCAAAAACATACTGAAGACAAAACCACCTGGGGAAAGAAAAATGAGTTTCTACCACATGGAAATGCTAGATCAAATAAAAAAAAAAAAAAAAAAAATTTTTTTACTATTTCCCCAAGTCCACCAACCTTCACATATTGTCCAGCAAAGTCCGTCACTTCTGCTGTGAAGTAGCCTGAAGCATCAACAGGACAAACTGGAACTGAATCTTTCTGAATAATATTAAAATCCATGCAGACTCTGTAGTCATCCTAAAACAGAAGTACAAAATATGTTATTCCTAAATGTAGCTTTCAATAGTCAAGACTTAGGAAAAGGGATTAAAAACTTAATATAAAGCTACTTCATAATTATACAAAAAACAAACAGTCAAATAATCCCCAAAACACTTTTGAAAGCATTTTTAAGCAAAATACTTCATCCATCAAGATGAAAAGGATGATGTAGGGCACACTTGTTCCCTATCACTTAGGATTGTGCCAGTTTTCTAGGGAAGGGAACAAATTTGCTCTATTTTGCAGCTTCTGCCCATCATTTCAAAATAAAGGGCTGGGGAAATACATTTCATGCTACTGTATGAATTAAGAGGGTACACTGAAGTTGTGGTATCTCCTTAAAGCACGTGCCTATAATTCTGTTTCTCAGACGACATGTCATTTTTAAGAGCTCTCCACTCCTTGGTCCATGCTCTCCACATTTAACTGATATGATTTCCCCCAATGCCTCAGTTCTCAAGCCTTTTAAACCTTTTAATCAATAAAACTAAGCATCAGACACATCAAATACCCTCATGCTTTAAATGTGGGGGAGGAGGGGAAAGAGGGGGACAGGACAGTTAGAGTACTCATCCCAAACAGCAGCCAAACCTGAAACTGTCACACCAAATTAAAAGCTAAGTGTTGCTTTCCTACTGGAGTTGGAAAGTACATTCTTGCCACGAAAGGCACATGAGCACAGAAAAAAAGTTAGCAACTAAAACTCTGACATCACCTTCAGGAGGAAACAGGAAGAAACCAGAGCATCATTTTATTTTCTTGAAAAGCAAGGCCTTTGTACATGCGAAGAGCAGAACCGTGCTATAGGTGAGGTCCCCTTTTGACACTTGCAGGCTATTGCATTTTCTCTGACCAAACCAGGAATGGACTTTGGGTTTGAGAAACCACTATTGACAATGTTCGTTAGATATGGTTGCAGCTGAACTGTTGCGGAACATGGTCAGTCCTCCTTTACACTTGCTGCTAAGCCTTCCTCAGATCCAATCTTTGTCAGCAGCAATTCTATTTTGTAGCACAGTCAAAGCTCTTGTTATAAAATCATACTACAGAACAGCTTCTATTTGTTTGGCTAGCACAGCTATTATATCCTTGTCCATATTGGTCAAGGAAGTCATGCTACAATCAAGTGTTATGGATGAAATAGTGAAGCTCACTCACAGTGAGCACAAAAATCAACTGTTACAAGGACTAAAGCTTTACATGTAAAAAACACCCTCAGGTTTCAGCGATCAATTGGCTCTAAAGACACCACTGACTTTCTCCTCCTCAGCCTACTACATGTACAGTATCTATCTGACCTCATCTGTGTGATTTAGCTCATTTGGTTATTAGATCAATTCCTTGGTTAGTCTTCCATCATCCATTATCATTACATGTAGCAGGCAGACTGTGGTGTTAGTGTAAACCAGATAAAAAAAACAAAGCAAGAACTGGAATTACCCCAATAGGGCTAATATCATGAACTGTAAAAGGCTTCAGAGAAAGAGCCAATGCAGAGCACATCAAAGCCTAGCATACTGACATCTGTCCTATATATGACTATGACCCCTCAGCATTATAGGATCTGGGCTAAGAGGTGGCACACTGTGGTATTTGCATCCTCAATGCAGCCCACGAAATATATAATGACCTAATTACTCCAGTTTTCAACTGCTGGGTGCCTTGACTCTGAACAACTCAGACTTGAAGCTTTCCAGACTGATCTACCATTTAATTAGTGAAAACTTACTTGGGTGAGCATGCCTGAATTCAGGCATAGATATCGGAGTTGCAATGATAGCAAGCTCCATAAGAAAACAAGTAAGGCAGTGATCATGTATGTCCATGACGGATATCTTTATCTTGTGACACTGAGACGTACAAAAAGATTAAAAAAACAAAATGAAACAGAAGGTGGTGGGGGGAAATCTATATGAAACTAAGTCTCTCCCAACAGTTGTTTCCTTCTTTGAAAAAAAATTACAAAGAAAATAACTGGAAAAAAAAGTTATGGAAAACTTAGGACTAAAAGCTAAAATTCAACTAAAATAAAGGTTGTGATGCAACAACCATGATTCTATACTGTCTCAATCATGATTCTATACTATCTCAAGCCCATATCATTCAGTGGCTAGGCATTTAGCGGCATTATAGCGTCTGCCATTTGAAGCATGGAGTCAAGTATGGGGCTGGTATTAACACTTACATGATAAATAGCTGGATGGGGGCAAACCCTGGTTATAAGATGCGAAAGATCTGCTATATAGCTAGCAAAAAAAAAAAAAAAAAAAAAAAACCTCAAAACCACTGTATGTTACTGTAGATGAAGAACTGTCCAGGATGCTGAATTTTAGTAGCACGTACTTTCAAATAAACAAAGATCAGAAATTTAATGCAAGGTTTATGCAGGCTGGTCTTGTTTTCTGATCTATGTTCTTTTTGAATTGTGTGATATTTAGTTTCATGAGCTGGCTAACTGTGAACTAGTAGGGGACATGCTAGCTCAAGTTGGGGGAAAGACAGTATCGCAAACTGGTCTTGGATTAAGAAGTGTTCTAGAACTAACTGCATCTTTTTTTTCTCCCTTTAAGTTTTGGTTAAGAATCCTTTTCACAGTAATACATGGAGGATGGATTTCTGAGATCTCATGGTGCAGAACACATCTATAGAATACCAAAGGTTCATACTGAAGCCACATTTTACATCATTATGTATCCTTCCCTCAAGGAACTTCTCTTTATTCAGAGACAGTACACTAGGTAACAGAACAAGCAACGAGTGGTTGTTTAAGATGTTTAAATATTTCATGGAAGGTGTGATTCTCCTCAGTTCCCCCCCACGCCCCCACTTTTCTCTCTTTTCCCTCCTTGTTGCTACTTATATACCCCTTCTTCTCCCCCACCCCAACGCCATTCATTTCACTTCCTAATACAAAAAAAAGTAAATGAAGTGATAGAGAAGAAACTGAACTACAAAATGTGCTCATCAGAACTACGGTCACATGGCTTTTTAGGCTGTATCTCTCTTCTCTCTCCTCTACCTGTTTTTCTCTTTAATTACACTGAAAGCGTTTTCAGGACAAGGATCAGGTTTCTCCTATGCATTTGAACAGCACTTAGGTCATTGGAGCCCTGATCCTAACGGCAGCCTTTGGGAGCTAGTGCTTTTTTGAACTAACTGGAGGGGATGAGGTGAGATGCAGAGTTGCTAAAGAAGAAAAGGTTTCAACGTTCAAATCAAATGTGTTATTTAAATATGTCCTTAAATAATTCCTTCTGAAGACAAAATATCCATGTATTCACATATCAATTTGCTATATCATGAAGTTATCTACTCTACAGGCAAGTAACAGAAAATTTGGTCTGTGGAGTTAGAGCCATACAACAACATATGCACTATTTGCTATGCATTAAACTGATAAAATCAAAGTTTTTAAGAGATACTAACAGACTGCTAATTATTTCATAGCAGACAGCTTTTTTTCTCTAAGTTAATTTATATTTTACTGCTTAGTCCTTGTGTACTAACAACTGTAACAGGTTCTGTGAAATTTTCAAACTTCCTTTATCACACTAACACTAACACTCCCTGTGTGGGTTCATCACTTTTCAGTTAACACTTGATCCTGAGTCTGCTTTTATTTGTAGATATGGTGAGGCAATTGTTAAATTAAGGCAATTGTGAACCTTCTTTGCCTCTCTAACCAGTTTATTCTACTTATGTAATTAAAAGTAAAAAGCAGGTTGTTTTCCTGTGTAATATTTGTATAAGAATTTTCATCTTGACAACATGAAATAAAGCATAGGAATATACACATTCTTCAAAAGGAGACAACTAAATAGGACGTCACTGAGGCCAAAAAAAACAAGATTCAAAAAAGGGATTGGACATTTAGATGGATAACAAGAACATCCTGAGTAGCAGCAGTGCATGCCAACATACAATTTGCAAGAGAGCATATATTTAATGCTTCAGGAATTAAACCAATTTCTAACTACCAGAGGTTAGGAAATGTCTTATATCTTCCTTGGATGCATCCGTTGTTTGCCACTGAGACAGGATAGCGGATTAAGCAGACCATGGATCTGATCTAGTATGGTAATTCTTGGGTTTATAAAGGCCAACTGATTAACTCTTAAGAGAATCTGTCCAACTTTTCTAGTCTTCAATATCTCAAGCAAATTGGGGAAAGGAAAAGGAAATAAAACATCCTTAAAAAAAAAAAAAAAAAAAGACCATTGTGCAAAGAACTCTTTTAGCCCAAAGGGACATAAAGAAGGTACAGAAACATGTTAAGTCATTTTATATGCTCACCACATATAAATTAACAAATGATAAAATGTTGAAAGGCATAGCATGCTGAACAGTCCTGATATTTGTTCAATTTATGAATTAGAACAGCTGGTCCCTACTTAGCAGTAGAGTACTCAGTTCTTCTTTGTGATGAAGCTGGCATTTCTCGATCTTCAGGGAAGAGAAGGAGCTAGAGCACTCAGATGCTACAGGGATGGACATTTTATGAATAGTAAAGATGACAGTAATGGACATCTAAACTAACTCCCCACTGATGTGCAAGTAAAGGGCAACTGCATCTACAAAGAGAAGTTTGAGCATTCACCAGAACGCAATGTTTTAAAAGCAGCTGATTACCCTTCTTGGCCTGCAGAGAGTCAGCATTGTACATCTGTAAGAGCCCTTGGAGGCCATGGGAACATGCTCCAGACGAAACATATAATAAAAGTTAGTTTTTACTTACAGCACCGAAGTAAGGAGCCTGATGTACAACCCCGGTACCTTCTTCCTCCTTCACATAGTTGTCTGTGACCACAGTGAAAGCACCATTGTTTTTACACTGCAACACACAAATATTGAAGTATTATATTCTTTTTCAGACATACAGGAAAGTAGCATTTTTCAAAATGATTGGAAAATGTACATTGAACAGGTCAACTGTTAAGTCAAAAAGCTGCAATAGCTAGAACTATATTTTAGTTTGCTTTATACATAGGGCATTTTTAACCACTTATCTCAGCTAAAATGCCAAGCCAATCCATTCTTTTTACACAGCACCAAGAGTGTAAGACTAAATCTAAGACTTCTGTTGACAACTTCACAAGTTGACTAATACATATCCTTGCACTGATGCAATCTCATGCTTGAGACTACAAATTAATAGGATCCTATAAACAAGATACATAATAAAAGAAATTTCCAGCCATTTATAGACCTATATATACACACACATACATATAATAATTATTTTATAAACAAAGCAGCTTCCACATCTCCATTGTTTCTTATTACCATAAAAATAGGGGGGGTTGCTACTAATTATTTTAAGTCAACTTACAGGATGATAAGCACAAAGGAAAGCATGAAGGTAAAAGTTTGGGATGACATTTAACATTAAGTTTTAACTTTAATGGTGGAAGAAAACCGTGAAAGATAACGGAACCAATTATCTGCCATCTGTTCAGCAAGCTGATAATTAAGAGTAATGAGCCATTTTCGTATCCCTCACATAATTTAAAAGTAACTTAAAATGAACTATCCTGGTGATCACAAATGAAGCAATGATTTGTCACAGTACTGTATTAAGTTTTGTCTTGGTCTGTAATACAGTAAAAGCTTTGTAATCCGGCATGTTGGGGAAATGGGGGGTGCCAGTAAGTGAAAAATTCCGGTTAAATAAAGAAGGAAGGAGTTTGGGTGCAGGGCTGGGGCATGGGAGGGGGTGTGGGATCTGGGAGGGACTTCGGGTGCAGGAGGGGGTTCAGGGCAGGGGGTTGGAGTGTGGGAGGGGTTTTGGGGTGCCAGATCCAGGGGGCACTCATCTCGGGCAGCTCCCCACAAGTTGCATCCTGTCTCTGCTGTTCCTAGGCGGAGGCGAGGCTAGGCATCTCTGCACGTTGCTCCCGCCCCGCGTACTGGCTCCGCAGCTCCCACTGGCCAGAACAATGGCTAATGGGAGATTTGGGGGCGGCGCCTGCGGGCAGAGGCAGCATGCAAAGCCACCTAGTCACGCCTCCGCCTAGGAACTGCAGGGAGCCACCCAAGTTGAGCGCCCCCCGGATGCAGCACCCCGAAACCCCTCCCATGCCTTAAGAACCTAAGAATGGCCGTACCGGGTCAGACCACAGGTCCATCTAGCCCAGTATCCTGTCTATCGACAGTGGTCAATGCCAGGTGCCCCAGAGGGAGTGGACCTAACAGGCAATGATCAAGTGATCTCTCTCTCCTGCCATCCATCTCCATCCTCTGATAAACAGAGGCTACCATTCCTTACCCATCTTGGCTAACAGCCATTAATGGACTTAACCACCATGAATTTATCCAGTTCTCTTTTAAACGCGGTTATAGTCCTAGCCTTCACAACCTCCTCAGGTAAGGAGTTCCACAAGTTGACTGTGCGCTGTGTGAAGAAGAACTTCCTTGTATTTGTTTTAAACCTGCTGCCTATTAATTTCATTTGGTGACCCCTAGTTCTTGTATTATGGGAATAAGTAAATAACTTTTCCTTATCCACTTTCTCCACATCACTCATGATTTGAATATACCTCTATCATATCCCCCCTTAGTCTCCTCTTTTCCAAGCTGAAGAGTCCTAGCCTCTTTAATCTCTCCTCATATGGGACCCATTCCAAACCCCTAATCATTTTAGTTGCCCTTTTCTGAACCTTTTCTAGTGCCAGTATATCTTTTTTGAGATGAGACCACCACATCTGTACGCAGTATTCGAGATGTGGGCGTACCATCAATTTATATAAGGGTAATAATATATTCTCCGTCTTATTCTCTATCCTCTTTTTAATGATTCCTAACATCCTGTTTGCTTTTTTGACCGCCTCTGCACACTGCATGGACATCTTCAGAGAACTATCCACGATGACTCCAAGATCTTTTTCCTGACTTGTTGTAGTTAAATTAGCCCCCATCATATTCTATGTATAGTTGGGGTTATTTTTTCCAATGTGCATTACTTTACATTTATCCACATTAAATTTCATTTGCCATTTTGTTGCCCAATCACTTAGTTTTGTGAGATCTTTTTGAAGTTCGTCACAGTCTGCTTTGGTCTCAACTATCTTGAGCAGTTTAGTATCATCTGCAAACTTTGCCACCTCACTGTTTACCCCTTTCTCCAGATCATTTATGAATAAGTTGAATAGGATTGGTCCTAGGAGTGACCCTTGGGGAACACCACTAGTTACCCCTCTCCATTCTGAGAATTTACCATTAATTCCTACCCTTTGTTCCCAGTCTTTTAACCAGTTCTCAATCCATGAAAGGACCTTCCCTTTTATCCCATGACAGCTTAATTTACGTAAGAGCCTTTAGTGTGGGACCTTGTCAAAGGCTTTCTGGAAATCTAAGTACACTATGTCCACGGGATCCCCCTTGTCCACATGTTTGTTGACCCCTTCAAAGAACTCTAATAGATTAGTAAGACACGATTTCCCTTTACAGAAACCATGTTGACTATTGCTCAACAATTTATGTTTTTCTATATGTCTGACAATTTTTGCCACAACCCCCTGATCCCTCTCCCACACTCTGACCCCCTTGTGGCTGTTTCTCCACCTAGGAGCAGCAGGGACATGCTGCTTCCAGGGAGCCACGCAGAGCCAGGTAGGGAGCCTGCCAGCCCTGCAGCAACCGGACTATAAACCAGACTTTCTATGAAGATTAGAAATGCCCGTTTATAGAGCTTTCCGGTTGGTACAGGGCCAGATAACACAGCTTTTACTGTATTGAGATGCAGAGAGGCTACCATACAAACCTTTCAACACGTTAGTGTAGATCCTATCTTTATACCCTGCAGTCCAGTTAATGGCTACAACTGTGATTCCCACCTTCTTCCAAAAATAGGTCTGCTCCCTATTGAGTTGATGAACTCCTTTTACCTCTGCTGACTTCAGGAACTGACTGCATACACCAACTATTCTTTTATGTAAAGTAATTATATATCAGCAGTTCAGTATTTTAACTATTTATATCATTCAGTCAAGTTCTATCAAAATGTTTATACACCTATTCTATTCTCCATAACTCATTCCCATGATGTGTATTAAACTATGTTCTCAGTACAGTAAAATATGTACTCCTGCTTTAAGTGCAGCATAACAAGACATCCATAAAGACTGGAAATGCGAACAGTTACAGCAATATAGGGTCTTAATACTCCAAATGTAAAAGCACAAAGAACCTCCAATTTCAATGTCATCATAATTCCACTTCTGAATATGGAATTTATGGTTTTAGAAGGCAGAGAATGAGGATGCTGGCTTCAACTGAACGGAGCTAGGTCATAGATACTATGGAATACTGACTGTTCAATAAAGAGTCCTCTGAAAACCTAGAGTCATCCCCAGGACCAGCACCAGGGTTTTTGCCGCCCTAAGTGACAGCACTCCTCTGAGCATTCGTCGGCGGGTGTCCTTCCGCTCCGCGTCTTCGGGGCACTTTGGCGGCGGATCCCGGAGTGAATGAAGGACCCGCCTCCGAATTTTCACCGAAGACCCGGAGCGGAAGGACCCCCTGCCGCCGAATTTCCACCGAGAACGGCAAAATGGTGCCCCCCCAAATCCTGCCGCCCTAGGTGACCACCTAGGGTCGCCTAGTGGAAGCGCCGGCGCTGGTCATCCCTACTCTCAATCTTCATCACCACCAGGGTGTGTACTTGTATGAAGTATGAGCATAAAGGACATAAGAAAGAAAGATAAAAACAGAAGCAGCCAACTTTCTGGCAAAGTGACAATGCTCTCTGTGTTTGGGGAAATGGAGGCCTGAGATTTAACTTGCTTGGTATTTTACCTATTTTCCCCACGACATCTTGACAGTTGGGATTTTATTTCAACATATAGCCAGTATTATCAGTAAATCCAGTCAAAGTATGGGTCTTAAAATAAATGAAAGCAAATTCTAAAGAAAGCACAATATTCATTTTGTCATCATATCAAGGGGAAATATTGATAAAAAATGTACAACTATTTAAAATTGCAGTCTCTTGGTTTTAACATTGTCATTTGGTTCTGTCTCTAAACACAAGACTGACTTATCTTACCTTAATAAAATATTCAAATAGTGGTTTATATTTCTTGCCTTTAAGAGTAATGCCAGGAAACCTATGTAGAAAAAGATTTATATGTACACACATTAACACACTGTAAATTGCACTAGTTGTCTTATAAAGACTAAATATAGAAGTACTATTTTTCTCTTTTTAAATATTTTTCATACTGAAATCTGATATGAGGAAAAGCACTTGTTTTCCAAATAGTTTGCTTCCTACTTCTACCTTTATTTGTCAACTTTAACACTAAATGAAAGCTGAGATATTTGTTAACGATTTGCCACTAGTATAAATTCATTATCCCCACAATAAAGTAGACGTTTATAAATTAATGCAGTAGCAAAGCATAAATCAGTAATCCACTTCATAAGAAGCTATGATAGGACCTTCAGGAAATAAAAAATAAACTGGTTATAGTGGCGCTCTGTAGTATAAGCAGAGTGTCTTTTGGTATTTACAAGAATGAATAAAACTAAGTAAACATTAGCCCAAAATTACTAACTCCAAGCTAGAGAAATGTAGAAATGTCTAGAACTGTAGAAATGTAGAAAAATCTAGAACTCCAAGTTGAGAAATGTAGTCTCCTGACAACACCAGAAGAGGATGAGAACTTAGAGCTCTAAAAATGGACTGAAACAATTAATGTCCCAAGCTTCAAAGAAATTAGTTCCAAGACAGAAAAAAACAAATTTTAACATGCTGGAAAACAGCACAGAAAACATGAAGGTGTGAACTATACAGGTGAAGAATAACAATAACACAGGGAGGAAAATCTGGGAAACTAATAAATCTTCCACTATTAAAAAAAATCCGTAAATACTAAAGAGCCAATATACGAGAGACAGATGCATAACTTGCTTAAGATTTTTCTAGAGAACTGCATTCATTCTCAAAAAGATGTTAAGGTTACAAAAAATGCAATTATTTTGTAAAAAGGGGTAAAAACTGGTTTTATCTAGGTGCAGGAAGTTTCCAGTTCTTGGAAGACACCCAAGAGTGGTTAGGGTATCATTGCAAAAGGAAAGGTAAGGATGGGCGGGAAGGGGAGGGAGCATAAATGTTTCTGTCATACTGTATGCCTTTTATAAAAATTATGTTTTTTATTGAAGGGTAATAAAAAAGGTATATCTCTTTACAGCAGCATTTGAATTATGAGGTTTTATTTGCTATTCTAAACTGTATTGGGATGAATAAAACAAATAAAAAGTCCTTAAAAATGTGTGCTGACACTAGCTTTACAAGCGGAAGAGGTAGACTACCATATGGGAAGGATACTGAGATACTAAAGACAATTTTTTTCCTACTCTGGCTTCCAAAGTTATTGTGTTTACAACCTTTTCCTTAGCTACAATAAACCCAGATGCAGATTCTACGCTGACAAAAACTTCCATCCAAGCCTAATTTGCAGCGACAGATCTCAAACCCCTTGACAGGCTGTAGCAGGATGTACATAAAAAGGCACTCATGTGTTAAACCACTCTCCTAAGAAAGCAGTCTTGGATTCTGCAGTTATCTAACTTCTTGCAGCAGTTCATTACTTATTTATAAAAAATGGAAGTTCAAAAGTGTGCAATAATTCATGTACTTGCCTGTCAAGTATCACATATTCACTTTCAGATTTGTACAGTGCTACCAGCCTGGCTTCCATCAAAATATAAATCTTCCCTGTGGCACTATCTAAAAGGGAAAAAAAAACAAAAACAAATGAACACTCTACTTTTGCACCATTACAAAAGTTCCCATTTTACATAAGAGCAATAAGACAGCAGGTCTAAAACTACCCAGAATAATTCTGTGCAAAGAGCTAAAATTTAGAAAACACCCTCTTGACATCAGCATTATCACAAACTCCCCGGATTGCAGAGCTGATGCTTTCAGGACCTGACCCACTCAACTGACTTTTAGCAGCCTTTGCATTGAAATGCCATGGTTGCCTTAACAGATAGTTTTTCCACTGTTCTTTCTGGCAAGGGAAGGCAACCAGATAGGAGCAGCCCAGCCAGGTAAAACTGAGGGCAAAACACATAGCTAAACTATAATAAATTAAACAGGAGCTGCAAGAATTAGTGGGTCAATGCTTTACATAACAATCACACACTATCCCATTTTGCTGCATTTCTGAGATTTATTAGAACAACAACATGAAATTACTCTTAGCTCCTTTTTTCTTGGATTTAAAAAAAAAAAAAATGAAGGTAAATGGGAAGCTTTAGATCAGGGATCTCAAACTCAAATCACCACGAGGGGTACATGAGGACTAGTACATTGGCCCGAGGGCCGCATCACTGAAACCTTTTCATACAACGATAAAAACGTATAGTCAAAAATGAAAAAAAAAAATGAATAATGTAGTATGCTATTAAAAGTCAATGTATTCCCTTTTTTAAAACTGTAATGCGAAAAGTCAGTGCTAATTTTGACAGTCATTTCATTTTTGGCCACTTAGCTGGCAGCGTTTTGTATCAAGCCAAGCATCAATATTAGGTTTGATATCCTGAGACTAAACCAATCTCAGTGTTGCTTTCAAATGTTCATCAGTGAGCCTTGACCTTAACACAGATTTGTTAATCTTCATGGAAGAAAAAAAACTGTTTATGTTCATATATATCTATATACATCTGTATCTGTACTTCCAAACATTGCCATTACCCTTGAGGAAGCAGAGAATAACATGGGAAATCTTTCTTGTGAAAGAAACCGGTTTCTTTCACAATTCCAACCTCTGTATACTTCTGCTTAAAAATGGTATCACACTGAAGCTGTGGAACGAAGTTGAAAATATGGTTCAAGTGCCTTGAAATCTTTAAACCACACATCAAACTGTTTGTGTAAGTTACAAATTATATCTGCATATTCTTTCAAGGATTTGGGTTCAGCTTTTCCTAAGGAATTCAGAGTCGAGAAATGGACCAAATTGCCAGTAGTCAACTGTTTCTCCCAAAAAGTAAGCTTGACTTTGAATGACTTAACATTGTCATATATCTGTGTTATCACCTGTTTTCTACCCTGAAGCTTCAAGTTCAGTGCATTCAGGTGATCAGTTACATCTGGATGCAGATAAAAGTGGAATCAGCAAACTGTGGAGCCTCCTTGTTTTTCATTTTCATGAAGGAATCAATCTCCTCCCTAAGTGCAAAAAACACTTCAAAACATTTCCATGACTCAGCCATCTAACTTGAGTGTGATACAGAAGTTCTCCATATTCACTGTCCATACTTGCTAGAAAAGAAGTGAACTGTCTGTGATTCAGATCTCATGGACGTATAAAATTAACAGTTTTAACAACTACATCCATAACTTCCTTCATTTGTAGACACTGTAGACTACACAGGGCTTCTTGGTGCAAAATGCAATGTATACTGGTGAAGCAAATTCCTGGTATATTGAGACTGTTCAGTTTGGTCTTCAATAATCCAACCACAACAATGTTTTCAGAGCACATTGATGGGGCACCGTCCGTAGCCAAAAAGATATGAGTTTGTTCCATGGCAGCGCAGCTTTTTCAATGCACTCTTCCAGTCCTTGAAATATGTCAGGTCCCTTCAGTGGCACTAAGTCTAGCAATTCTTCAGTTATATTCAAAATGCAATCCACACCTTTAATGAACACTGCACAATGTGCAGTATCTGATACATCTGTACTCTCATGAAGAGCAATTGAAAATGCTTTGCAGTTTTTTGCCATTTGAATTAATTGTTTTTGCACATTATCTGCTAAATCCATTATCCTGCAGGCAACTGTATTGGCAGACAAGCTTATGCCTTCAAAAACTTTCTTCCTATCAGGACATAAAATTTCACTGGCCATCACAAGGCATTCTCTTACGAATAGGCCTTCTGTAAAAGGCAGCGATGATTTAGCTATCATTTCGCTTATCATAAAACTTGCTCTTACTGAATCTTCGCTAGACTTGTTAATCTCCGAAAAGAAATTTCTTTGCTTGGCAAATGCTGCCAAAGTTTTTCCTCTCGGATTTTTCCAGTGAATACATCATATTTTTCATGGTGCATCATGTCGTAGTGCCAACACACGTTATACTCCTTGGGAACAGCAATCGTTTGCTGACAAATAAGGCATTGAATTTTATCTTTTACCTCTGTGGAAAAAATATAAATTCTCCCATTTGTCTTGGAAAACTCTTTTCTTCCATGAGTGTTCTTTTTTTCGATGAAGTCATTTCCGAGGGGGTTTTAATAAAATATAAACACTCATTTACTTTTAGAAGTACTTCTGTTAAAGTTCCCCATTCTGCCCCCGTCCCTGCCCCCACTCCACCCCTTCCATGAGGCCCCACCCTGCCCTGCTTCTTCCCGCCCCCATTCCAACCCCTTTCCCAAAGTCCCTGCCCCAACTCTGTCCCCGCCCCAACTCCACCCCCTCCCTGCCCCTATTCCAACCCCTTCCCAAAGCCCCACCACGGCCTCGCCTCTTCTCTGCCTCCTCCCTTGAGCATGCTGCGTCCCTGCTCCTCCCCCCTCCTGGAAAGCCTGAAGCGCAGGGATGGAGGTGGGGGAGCAGGGACGCAGCGCACTGGGGGGAGGGGAGCTTGGCAGGCCGCAGGAAATAATGCGGCCCAAGGGCCGCGTGTTTGAGACCCCTGCTTTAGATAATCGAAGTTGAACCTTTATCAAGAATAGCGTCATTCCTCCCCACCACCCCACCACTAACTCCCATACCCTTATATCAACATGGAATATTTTCCACTACTAAAGCAGATTGCTATTCTTCCTCACCCCAGCTACCTTTAAAGGTGTAGTTATAGTTTGACAATCAATTTAGGATTCTCCCCAAATTAGCAGAGGTCTACTACTCTGTACTGGATTAAATTATTATCCAACACCAAAATCAGCCATGATGCTGCCATGCAGGAGGCAATGAGATGTTTTTCCATAAATAATATTAAGCTCTTATATAGCACTTTTCATCCCCAAATATCACAATACTTTATAAAAGGAACATAAGTATCTTTATTCCCATTTCACAGATGGGGATACAAACACAAAGGTGATTTTTCCACAGTCAAACAAAAGATCAGTAGCAGAGCCAGGAATAGAAAACAGGTCTGACTCCCAGTCCAGTACCTGCCCTATCCAGTAGGCCATGTTGCCTTCACCTAAATTAATTTATTAATTTGAAGAGGCCTGTGGAAATCCTAGAAGTCCTGGACTTGGAAGAAACTAGCAGTAAGCACCTACTCTTGAAGATCAACCAATGTTTTGCCACTATGGGAGAGGCTGTGGCCATGTTCAGCTAGATGTGCTTTAAGAACAGTCTGAGGAAAAAATGGCATCTGAAAGCCAAATGTTTTTCTAGTGCTCATTCATTTTAGGAATTTAAGTTCCAAACAGTTGTTTGTTTATAATATTCTGTGGAAGACTATTCTAACTGAGGACAAGTTTGCTTGGTTTCTAGTTATAATGATGAACCAATATTTCCCGAACTAGATGTTCCTGAGTTAAATGCCATACATCCTCTGGGGACAATGTGATCCTTGGGTTAAATTAATTTTGTACATACAGCTGTTTAAAGGGCTTAGAGGCAGCAACAATTTAAAACGTTTCAGTTTAAAAATGTTGGGGGGGGGACTTTTTTCTAGCATACTTAGTGCATTTGGCAGCACATTACGTGTAGTCAGTGTCACTATTCCTCCAGTATAGTCAGTAAGCAACAGGTGAGAAAGAAGTTTAGACAATAGTGAAATGTGATTGCAAAATAATTGGTAGAAGGTAGGTGTTATGCCTGAAACTACGCTTAACTCTTTTTGAGCTGCATAGGTTTCAAGATGATTGTGCATCTTAATACTTGAGGAAGTGCTCAGGAATGAAGACTTAATGAACAAATATGAATTTATCCAAAAGCCTGTGTGTCTTAAGAAACGGTTGATTTGTCTCCCAGTGTTTTACATGTGCCACTACCTTAGGCATGCATAAATTACATTTTAAAATCTATGTTAAAGTGAAAACTAACTGTGCCATTTCATCTGCATTAAAAAAATGCCAGAGATAATCTGAATCACTGTATTTGGTTATGTATGCTGCAAATTTAGAAAAGGTCAGCAGTTTTGGAAAATCTGAAAAGTTCAAAGCAAAACTGACTGCTTACGTTCAAGTCAGTGAACATGATCTTAGTGTATTACATAGTCTAACTACAATAAATATTAAAATATACATTAGAAGAAACTTATCAGAACAGGGAATCATTAGGAGGAACTGCATTTCTTGTACGGATATTGCACGATACTCAGTTAAAAAAATTCCTTTCTGAAAATGATATGAGGAACAAAGGATGAAGATAACATTCCTCTGGCTGCTGAGAAGCTGGAGCTGTAAAGTTCTGAAAGATGGTGGGAGAAGTAGCAAGTAAAGTAAATCTATTTTGTTCATACATCCTACCCACCTGTTATACGTGAATTCCCTTTTCAACCATAGGAACGTGCTGCAGTGCGTCTCCGAATGTATCAGGGGCCCTTGAGGAACAGGCTACCTTACACACTGACTTGAACTAGCCTAATACGTTCTGATTCTCCTCACCAAAGGCAATGAGACAGTTTGGTCTGAAATGGTTGGGAAATGGGGCAAAGCAGAGAAATTGTCAGACAAGGAAAGAGTTAGGATTACTTGGTGTGAGACTCTTTGGGGAATGATGGGGGATTTACTGGTGAGATAACTAACACCCATATTGCATACCCGCTGTTGCTCACTATGTAGTAGTGTAGTATGAGCATTTAGTATGTAACTACTAGTCCTTTAGTACTCATGTAATAAAGCTACGATACAATCAAAGAGTACAAAATGAATGGAGATTTTAGCAACGGTAAATTGGACTCATCCTTCAGAACAGTATACAGTCAACTCCAGTGAAATGCTACATGTTGAATGTCAAACAGAATTGTCTATCACAGAAACTGCCATACACATGCATGAGTTCAATGGAACTACATTTTCACTGTATTTCATATCAAGTTAGCACTTGCCTTTTAGTTTCACATATTGCAATTCTGGGTTAACACAGAGGGCCAAGTTACTAGGCAGGGTCCAGGGGGTAGTTGTCCAAGCAACAAGAGAGATGTTTTCATCTTCATCCAATGGGAAGCTCACAATCACCGAAGGATCTTGAACATCCTTAAATGAAACAGAGATAGGGAGACGGATATGAAAGGTTTCTTGAGAGTTGGCGAGAACACACACTCCAAGGAAAAGCAGTGACAGCTGTTGTCACTCAGTTACCTGGTTCCTTTAGTGCCCTGCAATCTGGCTTGTCAAAAAACTCAGTAAGAGTGAATGCAGATGAGAACCAATTTAAGCATGTCTCTCCACCTCCCCCGTGTAGGCTACTTGACCAAATCACGAGGGACACAACTGCCTCAACATAGTCAGAGTTTATTTCTAAAGGCTGAGAGTTGGGTGCCTGACTCCTTCAGATGCCTTTGATAATCCCAACCTAAGATTATACAAAAATAATCCAAGATCATAACTGGTTAAAGGTTTCCTTCATAGTTTAATAATTTTTCAGCTGCTGAAATCTGGAGTTCAACATTCACCTAGTTTGTCCTAGGGGACCAGGAGTTGGGAGGACAAGCTATCGCTTGAGAAAATTTTCTCCTGGCAGGCAACTATTTTTAACCAAGGCACATAAACTATATGTTCTTAAACATAGGAGTACATGGATGTTTAAAACATACTGCACAACTGACAGATGGTTTTCTACCTCAGCCTCCAAGAGTCCTGCCTTCAATCAAGTCAAAGGAATCCCTTTGTATTATTAATATCAGTGTTACTCTAAGAGAAGTTGTCTCAGACACATTAGAGAGAGTCAGTGGTGCAAGTAAGCAGGTACGGTCAGATACAGCATACCATTAAGATATTTATTGCCGGTACACCGTACTGGAAAGACAGTTTCAGAACCACAGGGCACTCCCGGGAATCGCAGCGGTGAAAGGAGCAGAACGTGGGGTTGCCACTCCCAGTAGCCAGTGCCCCGCGCCAGCAGCTTCTCTGGCACAGCTGTAACAGGACTGCCTTCAGCCCCTCCCCCAGCCCTGTCCTCTGGTGAGGATGTACAGACCCCAGACAAGAGACACAGCTGCATGGAAGGGCTGGGGCAGTACAGCCCGGATCTGCTTGCGTGGCGCCACCATGCGGCCCCACGTTCTGCTCTTTTGGCCGCTGCAGTTCCCGGGAGAGCCCTGTGGGTCCGAAATCAGTATCTGGTGCAGCGGAAGGACAGAGCTCCCCCACCTGGCCCCCAGGTAACATGGGATGGGGAGGGGACGGGGAGAGGGTGGGGGCCCCCGGCTGGGAGGGGTCAAATGGGGGGAGGGGGGAGTGTCACGTGCCCCCCCCCTTTAGCTCATGCCCCCCTTTGTGTCCATCCCATGACTTGCCTATGCATACCGGTGAGAATTAAAACCTCCTCACACCACTGGAGAGAGTGAAGCACTTGCACAAGTTATAGTTTCTGTATTATCAATACTATTGGACTGTGGAAGACCTTAAATGAAGTTATGCCCTGACGAAGAGTCCAGAGTCTTAGGGTATGTCTACACTACGAAATTAGGTCGAATTTATAGAAGCCGGTTTTATAGAAATCAGTTGTATACAGCCGATTGCGTGTGTCCCCATATAAAATGCTCTAAGTGCATTAAGTTGGTGGACTGCGTCCACAGTACCAAGCCTAGCGTCGACTTCCGGAGCATTGCACTATGGGTAGCTATCCCACAGTTCCCGCAGTCTCCGCCGCCCATTGGAATTCTGGGGTGAGATCCCAATGCCTGATGATGCAGAAACAGTGTCGCGGGGGGTTCTGGGCACATGCCGTCAGGGCCCTCCCCCTCCGTCAGAACAACGGCAGACAATCGATTCGCCCCTTTTTACCTGGGTTACCTGTGCAGACAACATACCACGGCAAGCATGGAGCCCGCTCAGCTCAGCTCACCGTCACCATATGTCATCTGGGTGCTGGCAGACATGGTACTGCATTGCTACACAGCAGCAGTTCCTTGCCTTTTGGCAGTGGATGGTGTATTACGACTAGTATCCGTCATCGGTGTATTCCTCAGGGAGTTCAATCAGAGGCACCTGGGCAGACATGTTTTGTCTCCTGGAGACTAAGTCCTGGCGGCAGTCCTATTGAACTGTCTTGACGATGATGGCTAGCAGTCGTAGTACAGTATCTTCTGCCAAGCACCCAGAAGCTGCCGATGGCTATCAGTCATGCTGCACTGTCTGCTGTCAGCTTAAGATGTGAAAAATAGATGGACCAGATTTGTTCTATATTCATTTGCTTCCCCCTCCCTCCGTGAAATCAACGGCCTGCTAAACCCAGGGTTTTGAGTTCAATCTTTGGGGGGGGCCATTCTGTGTGACAGCTGTTTGTGTTGTTGATTTTAATTCCCTGTACCTGTAAGCCACGTCCTCACTCGCCCCTCCCTCCCTCCGTCAGACAATAGTTTCACGCCTTTTTTCAGTCCAGACGCCATAGCACTGGGATCATGGAGCCCGCTCAGATCACCGCGGCAATTATGAGCACTATGAACACCACGCGCATTGTCCTGGAGTATATGCAGAGCCAGAACATGCCAAAGCAAAACCAGGCGAGGAGGCGATTGCAGCGAGGCGACGAGAATGATGAGGAAATTGACATGGACATAGACCTCTCACAAAGCACAGGCCCCAGCAATGTGCAAATCATGGTGTTACTGGAGCAGGTTCATGCCATGGAACGCCGATTCTGGGCCCAGGAAACAAGCACAGACTGGTGGGACCGCATTGCGTTGCAGGTGTGGGACGATTCCCAGTGGCTGCGAATCTTTCGCATGCGTAAGGGCACTTCCATGGAACTTTGTGACTTGCTTTCCCCTGTCCTGAAGCGCCAGAATACCAGGACGAGAGCAGCCCTCACAGTTGAGAAGCGAGTGGTGATAGCCCTGTGGAAGCTTGCAACGCCAGACAGCTACCGGTCAGTCGGGAATCAATTTGGAGTGGGCAAATCTACCATGGGGGCTGCTGTGATCCAAGTAGCCAACGCAATCAAAGACCTGCTGATATCAAGGGTAGTGACTCTGGGAAACGTGCAGGTCATAGTGGATGGCTTTGCTGCATTGGGATTCCGAAACTGTGGTGGGGCGATAGACGGAACCCATATCCCTATCTTGGCACCGGAGCACCAAGCCAGCGAGTACATAAACCAAGCCAGCGAGTACATAATGTTGCTGCAAGCCCTGGTGGATCACAAGGGACATTTCACTAACATCAATGTGGGATGGCCGAGAAAGGTACATGACGCTCATGTCTTCAGGAACTCTGGTCTGTTTCAAAAGTTGGAGGAAGGGACTTTCTTCCCGGACCAGAAAATAACCATTGGGGATGTTGAAATGCCTATCGTTATCCTTGGGGACCCAGCCTACCCCTTAATGCCATGGCTCATGAAGCCGTACACAGGCAGCCTGGACAGTAGTCAGGACAACTATAGGCTGAGCAAGTGCCAAATGGTGGTGGAATGTGCATTTGGACATTTAAAAGCGTGCTGGCGCAGTTTACTGACTCGGATAGACCTCAGCGAAGCCAATATTCCAATTGTTATTGCTGTTTGCTGTGCGCGCCACAATATCTGTGAAAGTAAAGGGGAAATATTTATAGCGGGGTGGGAGGTTGAGGCAAATCGCCTGGCCGCTGATTACGCACAGCCAGACACCAGGGCGGTTAGAAGAATACAGGAGGGCGTGGTGCGCATCAGAGAAGCTTTGAAAACCAGTTTTGTGACTGGCCAGGCTACGGTGTGAAACTTCTGTTTGTTTCTCCTTGATGAACCCTCCGCCCCTCCCCCACCCCAGTTCATTCTACTTCCCTTTAAACTAACCACCCTCCTCTCCCCCCTTCGAGCACCGCTCGCAGAGGCAATAAAGTCATTGTTACTTCACATTCATGCATTCTTTATTAATTCATCACACAACTAGGGGGATAACTGCCAAGGTAGCCCAGGAGGGGTGGGGGAGGAGGGAAGGAAAAGGACACACTGCAGTTGAAAACTTTAACTCTTATTGAAGGCCAGCCTTCTGATGCTTGGGCAATCATCTGGGGTGGAGTGGCTGGGTGGCCAGAGGCCCCCCCACCGTGTTCTTGAGCGTCTGGGTGAAGAGGCTATGGAACTTGGAGAGGAGGACTGTTGGTTACACAGGGGCTGTAGTGGCGGTCTCTGCTCCTGCTGCCTTTCCTGCAGCTCAACCATACGCTGGAGCATTTCAGTTTGATGCTCCAGCAGCCGGAGCATCGACTCTTGCCTTCTGTCTGCAAGCTGACACCACCTATCCTCTTCAGCCCGCCACTTGCGCTCTTCAGCCCGCGATTCAGCCCGCCACCTCTCCTCTCGTTCAAATTGTGCTTTTTTGCATTCTGACATTGACTGCCTCCACGCATTCTGCTGTGCTCTGTCAGCGTGGGAGGACATCTGGAGCTCCGAGAACATATCATCCTGAGTCCGCCGTTTTCTCCTTCTAATCTTCACTAGCCTCTGTGAAGGAGAAACATTTGCAGCTGGTGGAGGAGAAGGGAGAGGTAATTAAAAAAAGACATTTTAGAGAACAATGGGTACACTCTTTCATGTTAAATTTTGCTGTTCACATTACACAGCACATGTGCTTTCGTTACAAGGTCACATTTTTCCTCTTATATTGAGGGCCTGCCGGTTCGGTGTGAGAGATCACTCATGCAGTGCCAGGCAACAGAATTCGGCTTGCAGGCAGCCATGGTAAGCCACAGTCTTTTGGCTTTTTTAACCTTCATAACATGTGGGAATGGTTTCAAACAGCAGCGCCCCCATTTCCCAAACCAAGAACCCGTTGGATTGGCCACTTAAAATGGGTTTGCAGTGTAAAAGGAGGGGCTGCGGTTTCTGGGTTAACATGCAGCACAAACCCAATTACCTTCCCCCCACACACCCAATTCTCTGGGATGATCACTTCACTCCTCCCCCCCACCGCGTGGCTAACAGCGGGGAACATTTCTGTTCAGCTGAGCAGGAACTGGCACTTCTGAATGTCCCCTTAATAAAATCACCCCATTTCAACCAGGTGACTGTGAATGACATCACTCTCCTGAGGATAACAAAGAGAGTGAAGGAATGGATGTTGTCTGCATGCCAGCAAACACCGGGTCCATATGCTGCCATGCTTTGTTATGCAATGATTCCAGACTACGTGCTACTGGCCTGGCGTGGTAAAGTGTCCTGCCATGGCGGACAGGATAAGGCAGCCCTCCCCAGAAACCTTTTGCAAGGGCTTCGGGAGTACATGAAGGAGAGCTTTCTGGAGATGTCCCTGGAGGATTTCCGCTCCATCCCCATACATGTTAACAGACTTTTCCAGCAGCTGTTCTGGCTGCAATTGCCAGGGCAAATTAATCATTAAACACGCTTGCTTTTAAACCATGTGTAATATTTACAAAGGAACACTCACCAGAGGTCCCTTGTGTGCCCTCAGGGTCTGGGAGCACGCCTTAGGTGAGTTCAAGGGTTACAGGGTCCAGGGTGATAAACATATCCTGGCTGTTGGGGAAACCAGTTCCTCCGCTTCCTTGCTGTGAGCTATCTTCATTGTCTTCATCATCATCTTCCACGTACCCAGAACCCGCTTCCCTGTTGCGTAATTCTCCATTGATGGAGTCAAAGCACACAGTTGGGGTAGTGGTGGCTGCACCCCATAGAATGGCATGCAGCTCCGCGTAGAAGCGGCATGTTTGCGGCTCTGCCCCAGACCTTCCCTTTGCCTCTCTGGGTTTGTGGTAGGCTTGCCTTAGTTCCTTAATTTTCACGCGGCACTGCTGTGCGTCCGTTATGGCCTCTGCCCTTCATGGCCTTTGAGACTTTTTCGCCATTTCATTTACTGCTATGGAGTTCAGCTAGCACTGATTCGTCTCCCCATATGGCGAGCAGATCCCGTACCTCCCGTTCAGTCCATGCTGGAGCTCTTTTGCGATCCTGGGACTCCATCACGGTTACCTGTGCTGATGAGCTCTGTGTGGTCACCTGTGCTCTCCATGCTGGGCAAACAGGAAATGAAATTCAAAAGTTCACGGAGCTCTTCCTGTCTACCTGGTCAGTGCATCTGAGTTGAGAGCGCTGTCCAGAGCGGTCACAATGAAGCACTGTGGGATAGCTCCTGGAGGCCAATAACGTCGAATTCCGTCCACACTACCCCAAATCTGACCCGCAAAGGCCGATTTTCCCCTCATCGGAGGTGGAGTAAAGAAACCGGTTTAAAGGGCCCTTTAAGTCGAAAAAAGGACTTCGTCGTGTGGACGTGTCCAGGCTTAATTCGATTTAACGCTGCTAAAGTCGACCTAAACTCGTAGTGTAGACCAGGCCTTACAGGATTAACATTTTGCATAATTGTGTAAGGAATATTTCCAACAGGAAAAATTTAAAAAGCAAGTGTTACTCAAACCCCACATCTTTTGAAGTAACATCAGTTTTATGGCTAGAATCTAAGTGGCAATACAGACCTACTATAGCTCTGTGAGCTTGTTACCTAATGGCAGCCTGCAGGAATGGTAACATTTTTGTTATAGAACTAAAGAACAAGTTTGGTATTTTTGTAACTAAAAGTAACAGCATTATCAGGCTCCATGATAGATTTTTAATGTGGAGTTTGATTATCTTTATAAACCTCAAACTGCATCCATTTATCTTTCCTACCTACTTCACAGAGGTGTTGTGTGAGTAACTTAATGCTTGCACGACTTGGCAAACAAATACTACATATACATTGAATATTTAGTAAGCACAAGTCTTCAAATTAGTGCTCTGATCTAAATAGATAGACTAAACAGGGTTGGGAAAGGTCGGTGCTCTAATAAAAAACCTTCAGGTGAAACCTAGATGGATATCTGAAGTTGTTCAAGTAAGTAGACAGCACTTTTCTTTCTGAATTGTTGGTGAAACAACAGCCCCCACTGCAACATGGTACTAGTCGGCCCTGTAACGTTAGAGGTGCCGCCTGGTACATGAAATATGAAAACCTGAAGATACGACCTCTTTTGTTTGCAAGAGAAGTGTGTTATCTGTAAAGTCCCTGACAAAAAGGTAAATGGGCAATGTTCTTCTGCCTGCCTAAAATCTCTCTGGAGTTTCAAATGAACAATTTATTCTTCACTTTCCCTCCTAAATAACTGGCTCCTGCATTCCACCCATAAAGGATACCACTTCCATGGCAAGAAAGCTGATCCTTTGGTGTACTGTACAGTCTCTCTCTAGTTTGTGTGCTATGAAATCATTAAATTTAGCAAAATATGCAAGGCTTTCCAAAGCGAAAAGCTCCAAGCAGCATTAAAAAGCTTTCTTAGGCCATTTTTACAACACCTAACAAATTAACATCATATGCATAAACCAGGAACACTCAAACAGATTATGTCACATTGCCATTTGTGCACTGAAAGCATCCCTGGCTCCTCTCCAGCAACACAGCTCAGAATCGGTAATTCCATTATGGAATGGGCAGCTATTTAAGTCACAGCTAAGGGCTGCTTCAGAAGGAATTCTTTCTATAAGCAGCTGGGGCGGCAACAGTCAGACTCAAACAGTTATGTAATGCTTAGATTATGGGCAATACCCAGTGAAGACTATGCTATCAATAAAATTTAGTCTCTACCAATTGTTAGACAAAGACTATGATGTTTCTAACCAGCTTGTTCTAATGTTTCACAAAGTACTAAACAGGCCAAGCAACTCAACAAAATCCTGGCATTTTGAAAGATGAATTATGTTACATTTACAAACGAAATAATTGCTTAGTATTTCTCTGTTTGAGTTATCTCAGTTTCCTTTACAATATACTTTTCTTTACTCAGACACAAAATGACTGGAATTTTATTTATTTTTCAATTGTGAAAGTTTGCTACATGGGGGCTTCTTCTAAGCACACTTATAGTTTCTGTTACACATTAAAACAGGGTTTTATACTATACAGTAACTCCTCGCTTAACGTTGTAGTTATGTTCCTGAAAAATGCAACTTTAAGCGAAACGATGTTAAGCGAATCCAATTTCTCCATAAGAATTAATGTAAATGGGGGGGTAGGGGGGGTTAGGTTCTAGGGAAATTTTTTTCACCAGACAAAAAAAATATATATTATATAGATATACACACAGTATACGTTTTAAACAAACAATTTAATACTGTTCACAGCTATGATGATTGTGAAGCTTGTTTGAGGTGGTGAAGTTAGAGGGTGGAAGAGGGAAGGATATTTCCCAGGGAATGCCTTCCTGCTAAATGATGAACTAGCACTCGGCTGAGCCCTCAAGGGTTAACACATTGTTGTTAATGTAGCCTCTCACACAAGACAGCACGAACAGGAGGGACAGGAGACAGCATAGCAGACAGAGACAGACACACATCTTGTGTGTGGGGGAGACAGAGAAAGAGAGAGCGAGAGAGAGAGAGAGAGAGAGAGAGAGATGCACACTGCCCCTTTAAGTAAGCTGACCCACTCTTAAGTGCATTGTCTTTTTAAGTGGATCAGGAAGTGGAGACAGCAGCTGCTGCCCCAAGCTCTCTGTGTCTCTCTCCGTCCGTTGGTGTCCCCTCCCTGCTCTATATGGAAAAGGGGTAAGCGGGGTGCAGGAGCAGGGGGAGGGGGACACCCTGACATTATCCCGCCCCTCCCCCCCCCTGCACAGCAAGCAGGAGTCTCTGGGAGCAGCTCCAAGGCAGAGGGCGGGAGCAGCACATGGCAGTGGGGGGAGGGACAGCTGAACTGCCGGCAATTGATAGCCTGCTGGGCGGCTGCAGCACAGGGAACTTAGGGGGAGCTAATAGGGGGGCTGCCAGTCCACCCTGGTTACAAGCCCCCACCAGCTAGCTGCGACGGGCTGCTCTTCCTGCAAGCAGTGGACAAAGCAGGCAGCTGCCAAATGACTTTAGAAGGAAGCACTGCACAACTTTAAACAAGCATGTTCCCTAATTGATCAGCAACGTAACAACGATACAACGTTAACCAGGACGACTTTAAGTGAGGAGTTACTGTACTAATAATATCCTGCTTCATTGCAGAAGTTCATGATTCCATTTCCTTCTTTCATTTCCTGAAACAAGGGCTAAGGAGTAGCTTTACTAATGGCACAAGAGAAGGCAGAGGAGCAACAAGTGGTATTTAAGCTGCAATACTGGATCTCAGATCACAGAATTCAATTCTCCTCCCACAACTCATCTGCTAACTTTGATAAGTTACAGGTGTGGCTGCTGAGCTGCCAGCTAGAGCTCCCCAGAAGATCAGATACAATATACAGGGAATCCTCTGCTGAGGTGAGCAGGAAAGGTGCAGTGTAAAATATTCACAGTAGAAACCCAACACAGTGAGGTACACAAAAATGTGTGAGGAAGAGTGGAGCAATTTCCCAGATCAAAAACTGTGAGAATGGTGAAAGGGGCAACAAATAATGACCAAAGGAACGGTCAGGAAAAAATCATAGCAGGACATATACATGACTAGGTCAGCTCTTTACTAGCACTATTCTATCAGTTTTGAGTATGTCGATAAGCCTACATTCCACCCAACTGAAGTATTAAAGCTTTCCGGTCCAAAACAGACACTCACTCCAATGTGACAGAGCAGTTACGGGGGTCAGATTATTATACATACATATAGACAATGATATACCTTGTAGTTCTGGTGAGCCTCAAAATTCGAAAGAGGAGTGTTACATGCTGTGGAGAAAGGCATAACCTTAACGCCTCTGTAAACCAGTCCTTTGTCGTACAGCTGTTTGAAAACCCACCTAAAAATAAATAAGGAACATATAATAACTTAATAGTTTAAGATTCAAACTAAAGGCAGCTGTAGTGTAGGATTATGATGCAGTAGGGAAGGTATTCTGAAAAGTTCAAATAATTTTCAAACTACAGACAATATTTACTACTTGAAACACCAGAACTCAAAGAATCTGCACATACATATACAAGTCGTATCTTGAAACAATATAAATACTTAATGCCACTACGACATTTTTATTGTGAATATTCTTTCAGTTAGATTCAGCTTTGGGTCATCCTGCCAGCTCTGCCTTGCATGCACAACACATGGCAATATTCAGATGGGATATAAATCACTGTAACAGTTGAATCTTTCCCCAACTGCTTGCTTGGGGGCCATAAAACTTAAATTTCAGTGATTAACACAAAATGCTTTCCTCAAGAGGCCACATCTAGGCAACTAGGTTTGTTTAGAGAACAAGAAGTTTTGTGATTCCAGGAGTTACATTCATGAAGCATTGTATAACACTTTCCATCCCAAAAGACCCTTGCTTCACCAGCTATATGTATGGCACCATGCATCATTGGCAGGGGAGAAAATAGTGGATTTTTGGCAACCCAGGTGAATGATGACTCTTCAAATAGTAGGCAAAGATCTTCACCGTCTACACTGTACACCTTTATTTGTAAAGCCTCATTCAAGAGACTTGCATATTCAGTGACACAGTTTTCCAAGGGCTCAAATTATCACACCGGAATCTGGCCCTGTGGTCCTGGGGAGTCTAGTTATTTTGTAGTTGGATGATCAGACTATTCAGCAATCTCTACTGACTTTAAAAACTCTTGAACTCTCCCACCCAAGCTACGTTTTCAAAGCATTGTTAACATTTTCAGTGTTTCCTTCCAGATGAACATCTTATTAACATGCAAGCAAACACAGAGCCGTCTTGTTAAATAGTATGTTGATGAGACCAAACTGCACTGGGTCACGCTGTTTTGGCAATTGGTCCTTTTTTCTGTACGCCATCCTTTTGTGCTTCAGAATCTATGCATTCATTTAAACAAAGATCTTTTGCTCTTATGTTTAGGATAACCATTCAACATGGGAAATCAATTCCAAGAGCTACAGTGTTATCAGTCTGCAGCCTGAATCAACAGCACTGAGAGATATGAACTGGCCTATTGACAATGAAGCCTAATGATAACCTAATAATCAGAAATGTCAACTATTACATTGCAGAAAGGAGAAATTAGAGACCACATTATGAAGATCTGCACAATCTACTGAAAGTGTCATCCATGACCCAACAGTAGTAGACCAAAAGTTCAGTGAGGACTTTAATCCACTCCAGGGAGCAAAGTGCAGCATCTAAGCACCACCAAGAGGAATCAAGTCTCAGAAGCCCGGAAGGGCATCCAGCCACAACCAAGGGGAGCAAAAAAACAAGGAGTTGAGCAAAGCTTGCAGGATCTTATCATGAAGATCTGCACAATCCATTGAGCGTGCCTTCTCAAACTGGTAGGGCTCAGTTTCTAGAAGGAGCTGAAGAGTAGTAGTATTTACCCACATAGAATTTGATCCCTAGGCATATATTCCTCCACTCTCACCCCAATTCAAAGAACTATTCAAATGCACATTATGAGACACATTCTTTCCCCTGACCAAGTACATATAATTCTGGTCTGGAATAAAGGTGCTCTGAATGTGAGGAAGCCAAATAGTTGACCACCTTGACATGGCTACCTTTATGTTTTGTTCTATGCATTCCTTTTACAATTTGAGCATTACTCCTAAGAAAGGAGATATACCTGCTAAATTTATAAAAAGAGCATCATTGCTAGGACTTAATTTAAAGCTACCAACCATTCAAGCAATAATGTAGCCAAAGTGTAGTGAGATAAATTTTTTATTGATATGCATTTTCAAGCATAGGTATTTCAGTATCCTAACTAGGAAAGCTCTGTTGCAACTGAGCAAAAGTATAAATTTTCATTTTATGTTTTATCAACTTAAGCTATATTAAATGACTTAGTTGTGATAAATCACTGATTTTGGATTTATTCTTCAATATTCTTGTATTTGCCTTCTGAAAAGTGTTGATTAGAATATTATAGATAGATAGATACACAAAAGATGTCCAATTTATTTTTTATTTTTTTCCTAAGGGGATATAGCTTACTAATCCCACAGAGGAAAACAGTTCAGTGCCACATCTATCAACATTTAATGACTGCTTAGATGTACTTGTAACCTTAACAAAAAAAATCAGAGAAGGGGGACCACTAGGTGGAGCTACAAAATTCAAATACAAATGAACAGCCTCCTCTTGTTGTAATTTTATTCAACTGCAGTTTAAAAGCTTCAATTTTTTTCACTACCAGGTAGACACTATTTAGCTTTCAAAATGCATTCCCATTCAGAGACCTCTAAACAGAGGTTACTACATCTCACACTAAAAAATTGTTTTTCAATTTCCATTGTCAAAGGATATAGTCATTTGTATTCAGAGCAGACTACACTATAGGGCAGAGGTTCTCAAACTGGGGGTCAGGACCCCTTAGAGGGTCATGAGGTTATTACATGGGGGGGGGGGTCACGATCTGTCAACCTCCACCCCAAACCCCGCTTTGCCTCCAGCATTTATAATGGTGTTAAATATATTTATTTAGAAGCGTTTTTAATTTATAAGGGGAAGGGGGATCGCACTCAGACTTGCTGTGTGAAAAGGGTCACCAGTAAAAAAAGTTTGAGAGCCACTGCTATAGGGTCATAAAAAACAGATTGTTGCTTGATGAAACTGCCTGTGTTACCATGACAAAAATATATTTGTCATCTCTGAGCTACACGTAACTGTCTTTCTATCAATAAAGTATCAGTCACTAGGAGACAACAAAATAGACAGGATGTAACTTTTGTTGCTAGCAGCATTCCCTACCCCAAACCAGCACACTAAGCATCAGCAGTTTTGCTTAGATCTAAAAAATAAATAAAAGCCAGTTACTACTTGCAAGTGGACAGTCCTTTAATTCATCTTTATGTGCCTAAATTAAGCAAAATATATTTGATGGCTAGTCTGAAAGAGGCATTAGGCTTGTGATCCTGGCATAGAGAAACAGCAGCTCTTTCTGGAAGGTCAGCAATACTACTGGGAAGCATGCAGAAACTTCTTGCGCCACAGGTCACTTCTGTGTGCAAAGGAAATAGGTTACACACACACATAATATTTAAAACAGAAAAATCTATTCCCTTGAATTTCACTCTATAAACAACATTAGACAGGTGAACCCACACTTCTGATTGCCATCTTAAGCATCTGCAAACTGATGACCTAATTCTCAAAAGACACATTGAACTCCTACCAAACAATGGGATTTGCAGGTGCTGAGCACCTCTTGGGATCTGGCCCTGAGCCCCATATTCTGATAAGCACTATATTCACAAATAAAAAAAACAAAAAAAAACCCACACACAAAATAACAATCCACCCCCACAACACATCACAAAGCACAACCCACAATGGGGTTTGGCACCATAGTTTTGGGCAGTTGAGATCACATTTAACCTTAATCTGGGTACCAAGAAAACTGTCACAAATCTGTGCTTCAGAGGAGCCTGAAGCCTGTTATCCTGAAAGCAAAGATCTCCCCAATTCTCAAACAACCAGCAGGCCACCTACCATGCAGTACATCCTTCAACATACCTCCCAGATGCAAAGAAGTGGTCCTGCATACACACTTACACCCCACATGGGAAGTAGCTCAGTGGACCACTCTGACGGGGAGTCTAATATCTAAAAGGTCCTTGTGGAATTATTCTCAAGCCCATTGCTTTAGGGATTTATCTAGTTGCAGGTTTAGCATCTTGCCTATTCTGGATCAGGAGTCAGAGATCTGAAACCATTTAGGATTCTTTGCTCTCAAGACAGGGAAAGCAATCCCTTCCACTATTCAAGGTAGCTTGGGAAACAAGACTCTCAAAATCATCACAAGCCAATATTATAGCCATGGGGGGGGGGGGGTTTGCACTTGTTCTTTAACAGGCAAGTCCTTGTTGCCTTAAACAGGATTAAAAAATAAGGCTTAGGCAAGGAGTCCAGTACTGTCATTAGCCATAGAAAAAGCAACTCGGGAAGATTAGGGCTTTTTTTTTTTTTTTTTTAAGAAAAGTCTTTTAGAGTGCAGCATCAGGGTCTACACAGACATTTAGTATGGAGCAGGCTAGTGCAGAATAGATTTACAGGCCAGCTTACCACAAACTAAGTGCTCATGTTGACATGCCCATAGACCAGTGCTTCTCACAGCTGGTCCGCCGTTTGTTCAGGGAAAGCCCCTGGAGGTCCGGGCCGGTTTGTTTACCTGCTGTGTCCGCAGGTTCGGTCAATCGCGGCTCCCACGGGCCGCGGTTCGCCGCTCCACGCCAATGGGGACTGCGGGAAGCGGCACAGGTCGAGGGATGTGCTGGCTGCCCTTCCCGCAGCTCCCATTGGCCTGGAGCGGCGAACTGCAGCCAGTGGGAACTGCGATCAGTCGAACCTGCGGATGCGGCAGGTAAACTAAGTGGCCCGGACTGCCAGGGGCTTTCCCTGAACAAGCGGCAGCCTGACTTTGAGAAGCACTACCATAGACTGTTTTTAAATTCAGCCATATTCAGGACTGAAGCTTTCAGAATTAGACTCTAGATGGTGCTATTAGACGACTATTTGAAAAAAAGCACCGCTCCACATAAACATTGAGAAACATTCAAGGTCAACAGGTCGCAAAATATATCCTCCTTCTGATATTTAAGAAAAGATCAGGACATGTTGGAATCCAAAACAGATTTTAATATAAGAGCCACAAACACACTTAATATCCTTGCTGATAAATAGTGTGGGGTCAAACAGGTGTATCGGGATATTTCTCTATTTCTAATTTTCATACTGCCTCCATTCTTATAAGCCAGCGGAAAATAGACAATGGCACATTATGTCTTCCTAGCAACCATTCTGATCTTTGATTGTTATAATAAGTGAAACAATTACATTATTTTTTCTGTTAACACTTCTCAACATGACACCAAATCTCTCAGCTATGAGCAGAGTACTATTTCCTCAACTCAACTTTATTTCAGACCTTTACCCATTGACCAGGGAAAATTCTGTTTAAGATCCAGGACTCAACTGACCACAGCACTATCTGGAAAGGTACACCAATAGTTGTGTTAAAAATCCATACTGTCTTTCATTGGCACATGTATGTCTATCACTGTTACCCCTTTCTGAGACATTTCCTGCAGGTCTCTCAGGTCAGTAAAATGTAAGAGGGTACCAATTGTTTTCACTTTGACTCAATGCAGCTCTGTTTGGGTCAGAAGATAAAGTATGCTGTATGCCAGCACTTGTTTCAATGGCTCGGGATGGTGTGCTCTCAACACTATTTTAGACAATAAATACAGTTACCTCCTGAATCAACCTTGCACTGAAAGAAACAAACCTAAAAATTCCACACACGTATGAATAAAAGTATTTTTAAAAGACTTAGAGGTCTGACTGTACCTTCTCATCAGAAACCCTCACAGAACTCTCTTAACAGAGCACAAAACTAATATTTAAGTAATACTACTGAACAGTAACACCTATGAGTCCTTTAAAGATTCTGCCAAAGCATCTCAGTCTTTAATATTAAAAAAGATGACGTTCTGTTCAAGGGTAAAAGTCACCCAACTGGAAATGCCTGTTTCACCTTTAACAAATAGTCATCTGCCGCCACCATCACCACCAAGCAGCATGAAATGCCAATACAAACACAAAATTTTGTCAAGCACAGAACAGACATTTCATTAAGGGCCTTTATTTATATAAAGATAGTATGACCAGGGACATTAGCTGGTGCAATGCTTCAAACACTAGCCTTCCACTCATGCAGACCTGGACACAAAATCCTGCCTGGTTTGCAAATGAAAATCAGTTTGGGGACTCACCCCAATTTCCGTCTAAAGGATATTCAATCTTAAATGGACTATGCAGTTTGTCACATCTAGTATTATAAGTTCAGAGAGGGATTCACAACTGTAAAACAGCCTCCACTATAAGATTAGAATGGAAAGCATTAACAAAGCTGTATAAAGCAACTCTACCCGCATGTGGTTCCAGCAGATCTCATCCACTCATCCATATAAGGACTAAGTAAAGCCACAACTAAAGGGTTGGGGGGGGGGGCGGGAGGGAAATGATTTTGTTGTTGTTGTTGTTTTTGGAGGGAGTTAGTTTATTTTTAAAAGAAGGCTTGAGTCCCTAAAGACTATTTTGCAGAAAACAGTCTTCTATTTAATGTAGCTCAGAGGAAATGTGCTTAAAATCAATTAACAGGTTTCATACTAAACCTCCATCTCTTCATGAAATGCTTTTCTGTCCTTCTCTTGAATCAAGACAATGCTTAGAAAAGTGACCAAGACACAACCCTCCCCCTCCCCCGCATTAATGGTGTAGAGAAACCATTCATCCACCCCTGTATGGGATACACCGAAGAAAAGAGAAATTTACATACAACTGGCACACCTGAAATTTACAATCCATGTCAAATACAAACCCTGTGTTTGGAACCAGCTCCCCCTTCCCCTCCAGTTCTTTTAGAGTCTCTCCCCTAACTTTCCATTCCACATCTGCTAGCAGCAGAAGGAATTTTACTAGAATTTCTCTTTGAAACATGTATGTATTGTTATAGGAGATAACAGAATTATAGCTTGTCAAACTACAGCTAAGGGTAGCATAAAATCCCTCCTTTACTATAAGGGGCTAAGAGGCTCAAATAACCTGGTTGGCACCTGACAAAAAGGACCAATAAGGGAAGAAGATATTAACACCCCCCCCCCAGATTTGAAAGTAAGGGGGGGGGGAAGAGAGAGAGAGAGAGAGAGAGAGAGAGAGGTTTTGTTTTTGCTTTCCTTGTTGTTCTCCCCGGGACAGAGAAAGACCAGGGAAGGAAAAACCCATCTCCTAAAACCCTCCCTGAAATAAGCATCCAAGATTACAAATTGTAAGTAATAGCAAGGAAATGTGTTAGATTATCTTTTGTTTTAGCTTGTGAATTTTTCCTATGCTAAGAGGGAGGTTTATTCGTGTTTTTTGTAACTTTGAAGTTTTGCCTAGAGGGGAATCCTCTGTGTTTTAAATCTTATTACCCTGTAAAATTACCTTACATCCTGATTTTACAGAGGTGCTGCTTTTACTTTTTTCTTTATTATAAAGTTCTGCTTTTAAGAACCTGATTAGTTTTTAGTGTCCTAAAACCCCAAGGGTCTGGTCTGTGCTCACCTTGTTTACCTATTTGGTTGGTATATTATTTTCAAGCCTCCCCAGGAAAGGGGGTGAAGGGACTTGGGGGTATTTTGGGGAAATATCCAAGTGGTCCTTTTCCTGAATCTTTGTCTAACTCACTTGGTGGTGGCAGCGATACCATCCAAGGACAAGGAAGAACTTGTGCCTTGCGGAAGTTTTTTACCTAAGTTGGTAGAAATAAGCTTAGGGGGTCTTTCATGGGGGTCCCCAATCTGTACCCCAGAGTTCAGAGTGGGGAGGGAACCCTGACATAGGAATCAAAGTGAAATAGGCTAATTTAGAACTATTCAGTCACAGAAAGAAAGCCTAACTGCCTTTTCTCAGTAGGAAGAATGGAGCCAGATTTTAAATAAATTGGTTCTTTAACCACAGATATAATATTTGTTCCTAGGCAAGGACAGAGACAGCATGCTCTAAAGGTTTATGTCACTTGTAATATTTAATAAATTCAGCCACTGCAGGACAAGGTCAGTAGATACTTCCCTACCACAGATATAACATAGCATTCAAGCCCCCACTACAAGATAAGACAATTCCAGCAAAAAGTATGCTTGGCTTACACACAGTTTCAGCAAGTATGACCTATCCCAGTCACTCTCAACCTTTCCAGACCATTGTACGCCTTTCAGGTGTCTGATTTGTCTTGCATACCCCCGAGTTTCACCTCACTCAAAAACTACTTGCTTACAAAAAAGTAAAAATAAAATATATAAAAATACAAAAGTGTCACAGCACACTATTACTGAAAAATTGCTTACTTTCTCAATTTTACCATACAATTATAAAATAAATCAACTGTAATATAAATATTATACTTACATTTCAATTTATATATAGACAGAGCAGTATAAACAAGTTATTGTATGAAATTTTAGTTTGTACTGACTTCGCTAGTGCTTTTTATGTAGCGTATTGTAAAACTAAGCAAATATCTAGATGAGTCGATATACCCCCCGGAAGACCTGTGGTTGAGAACCACAGCCCTAACCTATAAGAAATGTGCAGAGTATTTGAATGCTCATTCACCAGTTACCACTGGGACCTAAGTTTGTTTTAATGCTTACAGGTGGTTTCTAAGCTTCCACTACTACAGTACACCATGGGAGTCAGATCTCTGGAATCAGAGAAGAAGGAGTAGGAAAGGCTAACTCCAATGGCATCCTCCTCCTGAGCAAATGCATAGAATATGGCCTGCTCATCACAACCACCCTCTCTAGACACAGTGTGAAGTATAAGACCACCTGGAGACACCCACGCTCCTGGCATTGGCACCTTCTTGACTAGGTTATTGTTAGAGCTCGAGATCAGAAGGATGTCTGCATCATGAGGGCCATGCATAGAACTGATGACTGTTGGACAAACCATTGCCCTGTTAGCTCAATCATGAATTTCCAGATCACCTCAAGGCATCGCAAGCAGGCAAAATCAGTACGAAAGAAATTCAGCGTCAAGTCCCTTGAAGATATAGTGACTCGGGAGAAACTTCAGCAGTGTCTTCAAGAAAAAAGTTTGCCGCTATGCCTACAGCTGATGATGATAAAAAAAAAAAATCTCTGGAAGGGATTAAAGACTGCCATTCTCTTGGCACTTGCTGAGTCCATTGGCTATGTCACCAGCCATCACCAAGATTGGTTTGATGAGAACGATGCTGAGACTCCGGGCCTGCTGGACCAGAAGAGAAAAGCTCATTGCATGTGGCAAAATGACATATCACACCAGCAGAAGAAAGACTCATACAAGCAATTCAAGGCTGAAGCCCAAAGGAAAATCTGTGGCATCAAAAATAAGTGGTGTCGAGAAAATGCCAAGGAGATTGAGCTTTATGCTGATAAACAAGACATGAGGAGTTTCTTTCAGGCAATAAGGGCTATTTACGGCCCATGCTCCCACACCACTCTAAGCCCAAGACAGGTCAATGTATTTTAAGGACAGCGAAGGCAACAAAGCCAGATGGAAGGAGCATTTTGAGCTACTCCTGAGCCATGAGTCAACTGTCTCTGATGTCAGTATCAAATCTATACCTCAACAACATGAAAGAGAATCTCTTGCTTACCCCTCCCACCCCCCGTACCCTTGAATAAGTAACGTGAGCTATTATGCAAACTAAAAACAACAAGGTAGCAAGGCCAGATGGCATACCAGCTGAAGTCTACAAGTTTGGAGGTAAAGAACTTGGTAGGGAAGCTCCACAAACTTTTTCTTCATATCTGGTATAAGGAGAAGATTCCCGAAGACTGAGAAACACTAATATTGTTACAATCTTTAAGAAAGGAGATAAGTCGGAGTGTGGAAACTATCAAGGCACTGCCTTGCCATCTACAGCAGGGAAAATTCTTGCCGGGATCCTCTTAAACCGATTATTTCCTCAGCAAGGGGAAGTATTGCCAGAATCTTGGTGTGGTTTTAAATCATCCCTCGGGCTAACCGACATGATCTTCGTTGCGTGCCAAAAAACTTGGTGAAGCCCTGTAGAAGGTGCTGGCCAGATTTGGCTGCCATCCAAAATTTATCAAGGTCCTAAGGCTTCTCCATGATCAGATGACTGCCACAGTTTTCTGAAATGGCCTTGAGATGGAACCTTTCATCATCAAAACTGGGGTTAAGCAAGGATGCATTGTTGCCCCTCCAGCATGGCTGTACTGCCCCCAGCCCTTTCACACAGCTGCATCTTATGCGTCCTGTCCTGGGTCTGTCACGCAGCCCTGCTGGAGGACACGGGTGGGGGGGCGAGGCTAGGGGCAGTACAGCCGCGCCGGAGGAGCTGCCGGCATGGTGTTCTGCTCCTTTCGCCACTGTGGTTCCCAAGAGAGCCCTGAGCTGCAGGCTCTCCCAGGAACCGCAGCGGCGAAAGGAGCAGAACGTTGGGCAGCCCCATGCCGACAGCTCCCCCAGTGGGGCTGCCTACAGACCCCAGACAGGAATCACTAGATGCAGCTGTGTGGAAGGCTGGGGGTGGAACAGCTGCACCGAAGGAGCTGCCGGCGTTCTGTTCCTCCTGTGTCTTTCCAGTACGGTGTATTGGCTATAAATAGCTGACTGGTACAGCATACCGGACCATACTGCCGTATTTGCACCACTACAGAACTCCTAGATTAAATCAATGGACTGAATCAATGGCATGATGTGGTCCCGTTTTTTTAATATTCAGGTTACTATCCAGCCATTCAGCAAAGCCCATCTCTAATAAAATTCTCCCTGCCTCAGCCCTGCTTCCCCCACTCACTACCCCGGGACTATGACAGCTCTGTTAAAATGCAGAAAGGAAGCCACAGATTTAACATGGACAAATGCTGAAATGCTGTGATAGCAGACCCAAAGGGATAGAAACAAATCATTAGAATCATGTTATTTGCACTGAGAAATGTTAATGTTCATGTTCGAGGCCTCAGTGTTCTGCTTTGTCCTAAATCTGAACACTAGTTCACAATTCACTAGCATACACACTTCGGAACAGAAATTCATCTAAGACACTCAAATTTGGAGACCCAACCTGATCACCTCTCCTGCCTCCTTGTCTATCACAAACCCCTGTGCCCTGCCATTTGGACCAGCTATGGGGAGGAGGGGTCCTCATTAAATATCTTCTCCCCAATGGAGTTGACATTCAATACAGAATGGATGGGCAACTCTTTAATCTTCAACGTCTCCGCTCGAAGTCTAAAGTCTTCAGGGCGTCCATTACTGACCTTCAGTATGCTGATGACTGGGTCATCCTTGTGCACACAGAGAATGACCTTCAGTCCATACTGGATTTTCTTGCACAAGCTTACCAAAGCCTAGGACTCTCACTCAATATTGAGAAGATGAATGTGCTCTATCAACCTGCTTCAGGCCTTGCATATGACCCACCACAAATCACTATCGAGGACCAGATTTTGGAGACAGTTGAGCACTTTTGTTACTTCAGTCGCCAACATTCTGAAAATGCAAAAATCGACAGAGATCCAGCACAGGATCCAGTGTGCAAGTGCTTCTTTTGGGAAATTGCTCCAACGCGTTTCACAGACCAGGACCTGCAGCAGGACACCAAGGTCTATAAGACAACTGTTATTCCAACACTCCTCTCTGGATGCGAAACTTGGGTGACCTATCGACAGCACCTCAAGAGTTTGGAGAGAGATCCCCAACGATGCTTCCGGAAGATCCTTTGTGTCAAGTGGCAAGAATGCCGCACTAACAGCAGCATTATCGCTGAAGTCAATGTCACCAGCATTGAAGCAATGATCCTCATGCACCAACTTCGCTGGGCTGGACATTGTGTGTGGATGCCAGACTCTCACCTCCCAAAACAAATCCTCTACTCTCAGCTCACCCCAGTCAGAGATCCCGTGGTGGTCAGAGAAAACGCTATAAAGATACATTTTCAGTGTATTTTAAAGAAAACTGATGTGGATATCAAGCTGGGAAGAACAATGGCTCCATATCCTCCATCAGGCAGTGGCCTGCTTCGAGGAGAAGCGCCTTGCCCTCGAAGCTGAAAAGAGAGAGAGGAGGAAGGAAAAAGAAATAAAACTTTGTCTCAACAGGCCTCTGGCCTGCCACAAAATGTCTGTACCTACTGCAGGTTGATTTGTGGTTCCAGGATCAGACTCCTGAGTCATCTCAGGACCCGTATGTAAATCCATGGTAGAGATCATCCTCGAATCGAGGGATCACCAATCTATCAATCACACCATGGGTAACTGTTAGAAATGCTGTTTGATCAGTCTCCAGGATCTTGTGTCTTGGGAACAGATGGAAGAGAAGAGTCACTGAAATAGGTAGAAACTAATGCCAAAAATCCTTAGTGTATTTAACTGAAGGACTAGGGACAGTGAGACAGTGCATTTGTTACCAATATTAACATACTGGCATCTCGTCCTGTAGGACATAGGAGCCATATTTTCCTCCCACAGTCAGGTCAGAACACCTCAAGAGGAATAGCTGTGGTTCATTCTTAAAGTCAAAGCAGAAATTAGTAATCTGCAATTTATTTTACCCATTTAATTTGACTCTAAATAGGTTTTACTTTTTCCATGCAAGAGAAAACACTAAAAGACAACAGAAAAATTCTATAAAAACCCATGAGAAATTTAATACATCATCATTCATAATGAGCCTCAGAGCTAAGTTTAAACTTAGCTATCTAAATCCACTTATGAGTTTAACACCTGAAGGCCAATATGATTTTGTCCACCGTGTTAGCTGAATTCAGGAATCCACGGCCATGCAGGATTTCTCTCCTTAGAGAGACAAAGCAGGTGAAGTAATAGCTTTTTTCTCTCCTTCAGAAATCTAGTAACTACCCTTGGCATTCCACCAGAGGGCTGATGAGTCATCCTAGTGATTTTCCAGGGAAGTCACAAGAAGCTGCCAAAACCCAGAGCCACAAAAATAAAATGCAAGAGAACTAGATTCCCAGCATCTGAATTCAACCTAGCAAAAAGTGTTTTAGCTACAGCTATCCAGAGTTTGAATTGTTCATCCTCTTGAAAACATCAAGAAGGGAATTTTTTTCTGGGCTAGATACTCTTACTTGTTAAAGAGACATAGGGTGACCAGATGTCCCGATTTTATCGGGACTGTCCCGATATTTGCTTGTTTGTCCCGCGTCCCAAGCAATGTTTGGTCGGGACACTGGACAAACAAGCAATTTTTGCCCTCTGCTCCGGCTCGCCCTCCTCCTTCCCCCATTGGATAGCTCCCCAAATCCCTGTTCTGGCCCCGACCACTCACTGCCACATTGGATCCCTCCCCAAATCCCCGCCTCTTCCCCAAGCACAACGCATTCCTCCTCCCTACCAGGCAAGCGCTGGAGGGAGGAGGCCCGGGGACGGTGGGGTGAGTCCGGCCTGGCCTGAGCGCAGGCAGGAGGGCGGGGCGGTACCTACAGCGGGTCAGCCCTGGGTCCGGCCTGGAGAACCGGCTCCCTACGCGCCCATGGGTGGGAGTGGGGTTGCGGTTCCTCGGGGCTTCACATCCACCATGTGCGCCCCGGCCATGGAGCGAAAGCGGCCGGGACACGAGTGGGCATAAACCAGCTTGGTGCACGCAGGCTCTCAGGCCCCGCACAGCATGCGCTGTAAAATTGCGCAGAGCCTCCACTGCCGCTGCGCTCCATTCCCCAGTGCATGGCTGGAGCTTGAACCCGCGCGGAGGGACAGGTCAGGTGTGAGCGGGGCTGCGAAAGCCTTGCCTCAGACCCTGACTGTGAAAGCCCCTGCTGCCACCACTCTGAGGGGATTGCGTGGGGGGAGGTGGAGACGAGGCGTGGGGGGGGGGGGCGGGCGCGCTCCGGCTTTCCCCCCCCACGCCGCCATTTTTTTCCTCCTCCCCGTGTCCTGATATTTCAGTTGTGTCATCTGGTCACCCTAAGGAGACAATAGAAAATCTTCAAGGTCATTCTGCAGACCTACTATGTTTGAATGGAGTAGATCAGGGATGAGACTTCAGGGCCAGACTAGCAATGACCACTTCTTCTATTAATATCCACTTCATATTTTTCTTTCAGAAACTCAATTCAAGTGAACAAAGAGCAGGCAGATAATTAAGTCTCTTGCCAGACACGTTTTCACATTGTATATGGAAATAAGCTCCAAGAGAAATAATAGGTGAGATGCTTAAACTGGCCCATTTTCCATACTTCTGACTCAGTAGTGTAAAAGAAAATCTCCTGAGAAATGTAGGAAATATGCTTCTTTATGAAAACACACATCTCACTATACAATTTTAATAACCAGAGCATTTCAAAAAAGAGATAATTTCGAACAGCATCAACAGAATGCTAAGACTACTTACCAGACAGTCTCCATGAACTCAGGATATAGAGTTTTATAGTCATTGTCAAAGTCAATCCAGCGTCCCAGTCTGGTAATGCTAATCTGTTAAAATATGAACATACAGCTTTAAAGGCAGCTTAAAACAAAGATCATGGTACATTTCCCAGATTTATCTCTTTGTAATAGCTTGTTTAAAAAGCAACATGTTCTACCCTTATCAGTGAACCAAGCCCACAAAACAGTCAAGCCTGACAATGGTTCAGGGTAGAGCACTTTATCTAGCATGGAGTATGCTAAGGAAAGGTCATGAATACAGGCCTTTCCTTAAATTCAAAGCCATGCAATACAGAAGTATCTACTCACTGCAACTAAACTTGGAGATTCAGAGTGTATTGTAGCTGATGGGTCAGACCTTTGCTCAGCATACTGCCAAATGATTCACCAGAAACTTGGCTTTGCCTGCACTAGTTTTGTTTTTGATTAAAATCATGTAACTGCTATGGCGATAGTCAAAATGGGGAGAAGAACAGAACTTCACAGTTCTCTCCATTTCTACAGAGTTATAGTCTGAGAGCTCTGAACATTTATCTAAATCAGAGCTGGAAAAGCTATTGTGTAGGCACTGTACAAAATTATTTCAGGACCAGCTGCCTCCTCTGGCCTCCCTATACTTGGAAGCCACATTGCTAAAGCCACAAGGACTCTGACAAGTCTTTGCTTCATATCTACTCACACAGAGCACATAAGTCAATTAATGAGTAAATTACATGAACATTATGCTTCACTTTGATAAGGGATATCCTTTTGTTGGTTGGGTAGCTATGCAATCTGCCAACTTTGCAACATGACCAAAAACAGGATAGACCTTTCCTGATATTGATATATGTTGGTACAGTAAGAGTCAAACTACATTTATTCCTGGAATAAAGTAGATGCACATCTATAAAGATTCACCATCACAATCAAGCTACATGCACAAAAAATGCTGACAAGATTTGTGGGTACAAACTGACCAAAATTTGTGATGTACGCACAATGTTCTTGGTCAATGTTTTATCGAAGTTAAAATCTTACTCCTTTTCAGATTTAACTTTTATTCACATTGAAACAGTGGATCTCAATTTGAGAGTTTGCTCTCTCTAAATTCCCTTTAAATGTCACCACACAGTAACATCCAGACACTGCGATTTAATAGTGCGTCAAGACAATGCCATGCAATTTCACAACCCCTTGCCTCAATTCCTTATGACTCGTTCTGAAATGCAGATGCCAGGACCCACCTCCTGGTAGTAGGGACTCTGGCAGCTTAATTACTTTATCTCAGAAGGCAGAGTTGGGAGTGCTGCTGTCATAGATGAACACTGTTAGCTCTGCTCTATTTTTCCTCAGGCGCAGCAAAAGTAGTTCCACCATGTCCTACTGAATTGCATAAGAATTGCATGCAATTTTAGACACACAGGCAGAGTTAATACTGACATTCTACTTACCCTCCATTCGGTAGAGTATCTCATCACAATCCCCCTGCACTGATTGTTATATTCCGCAATACCCATTTTGGCCACATCCTCTGGCCCTTTGATTCCTAGTGTTTTGTCAATTTCATACTCCTAGAGAGGAGGAGGAGGAGAAGGGGGAAAAAAAGAGTCAATACATATTGCAGTGCGAAATCTTCAGGATTTTCCAGTTAGTTAATTTTTGTCCCAGCCCTATACAATGCATCCAAAGCCCCAGACTCAAATCTGCATGTGCAAGTTTCTCATGCAAAAAAGCATGTATATTTGAGCTCCTATTTCGCACGTACAAGGTTTTCTCCTCCCACAACCATTATCTGTACTCACATACACAATAACACCAGTAATGGATGAATCTGTCCTTCAGAAATAAGGGCTGTCAAAGTCAGTCAGTCAATAAACGGTCATCCTTTGCATGGTAACTACTAACAATAGGCTTGCATAGCTACCTGTACTTTGCACAGCAAATTTACAGTTTATTGAATCATTTGCTTTGGAACATTCCAAATTTCTAAATGACATGCTAGTCCACTAAAGTTATTACTAGGGATTATTCATTCAGTTTCCCAGGATCAAATTTGGGATGCAGGGGCCAAACAAAAAATACATACCATGCAAAGGTACTCCATGTACAAAGGAGATGATAGAACCAAAAGGGATTCCTATAGCACCTTTTCATGGACAATTCAAAACCACTACACAAGGAGGGGAATTTAGATATTTCAGCATAATGTCAAAGTCACGAACAAAGCAGAACATTCAGCCCCATTATAAGTGACTGACGGGCTCCCAAGCTAACCAAATCCTCATGGGTAACAAAAGAAAAAAGGACTCAAACGGAGGTCTCCATCAAGGTTTTAGAGCAGAGGTCTCCAAAGTGGGGCATGCACCCCACTGTGGTGGCATGGAGGACCATGAGGGGGGAACACGGTAGGGGCTGGGCCATCCCCTACAGGGGCAGGGAGGGAGCGCCATCCAGCCCCTGGCCACCCCCAGCTCTGCTCCAAGTCCCAACCCCAGCCACATTCCTGGCTCCCAGGCCTGCGCACTCCTGGCCCCAGCCTCGGCCACGGCTCTGTTCCCGGCCCTGGGCTAAGGCTGGGGGAAAGGCCAGGAGCGGAGCTGCACCTGGCCATGGGCCCGGCTGACAGCTCCCACCACAGCCCAGCTGCAGCTCTGCTCCTGCCCCTGACTGTGGCTTAGCTCCCAGACCCAGACCCTACCCCAGCTGCAGCCCCCTTATCCCGGTCCACGTCTCCACACCCTCCAGCCATGGCCCCGCTTCCAGGCCCAGCTCCAGAGAGGCAGGGAGGGGGAAGGGCGACAAGACCCTCAAAAGTTTGGGGACTGCTGTTTTAGAGGAATTCTGGGGGGTTAATAGAGGAGGGCAGGGAAGAGGATGTAACAAATTATCCAGATACACAGATAACCATATTCAAAGATCAAGATAGCAAAAGTATCTGCAGGATCACTTATTGCACGTACCACAGGTAAACCATGACAATCCCATCCAAATCTTCTGTCAACATAAAAGCCACTCTGGTGAGCAAATCTGGTTACTACATCTTTAATGGTTCCTGCAAGAATGTGGCCATAGTGTGGAAGCCCAGTTGCAAATGGAGGGCCATCATAGAAAGTAAATCTGTGAAACAATAGGCAATATAAATTATTAGTTCAAAATCAGCCCTCACAAAACAGGAAGACCATTCTCTGTGTTTGTGCTGCTCCTGCTTATATGGCTCCACAAGTTGTATAGTAGAACCTCATAGTTATGAGCACCTTAGGAATGGAGATTGTTTACAACTCTGAAATGTTCGTAACTCTGAACAAAACATTATGGTTGTTCTTTCAAAAGTTTACAACTGAACATTGATTTAATACAGCTTTAAAACTTTACTATACAGATGAAAAATGCCGCTCTCTCTCTCTCAAATGTAAACTACTAAAAAAAAATTAACAGTAACATACTGTAATTTTTTTTGTCTCTGCTGCTGCCCAATTGTGTACTTCTGGTTCCAAATGAGTATGTGGTTGACTGGTCAGTTTGTATCTGTGGTGTTTATAACTCTGAGGGTTCTACAATACCAGCACCAGAGCTAAAACTGATGTGAACTCTGCCCGTGTTGTTGTTGTTTTTGTTTGTTTTTTCTCCCTCTCCTCCTCTCTCCATTCTTACACACACACACACACACACACACACACACACACACACACACACTATATTATATATATATAAAAAAATAAACACACACACCTTCAGGAAGAAAAAAGAAAAAGTAATAACATGGAAAGTGGTGCTGGCTTAGACAGAGTTCTAAAAGAAGGCAGCAGCTGTAGTATGAGTGAACAAGCAGAAGGGAGAAGAGCTACAGGTAAATAAGCTCTTTATTTTCATGCATACTAGCTGTATCTTTTATGCCGCTTTTTACCTTGGTCTGTTTTTTGACTGTTTCAGGCATTCCTGAAAACAATCAAGCGTGTTCCAGAGATTCAGTATCTTCTCTTCCTCCTGAGGAAAATTTATGTTTTCTGCAACTTGCTGAACCATTCTTTCCCCTATAAGGATCAAACAATATCATGTAGAAAATGAGTTTTGATTTTCAAGACAGAATAAGCAAGGATAAATAGCTTCTCAATACAGTACACTATGCCATTAGAAAAGCATCTCATAGTATATACGACCATATCACAGTATGATTCTTGATCACAGCTTAGGATCTTGTTTCAAAATACAGGCGAGTCCCATCTTACGCTGGGGTTACGTTCCGCTGCCAGTGTGTAAAGTAAAAATCGTGTATAGTCAAAATTCCATTGAGTGTAATGGCGGGCGGAATCGCCCGCACTACAGGTACAGTATTTAAATTGTTATTTTTCTCTTTTTTTTGCCGACCACGCAAAGCTGAATTTGCACGTTACATGCGCGCAAGATGAGGCTTGCCTGTAGTCACTAAGGTAGCAGTCTGTTCTAAATACACTATGAAGTAGTTTCATGGTGATACAATAGTATGAGGAAGTGGTTCTCCATTTACTCTTGGTTATGTTCATTGTTGATTTTCCACTGAGTTTCCTTGGCTACTTAAAACTAAATGCCTTTTCAAATTTTCTTCCAGATTTGAAGGAACACTTCCATGCAAAACTTACAAAATTGTGCTTTCCCTCTTTAGTCAGGTTGTGATTCTCCCCAGCATCAAAAAGCAGATCAAATTCAACACTTTAAATTTAGAGATCTGAGCTGGCTCACAAATCAGCATTTAAACTAACATGGCAATGTAAAAGAGAGTACAATAGATGTGTTTTGAAGGCTGAGGATGGAAGGGTCTGGACAAGGAGACAGGGAATTAGATCAGTGGTAAGAAAGAAAAGTGGAGAGCAACAATTTCTATCTGCCTTTGCAACCATAACTGTTCAGTAACATCTTCCTGCCCTTGTTCATTACTTTTCTCCTTTTGCTCCCCATTATTTGGAGGTAAGACCTCCACTATGCACCTTGGGAATTGGTGAATGACTCTGACAAATTCTAATCAACCTGTTCGCCTAATTTTCAGAGGCGGAGTTCTCTGCTCACAGAAAAATCAAGCCAAAGTTTTCAGCCAACAGCCCATTCTTGCTTATTCCTGGCAATTCCCTGAAGAACTAAAAAACACCCAAGTGTAAAAGTCAGAGCCCAAAGCTGTACTCTAATTCTGACTGAGTCAATGACTCACTACAAGGACAATTATTTCTCACTTACAAACAAGATTTCTCCAGCATATGGAGATGCAATAGTGCTAAAATATTTGACCATTAGAAATACATGAGTATGTGACTGAGACATTCAGGTCTGAACACAAAAGATTTCACAAAACATCTACATAAATTTTTAGTGAGTGCTGGGGTGGAACCCGTGCTTATGGAACATATTGGTACCAATGACACAGGGATATTCAGGAGAAATCCTGTCTGCTTAAGTGGCTACGGAGATAGATGAAAGCTTCTTCCCTTTTTCACCTGTCTCTATTCTTTTAGTCCTCCCCCCACCTCACCCCCAAATAATTCCAATATCTACTTCTACTGCTCTGGGTTTCCCAAACCACAGCAAAAATGAAACAGTCAGAGTATTTGTTTTCATTGTTGCCCCAGGTTTGTGAATCACAGAACTGAAAAGACAGAGCCTTGTTAATTGTATTTAGTCTTGTCAAGTACCAGCAATGAGAAACATCAGAAGGACTACTCAGGAAGACAGCATCAATTCATGATCAAAAGGGTTTTTACAGCTATAAAATCCAGAAGCTTCATTTTTTTAAAACGTGAAAGTTTAAATGCTGCAGAAAATGACAGCTTAGCCTGTCCACCCATCAGTCTCAAAACACATCCAAGTACCACTCACCTAAGTGAGGTGGAAGGTGACTTTTTCAATCCCTGATTTGAACTATATTCATAACACTAAGGGTGGCTCATTTTCCTCTATAATAATCATATTTCCTCAGAAATACATGGTCCTTTTAGGAGGAGATATGCCACATATCTTTCACATGTTTGGGGCCAGACTGTGTCTGACCCCTGTGCAAATGTTGGAGGGAGTTAAAGCACCCAGTGACACATAAAGGGAGTCCTTGTGCTCAGAGTGCAAAGATTCCATGGAGCTGGAGATGATGAAAGTGTTTTTCTGTGCAAAAGACATATGAAGGAGGCAGGTCCACGCCCCAACAAGGCCAGCCAATTGGCCAGCCAGTTGACAACTGACAAAGATCCATAGAACCCTGGTGTAGTACCTCCTTAGAGAAAAATGTCTCTTGGGACAGCACGACTCTGCGCCATCTCCAGTACATGGCTTAATGCCACAATTTAACCCTGGTTATTGCTGTAGCACAAAGTCATCTTCTGGTACATAGCTCACCAGGGAAACCACTAGATGAAGATTATAAGGAGTCTTGAACAAGGCAATGTTTTTCTGTATTCTAACAAGGCTAGCAATAACCCTAGATCAGCATTTCTCAAATGCAGCAACCGTGGCCGCATGCGGCCACCAGGGGCTTTTCTTGTGGCCACAGTATCTTGAGTGGTGATTTGGGGAAAGGAGGAGCAAAGCAGCTGCCCCTCCTCTGGGACTGCTAGGAGCGGTTGAGCCTTGCTCCCCCTTTGGAGCCACAAACACCGGAGGAGCAGACAGCTGGCATGAGTTGCCCACCTTCCCAGGGCGGTGGGGCTCAGGCGTCTTGACTTCAGCCCTAGTATGGCGGGCAGCAGGCTCTGGCTGCGTGCGCCTGCCACGGGCTATGACCACGGGGCTTTGGCTACTCAGCGCTGGGCTCCATCCCTCAGCCACAGGACTCAATCCCTGGGCTCACCAGCCCTCTCATTGCCACTGCTGCCTCCCTACCTACCTCCCCATCCAAGGCTTAATTTATTCCCCAGCTTGCCAGGGCTAAGTAAGTCTACTGCGAAAAGTGATATTTGTATATTTGTTAATATCACTTTTTACTGCTTCCCAGCTAGCTAACAAGTCTGCTGCTGTGAAAAATGATATTAACAAACATACAAATACCACTTTTCACAGAAGCAGACTTACTAGCTAGCAAGTCTAAAAAATGCAGCCAAAAAAAAGCAAGAGAAACAATAATAAAAAAATACAAGAACATGCAGAGCACCTTATTTGTGTTTCTATTCTGTTTAGGTCCACTAAAGAATAGAGACAACTGTACGTTACTTTTATTACTGAGTCTGCAAAAAAAAAAAAAAAAAAAAAACCTACATAAATAAATTACTATGATGTGAACCTAGTTATGTGCATATTTATTTGTTTTTTTCTAAAGTATTTTATGAAAAATTGTCTAAGCAGTTACCAGCAAGAGTTCGTGGCCACACTTTGAGGCCACCAGAAAAATTGTTGAGAGAACCTCTGGCCTAGACGTTAAGACTTAATTAATATAAATAACAATACTTCACACTTCTGCAGCAGTTTCCACCCTAGGATGTTGGAGTGCTTTACAAACATTAATTAGCTCCATGTCACTATTGGAGGAACGGATCATCTATGTTTTCCTCACAGCCCCAAGGTCACACAGCCATTTAGTGGCTGAAGTGAAAATAAAACCAATATTTACCAAATGCAAAGCCTTCTGCTTTAACCTCAACACACGCTCTCTCAAACACAATGGTTCCTCTCATTGGCAGCAAATACAAACACACTAGGCATCTGCACTCATTGCTAACACCATGAAACCCAGTCTTTAAAAACTATAAGTTTACTCAGTATCTACCATGGTGATCTTCTCTGAATGAAGTCATCAATTCCTCATGACTCACTATAGTAAATATTTTAAACGTCTTTTGTTCACAAGATACTAATAAAATGTAACTGTAATCGGGCTATGGAGGCTGCTAAGATATCACAGACTCCATGCATAAACCACAGTATTACTTTTGGCCCATTTTTACTAACTGGAGCACTGTACCAACACAACAGTTTCCAGTAACCACAGGGCACACATTCACCTGCATAGCAGAGACTTTCTATTTTTAACAGCACAAAGATATTTTACCTGAATTGATGGAAGTCTAATGTTTCAGAGCTGTGTAGAAAAACCATTTAATGGGCAAGATCAGTGATATAGTAACTCCTCATTACAGGTCCATTTTCTCAATTTGCAGGACAAAAAATTAATTGCCATTAATCGCACTGTTAAACAATAGAATACCAATTGAAATGTACTAAATATTTGTGGATGTTTTTCTACATATTCAAAAATATTGATTTCTGTTACAACACAGAATACAAAGTGTACAGTGCTCACTTTATTATTTTTATTACAAATATTTGCACTGTAAAAATAACAAAATAAATAGTATTTTTCAATTCACCTCATACAAGTACTGTAGTGCAATCTCTATCATGAAAGTGTAACTTACAAATTAGATATTTTTTTACACGTAGCTGCACCCAAAAACAACAATGTAAACTTTAGCACCTACAAGTCCATTCAGTCCTACTTCTTGTTCAGCCAATCGCTAAGACAAATAAGATTGTTTACTTTTACAGGAGATACTGCAGACTGCTTCTTATTTACAATGTCACCTGAAAGTGAGAACAGGCATTCACATGGCACTTTTGTAGCCAGCATTGCAAGGCATTTACATGACAGATATGCTAAACATTCATATGTCCCTTCATGCTTCGGCCACCATTCCAGATGACATGCTTCCATGCTGATGATGCTTGTTAATGCATTTTTTTTTTTTTTTAATTAATTAAATTTGTGACTGAACTCCTTTGGGGAGAACTGTATGTCTCCTGTTCTGTTTTACCTGCATTCTGCCATATATTTCATATTATAGCAGTCTCGGATGATGTCGCAGCACATGTTCGTTTTAAGAACACTTTCACAGCAGATTTGACAAAACGCAAAGACGGTACCAATGTGAGATTTCTAAGGATAGATACAACACTCAACCCAAGGTTTAAGAATCTGAAGTACCTTCCAAAATCTGAGAGGGACGAGGTGAGAAGCATGCTTTCAAAAGTCTTAAAAGAGCAACACTCTGATGTGGAAACTACAGAACCCAAACCACCAAAAAAGCAAATCAACCTTCTGCTGGTGGCATCCGACTCAGATGATGAAAACGAACATGCGTCGGTCCTCTTTGCTTTGGATCGTTATCAAGCAGAACCCGTCATTAGCATGGACGCCTGTCTTCTGGAATGGTGGTTGAAGCATGAAGGGACATATGAACCTTTAGAGCACCTGGCACATAAATATCTTGCGATGCTGGCTACAACAGTGCCATGAAAACGTCTGTTCTCACTTTCAAGTGATATTGTAAACAAGACGTGGGCAGTATTATCTCCTGCAAACTGTCACCAAACTTGTTTGTCTGAGCAATTGGCTGAAGTAGGACCAAGTGGACATGTAGTTTCTAAAGTTTTACATTGTTTATTTTTGAATGCAGTTATTTTTTGTACATAATTCTACATTTGTAAGTTCAACTTTCATTATAAAGAGATTGCACTACAGTACTTGTATTAGGTGAATTGAAATATACTATTTCTTTTGTTTTTTACAGTGCAAATATAATAATCAAAAATAAGTATACAGTGAGCACTATACACTTGGTATTCTGTGTTGTAATAGAAATCAATATTTTTGAAAAATGTAGGAAAAACATCCAAAAATATTTAAATATATGGCATTCTATTATTGTTAACAATGTGATTATCGCAATTAAATTTTTAATCGTGCGATTAATCATGATTTTAATTGCTTGACAGCCCTAATTATACGTTTTGTGTAAAGTATGCCTTGTGAGGTATTATTCGAGAAGTCATGATCTGTTTAACATTACAATCCTCTGAAGTTAAGAAGTTTTGCTACATGCTTGTTACTGAAATATGTTGGAAGTCCAGGAGATGCCCACAGCTAGCCTTTTAGTGGCAACAAAGGAGCAACTAAGAACCCCAACACAGATTTACATAAGGACTACCCTGCTATGTGTTGATGGCCCACTAAGGACAATCTACTTTTCCAGTGGGCCCCTCCCAAAAACCCCTGAGAGAACACAATGGGGGCTGTCTAGCTCCCGTGACCAGCAAGGATCTTTCCAGCACCTGGAAGAGAGTTTAAAATGAACAGGCAATGTCATCACCACTTGACCGCTCTCCTCTCCCACCTAGTCTGAAGGCAACAAGAACTTTGGGAAGAAAAATAATTTGAACTGGGGAGATTGGTCCCAGGCTGAAAAGGGAATTCAGCCTGTGTACTAAGAACTGTAAGCAGCCTGCAACATCCAGGAGGGTGAGAAAAACTGCTTGATTCAAATCTTGCTTAGTCTGATAAAGTTTAGGACTTAGACTGTAATTTTATCTTGCATTTCTTATATAACCAACCTCGACCTCTCTGCCTACCACTTATAATCTATCTTTCTGTAGTTAATAAAGTTATTTTGATGTTTAACCTTAAACAGTGAGTTTGTCCTAAGTGCTTGGCAGAGCTGGCTTTAGGAAGTGCAGGGCCCGATTCGAACAGTTTTGATGGGGCCCTGGCAGGGATGACTGAAAAGAAAAAAAAAAAACAAACAGGTAAAAAAACACGTGGGGCTTGTACTCACCGCGCGGCACTCATAGTCTTCGGCAGTTTGTCCTTCATTCGCTCCGGGTCTTTGGTAGCACTGAAGGACCCGCCGCTGAAGTGCCGCCGAAGACCCGGAGAGCTGCCGGGTGAGTAAAAGTTAAAAAGGAGCCTCTAGCCAGGGAAGGGATTCTCAGCCACTTGCCCCTACGCCGGCAGCCCTGCCACTGGGCGCGGGGCCCTCTTAGGCGCGGGGCCCAATTCGGGGGAATTGGTGGAATTGGCCTAAAGCCAGCCCTGGTGCTTGGGGTATCTGCTCAGAATACAAAGGCTGGTGCATGTCCACTATCTTTTGATTAAGTGGTGAACTAATTAACGAGTTTGCATTGTTCAAGAGAAGGTTTTGAGCAGTGTGATATGGTACATTTCTGAGGTGCGAGGCTGGGTCAGGGGGCGAGAGGGGGGAGTTTGCTGGTCTCTCCCTGTGTGCAGTTCATGAGTTGCTTCGAGAACATTCATGCAATTTGGCTGGGTGTGTCTCCACATGCTGTTGGTTGAGTGATCACAAAACCTGGAGGAGTTTGCTGCTTGTCACTAACATAGCATTTTAAGGGACAGCCCAGCCCAGACTGGAGAGTTAAGGGGGAACAGTGGTCCCACAGGTCCAGGTTGTACCCCAGGGGTCTGTAACAAGGGTCTTAACCAGAATGATGATAAAAGCTGTATGGATTTTGGCTCTACGTTTACTGGTCAAAACAGTTTCTGTTTTTAAGATCCATCATTCTGCTGGCATGAAAGCATGAAACCAAGTAAGCTGAATTTTTCAGAGTTTAACTGACTTCCTAAACGAGAAGTTCTTTTCAAAAGGTTACTTCTGTCTCCAAAAATGTTTTAAAAAGCAGTATACACTGGATCTTTCAGAACTGATACCAAGAGGAAACCTTGCACCGTAAGTGAAGAACTTAACCTGCCACCCACTACTGATGCTGCTAAAATCATATAAGTAAAAAGAGATATAGTTAAAATGCCATCAATCTCCAATACAAGTCAGGCATCAATACAATAAAATAGCTCAGGACAGAAAACCCCAAGCAACCAAAAAGATATACACAAAGCAACAAAAACGACATGATTACTTTCGGAGTCTACTGATGTAACTTTGCAGGCAGAAATTATTGTTTTTTGCTAGTGATGAGAGAGTATTTTATTGTGGAAATCTCTGTATACCTACTTTTGGTGAGACAACAACATTTCCACACAAAACGAAACACTAAGCTATTTCTTTTAAGAAAGAAATAAGATTTTGCCATATGCATATATATATATATATATATATACACACACACACACACATTTGTACGAGTACTATGATTTGGCTGTCTCTCTTATGTCTTCTTTACTTCACTATTTAGTGCTATTACTGAATAGTAACAAATTAAATGTAAACAACATACTACCAAGAAATAAATTTTAACATACTTTTTTAAAAGGAGACAACATTCAGTGGAAATGGCGTTCTTCAATGTGTACTGATGATGCTACAGCTAACAGACAAATAGCAGCCTTTGTACCTAGAACAGGGAAATACAATGACCTAAGCATTAAAATAAAGGAGCCTACTAAAATTCTATTTAAAATAAATCAATAATTTAATTATACCATAAATTAATACAATTCATATAATTTAGCATGGTGGATTTAACATATTTCAGTCATTGTGTGGGTTGTGAACTAAAAAAAAAATTACAGATCACTTTTTGCCATAGGTGCAACCCAAAGTATTTAAAATGAGGAAAAAGTAAAATATTACAATCAGAATAGTGATAAAAATGTACATAAAGTATCAGTTAGTTTCTAAAGTCCTATAGAACCCTAACTATAGGTCTGATCCAAAGATTCCCACTGACTTCAGCTATCTTGGAGTCAAGTTCCACATCACCTTCCTATGTCATGATGTGATCATTCATGCTCTATTCAACTTCTCCCACTCTCTATTCCATGCCTGATTCCGCATGTATGAAATTCCCTCCCCAGGCTAGTTCAAATCTCCTCCTTCCTCTTATACAAACACCTCCTGAAGATTGACATATGAGTAAATTACTTTAAAAAAAAAATACAAGTCTCTTTTAGGCTGAAAACTCTTTGAATCACAGTGCTGAGCACATTCTCTGAGTTAAGCAAATGAAATACTACTACATCTCAACACTGAAAATCCACCACTGCTAGAACTTAGGGTAAGAGCCAGGTAGACAACCTGTGAACAGCACAATTTAACATGTGCCTGTGGACAGGGAATTTGTCCAACAGCAAAGGATATCATAGGATCTTTGATTGCCACACAGCCAACTTGCTTTTAAATGTCTTACACTAAAGGGTCACATGGAGAATAAAACAATAACACAATGTATCTGTTTCATCAAAATGAAGGACTCAGCCAGCCATACCAGGCTCTCAACATGCAGTTCCAGCATGTATTTAAAATCTTATGCTTAGACCATAAAACCCAACTCTTCTGGATGAGTTATTCTGTTCCATTCTAAGTAGCATTGTACACAGCTCATCACATAGCTGCTAATTCAAGATTAACCTTATAGAAAGTTTTCCATAAATGATTTTTCTTCCCGCACTAGAACTTTCCAGATAGCCACCCAGAAACTCTGTGTGATACTCCAACATATTTAGGTTGCACCCACACTAGGAAAAATTGGAAAACAATCCTTCCTCAAAACAGCTTGGCTGGTGGTAGCAATGGTGGAGACTGTAGTATAGGATGTGGACCTTTTCACCCTACTTAGAGCAGAGGTAGATCATGTGGTGGTACATATGCCTAAACCTTGTCTAAAGCTTATAACAATGCAACTCCTGGTAAAACTGCAGGAGTGAAATTAGGGATCCCAATTTTCCTACAGCAAGCTATACCTAAAATAGCACTCTGTGTTTTCTCTCTACCAATTAGAGATTTAAACTTATTATGATTAAAGTGAGTTTTTGAATCCCAATCTGGGAAAATGACTGAAATGCAAGCAGAGATTTATGGCAGAACCCAGAAAGGGAAGAACAAAAAAAAGGACTTGATTTCATCCCAGTAAGACATCACACAAGATGCAACTTGTCTAAAATAACTATAGCCACATTCCTTCCAGAAATAATGTTGAAATGCCTCAGAACACATAGTATTTCTTTAATTGGTCCTATGATAAAGGCCAAACTGTTAAAGAAATGTATAAAGTTTACACCTACCTATCTAAAAATCCCTGCATAGAGTTACTTCAATTTATCTCTTCATCCTACAACTACTGTTGCAAATTTTTCTCTCTTTATATTAACTTGATCAAACAAACAAAACCAAGAGAGATCCTTTATTGAAGGGACTGACAGCTCTGCAATGACTGCAAGTCACTCCATCTAACAGATAAAAAACAATGGCCAAGATTTGGTTAATGCTATAGTTCTTATGATATTGCTATTCCTGATACATGGTAAAAGAGCCTCCATCACCTGACAATAGCCTCATGTCATCTCACCAACAACAACAAAAAAAGTAGTAAAAATCCCAACTATACGTATAAAATGATAGGGTCTAAATTATCTGTTACCACTCAAGAAAGATCTTGGAGTCATTGTGGATAGTTCTCTGAAAACAACTACTCAATGTACAGCAGCAGTCAAAAAAGCAAACAGAATGTTGGGAATCATTAAGAAAGGGATAGATAATAAGACAGAAAATATCATATTGCCTCTATTTAAATCCTTGGTATGCCCTCATCTTGAATACTGCATGCAGATGTGGTCGCCCCATCTTAAAAAAAAGATATATTGGAATTGGAAAAGGTTCCGAAAAGGGCCAAACAAAAATGCTTAGGGTATGGAGCATCTGCCATATGAGGAGAAATTAATAAGACTGGGACTTTTTAAGCTTGGAAAAGAGACGACCAAGGGGGGCATATATTGAGGTAAATCTATAAAATCATGATTGGTGTGGAGAAGTGTTATTTACTCCTTCTCATAATACAAGAACTAGGGGTCACCAAATGAAATTAATAGGCAGCAGGTTTAAAACAAACAAAAAGTAGTATTTCTTCACACAACACACAATCAGCCTGTGGAACTCCTTGTCAGAGGATCTCGTGAAGGCCAAGACTATAACAGGGCTAAAAAAAGAACTAGATAAATTCATGGAGGATGGGTCCATCAATGGCTATTAGCCAGGATGGGCAGAAACGGTACACCTAATCTCTCTTTGCCAGAAGCTGGGAATGTGAAAGAAAGATGGATCACTTGATGATTACCTGTTCTGTTCATTCCCTCTGGGGTACCTGGCATTGTCCACTGTCGGAAGACAGGATACTGGGCTTGATGGACCTTTGGTCTGACCCAGTATGGCCATTCTTAAAGATGCTTATTCCAGATCAAAGGAAAAGGTAACTACATTCTACAGATCTTTAAAAATACCAGTGAGTAAAGAATCAATATCAAATCCATGGAAGGTTAGTATAAAATGAGGCATATTAAGATCTCATATTTCTAAAATTAAAAAGGCATTGACAATTTAAAATTCCCACATATTAAACAGATATCTTTACCATCCGTGCATTGTTTGCCACTTGAACATTGCAGTTTTGGGAACCTCAAAAAGAAACTGACCATAAAAGCCATGAAACTGGCTTCATTGATTTTCACTTTCCAAGCTGAGAGAAACATATAAAGCAAGTAGCAATTATAAGGACAAAATTGGACTTTCTAAAATATTAGTTTTAATAACTTAAAAGTTATTACCAATGCATGTTTCCTTATAATGCAATATTTGGACTACTGTATTCATTATTAGCAGTTTCCCTTTACTCTCGGGGATAAAGGTTAAGAACATAAGAACGGCCATACTGGATCAGACCAATGGTCCATCTAGCCCCGTATCCTATCTACTGACAGTAGCTAATGCCAGCTGCTTCAAAGGAGAACAAACAGAAGAGGGCAATCAAGTGAGCCATCCCCTGTTGTCCAGTCCTAGCACCTGTCAGTAAGAGGCTTAGGAACAACCAGAGCATGGACTCGTATCCTGGACATCTTGGCTAATAGCCATTAATGGACCTATCCTGCATGAAGGACTGTAATTCTTTTTTGAATCCAGTTATAGTTCTGACCTTCACCTCATCCCCTGGCAACAAATTCCACAAGTTGACTGTGTGCAATACTTCCCCTTGTTTGTTTTAAACCCACTGCATATTAATTTTATTGGATGACCGCAGGTTCTTGGGTTATGTGAAGGAGTAAATAACATTTCCGTATTCACTTTCTCCACACCATTCACAATTTTATAGACCTCTATCATATCCCTCCTTAGTCATCTCTTTTCAAAGCTGAATAGTTTCAGTCTTTTTGGTCTCTTCTCATACAGAAGCTGTTCTATAACCTTAATCATTTTTGTTGCCTTTTTTTTAAATCTTTTCCATTTCTAATATATCTTTTTTGAGACGGGGTGACGAGAAATGTGTGCAGTATTCAAGGTGATGGATGGGTGTACCATAGATTTATATAGTAGCATTATGATATTTTCTGTCTTATTATCTATCCTTTTCCTATTGGCTCCTAAGATTTTGTTAGCTTTTTTGTTATTTATTTATTGTTGCAGCACATTGAGCAGATGTTTTCAGGAAACTATCCAGAATAACTCCATGATTTCTCTGTTGAGTGATAACAGAGAATTTAAACCCCATAATTTAACATATATATTTGGAATTATGTTTTCCGATGTGCATTACTTTGCATTTATCAACATTGAATTTCAGCTGCCATTTTGTTGCCCTATCACCCAGGTTTGTGAGAGCCCTCTGTAACTCTTCACAGTCTGCTTTGGAGTTAATCATCTACCCCCTCAAGAACTGGGCACAGACATACCCCTGCCCAATCTTCCTTCCGTTACTACCACAAACCAAGAACCCCTTAAGAGCCAGGCACTCACAGCCTCCCCTACAGGGTCCTGCGTGGGGCCCAAGCAACCCGTTAAGCCCTCAAGGGCTAGCACGTCCCCTCCCACACGCACACCCCTCCCTCCAGTCACTGCTAAGGCCCAGCGCTCCCCTCACCTCCCAGACACAACCTCCCTCATGCTCAGTCCCCACCCCAACAGCCTGTACCACTGAGGGGGGTCACTTCACCAAATCCCTGCGAGTGAATGGGCAGCTGAGCCCCCCTGCACAGTGCCGCTCCACCCCACCTCCGGGTAACTCGCCCAGCTCCCTGCACTCACCAGTCACCTCGCCCTCCACTGCCCCGGCAACCGGCCGGCTAGAAATGATGCAACCAAAAGAAAGCATGACAGGAAGCAAAGGGACACGCCTGCCTGCTGTAGCCAATCACCGCGCTCCATACACAGGCCGCAACAAGGCAGCCTCTGATTGGCCAAGCGGATCTCTTGGTAACTGTAAATCATGGGGGATGTGAGACTGAAGAGATAGGGCGAGGAAAAGGAAGGAGTGCAGAAGTGACGTAAGTAGCCTTGGAACCACGCCAGGGTTTTGTAGGGGCGTTTCCTGGGAGGCCCCACGCGTGATAGGAGGAAATAGGCTGTTGCTCGGTGCTGCACCCGAGTCGTGTTGACAGCCCCAGCTCTGACACACCGCGCGTGGGTTCGGCGCAGCGGCGCTGAGTTTGAGCATTTGCAGGCTGGGGCTCTCTGCATCTGCAAACCGCGCGCTCCGCAGCTTCAGACACGGATTCCATTTTAAACGACAGGTCTAATTCAGCAGAGGACAGGCCCCCCGCACACATACAGTGTGTACCCGCAAAAGTTAGGCTGGCATAAGAGGCACCCGAGGTATACGATATAGTGGCAATTTATTTCCATCCTTCTCTGCTTCCCTTCTTCCCTCCGCCCCCCTCCAATCTATCTGGGTTGTTTTGCTCGTTGCTGTACTTTTCATCCGAATTTTGTTCTCTCCATCCTGTTGTTTGTTTGTTTTTAATGACTCCTATGCGTACACTGAATTGGCCTGCCTAGAGCAAGGAGTGTGTGCAAGAACCAGTTTCTTAGCCAGGCTTGCTATTTAGCAAATGGTCATACAAGCCACAGAAATACAGAATACAATAAAATACACGCCTTATTTGGAAAACTGGATGTTGAGTCTCTGAATGCCGATTTAGAGTGGAAGTTTCCCTAGCTTCCCTGCCTGCATGCAAATCACTTGTGACTTTGGGGGTTTCTTAAGATTGCCTACAAGAGTGCCTCTTAATTTTATTTTTTCTCAGTATTGATACTAGGTGAATGGAGATCAGCACTCCTCAAAGCCACCAAATAATTGGCAAATGGGTGAAGCATGAACAGTTTTTTCAGTGGTGAGTTGTGATGAAATAGTCCTAGGAATAATCTAAAAATAATGAAGTGCAATAATTGTATTCACACTGAAAATATATTGGTTGGTGAGATATCCTTACTGTATGGTGTGTTATTAGAATTGCCTGTTTGATTGAATTGATCTAACTTAATAGCGGTTCATGGGAGGAACAAATAGGAAAGCAACACAACAGATCTAAGTGAGGACTTACCAGCACTCACTAGAAAGATAATGTGGCAAGCTGTTAGTTTCAAGGATCCTGTCTCTGACAAATCGCAAGAGCTAGGACCTGGAAATCAAAGGAACAGTTAAAAAGCAAAAAGAATGAGGAGTACTTGTGACACCTTAGAGACTAAACACATTTATTTAAGCATAAGCTTTCGTGTGCTAAAACCACTTCATCAGACATGCATCTGATGAAGTGGTTTTTAGCCTACGAAAGCTTATGCTCAAATAAATGTGTTTAGTCTCTAAGGTGTCACAAGTACTCCTCGTTCTTTTTGCTGATACAGACTAACACAGCTACCACTCTGAAACCATATAAAAAGCAGTTCTCTGGGGAGCTAGAGGGTCGCTTGTCAGAAGCTATCTAGGGAGATAAGCTGATATAGAGAGACTATAGGTAGTCAGTCTCTCTGAAGAAGTTGGGCCTTCCTAGTTCCAGGGAATATTAAGCTTTAGGGAAAAGTAGATATAACTATAGTCTGTTATTATTTTAAAAATATTTTCTCAGAAATGCTTTGTTCTAAAAAAAATTAATATTGCTTTAAAGAGGCTGTCTGGTCACTGTATATACCTCTGTCATTGCTCTTGAAAGGAACACCCTACATGGTCTTTGCCAAGTGATGTCTGCTGAAGTAATCACAGTTTGTACTAGGGAACTTCAACCCACACTGCCCACCCTGACAGTGGGAAAGTCATACAATTGCACCCAAGATAGAAGTGACAGCCTGAGGCCTGAGACGTTATACTCAAATAGACCAGGAGGGGTCAGAGATGTAGTTAAGCTACTACAGGGGTAGGCAATCTATGGCATGCGTGCCAAAGGCAGCATGTGAGCTGTTTTTCAGTGGCACTCACACTGCCCGGGTCCTGGCCACTGGTCCGGACGGCTCTGCATTTTAATTTAATTTTAAATGAAGCTTCTTAAACATTTTTAAAATCTTATTTACTTTACATACAATAGTTTAGTTATATATTATAGATTTATAGAAAGAGACCTTCTAAAAATGTTAAAATGTATTACTAGCACATGAAACCTTAAATCAGAGTGAATAAATGAAGACTCGACCCACCACTTCTGACAGGCTGCTGATCCCTGAGCTAGTAACTGTGAGGCAAGCACATTGCAATTGTTAGAATTTGTAAAGAAGAACCAAGTAAATGTAAGGGTAAAAGTGTTTAATATGGCCTCTTGGTGATTTTTGTTGTTAAGATCCACAATCTTGTCCTTATAGCTCACAACAAAGCAATACAGACACTAACATTTGAAATACTACATTGGATTTCATTAGCTCTATAATACTGAGGAGGCTAATTATTAAAATGTTTCCTGTAGTAAATTGCTGCTAGCTACCTGTGCAATTAGTTCTGTGCTATATTGGGATTACTTCTGCATTGTTCATTGTTGGTGTCAATGACTATGTAAGAAATTACAGCTCCACTATATATAATAAATAGGGCCCTACCAAATTCACAGTCCATTTTGGTCAATTTCATGGGCATAGGGTTTTAAAAATTGTAAATGTCATGATTTCAGCTATTTAAATCTGAAATTTCATGGTGCTGTAATTGTAGGGGTCCTGACCCAAAAAGGAGTTGGGGGGGTCACATGGTTACTATAGAGGGGGTTGTGGTACTGCTACCCTTACGTCTGCACTGCTGCTGGCGGCGGTACAACCACAGCAACCCTTCTTCTCCACTATTCCTGGCCATCCTTCCAACTCCATGCCACCTTACATTACCTATCACAGCCCTATATTCCATCTCTTTGTGGGCTGCTCCTTCTTGGCCTGGTGGTCTCTCTATCAGTTCCCTAGCCCACTTCTCCCAGGTTGCACCCACTCTACCCTTTCCTCCCTCAACTCTGTTCCTGACAATCTACCCTGCCAAATCCACTTGACCTGTCCCTTAGTTTCAGCTGACTATGTTACAGTTATAGTGACTATGATTCAGCTACTTCCAGCTCCCTTCCAGGTTACCACTAACTTCTCTTTCGCTGTATTCCAGTTCCCACCCCTACCTCAGGCTCCATCTATCTAACTAGAGTTTTTGGTTTTTAATACTGTTGAGAATTGTAATTTCTCTATCTAAATATTCACCACTCCTCTCCACCCACCAACAAATGTTATAATATTGGCATCATCCACTGATTGTGAAGTATGTTAAAATGTTGCACTAAAGAGAAAAAAAAAGCGGAAAGTGCTCTTTATTTACACATTTAATACCTATACAACAGAAACATATACTCAAAACTCATTTGCAGCAGGGCACATTGCTAATGTTTTAAAAACCACTAGGAAGCACTATATCTCCACAATGATGAGGGAATGACTACATAATGCTTTGTAAGGCTGTTAATGATTGTGCGTACCTATGTGCCCTTAAATGTGAAATCAAGCTGTTTTCAACTATCACCAACATGTTTACATTCTCTTTCACTTTTGTTCCCTAGATTTGAGACTAGGAATAGGAAGTTTTGATCAATGGCCCTTTCTCTCTGAAATTTGTTTTTCTATTTATCTAACAAAGCCTGAGTTGTTCAACCTTCAGGGCCTGGTGCAAAGCCCATCAGTTCAGGCAAGTTTTTGCCTGAGGCAGTGATGGTGGGTCTCTTCTGCTTTGAATTTGAAATCTGAGGTCAAATCTACTTTATCTATTATATTTTACATTTGTCAACCAACTGAGAAGAAGGACAGTTTGGAGGAATGCATGAGTACATGATTGAGGCACAGACTTTTTAGTTATCCTCACCCTCTAACTGAATTGTGTTTGGCTTCAGGAAAGCATTTTATCTCTGTGCATCAGCTTCCTTATCTGAGGAAAATTAGAGTGATATACACTTACAATACTTATTGTACTTGTTGAAATAACTAGTTAGATAACATCTGTGCAATGCTTTAAAACAGCCCGTGGAACTGCCCTGTCCGGCCCTTGAGCTCCTGGCCAGAGAGGCTCGCCCCCGGCCTCATCCCGCTTGCTCCCTCCCATGCAGCCACACAACCCCACGGGCGGCGCTCTGGGCAGCAGAGCAGCGCGCTCCTGCAGAGCAGAACGGCAGTGTGTCTAGCTTTGGCTGGACGGCGCGGCTGCCAGACATGCTGCTCTGAGCGGCATGGTAAGGGGGCTGGGGCCGGGAGGTTGGATAAGAGGTGGAGGGTCCCGGGGGGAAGTCAGGGGACAGAGAACAGGGGGCAGTTGGATGGGGCGGAGGTTTGGGGGGAGCAGTCAGGGGACGGGGATCAGGGAGGCTGCATAAGTGTGGGGTCCTGGGGGGCCTGTCAGGGGGCAGGGGTGTGGATGGGGTCAGGAGACTGGGAATGGGGGGGTTGGATAGGCATGGGGTCCCCGGGGGCCTGTCAGAGGGTGGGGGTATGGATAGGGGTCAGGGCAGTCAGGGAACTGGAAGCAGGGGGGCTGGATAGGGGGTGGAGTCCTGGGGGGTGGTTGGGGCGGGGGGTCCTGGGAGGGGGCGGTTAGGGGACAAGGAGCAGGGGGGTTGGATGGGTCGGAAGTTCTGAGGGGGGCAGTCAGGAGGCAGGAAGTGGGAGGTGGCGGATAGGGGGTGGGGGCCAGGCTGTTTGGGGAGGCACAGCCTTCCTTACCTGGCCCTCCATACAGTTTTTCAACCCCAATATGGCCCTTGGGTCAAAAAGTTTGCCCACCCCTGCTTTAAAGAGATTGGGCAAAATCATTCTTCCTTCGCTCATTCAAATAGATTCATTGACTTTAGTGGGACTATTCACTTAGGAAAGGTAATCTGGATTTAGTCCCTCTTCAAATGCTATCCATGAACTAATTTTATTTTTTAAAACACACATGTGACCAGACACACATGTAATAAGAACAGGAGTACTTGTGGCACCTTAGAGACTAACAAATTTATTAGAGCATAAGCTTTCGTGGACTACAGCCCATGTTATGCATCCGAAGAAGAGGGCTGTAGTCCACAAAAGCTTATGCTCTAATAAATTTGTTAGTCTCTAAGGTGCCACAAGTACTCCTGTTCTTTTTGTGGATACAGACTAACACGGCTGCTACTCTGAAACATATAATAAGTGAACTTTTAGAAAATCAATAAAGCCTAAATGTTACCATAACATTCTTCTCTGACTTAAGTGTGTAATTACAGAAGTTGCATTTTTAGATAAATATGACCAAATATGACTTTTACTTACGTTAGTTTTCTCTTCTAAATGGTGTATGCCTTTAGAAATGGGTTTCTTTTAGGACTGTCAAGTGATTAAAAAATTAATTGTGCAGTTAAACAATAATAGAATGCAATTTAAATATTTTTGGATGTTTTTCTACATTTTCAAAAATAGTGATTTCTGTTACAACACAGAATAATAAAAAAATGTGAGCACTGTACATTCTGTGTTGTAATAGAAATCACTATTTTTGAAAATGTAGAGAAACATCCAAAGATATTTAATATATTTTAGTTGGTGTTCTATTGTTTAACAGTGTGATTAATTAAGATTAATTTTTAATTGATTTATTTGAGTTGAGTTAACTGACTAATCGACAGTCCTAATTTCTTTAATTCACAGTTGACAAACATTACTTTAACATAACTGCTTAATGACAGGTTTCAGAGTAACAGCCGTGTTAGTCTGTATCCACAAAAAGAACAACAGGAGTACTTGTGGCACCTTAGAGACTAACAAATTTATTAGAGCATAAGCTTTCGTGGACTACAGCCCACTTCTTAGCTCCTGTTCTAAAAGAATTTTAAAACAAATTACTAGTTAAAATATGTATTCAAGCAATATTAATAAATTATATTTGTCATCTTTGATAGAACATAGCATGTGTCTGGACAATTCTGTCCTCACCTTCTATTCCTGTTGCTCAACTCCATTTCTTCTCCCACAAGTACCTTTTGGCTTGCCCTTGTTCATTCTCTCTCCGTTTATCTTTCTCCCCCTCCTCTTTCCCCTTACCACAGCTACAGTCAACATATATAAGCACCCCAATCTTGCTGTGCTTATTCATGCCCACATGCTAATGAAAATTATTTTGACTGCTGGACTGAGTACATGGTAGTTATTTTTGTGGTAAGTAATGTGTCTTCAAGACTGGGGAGAGTAGAGAAGTCACTGTCAATGTGTCAGAAGACAAAGTTAAATGCTAACTGTTTAAACAGCCCTTACGCCACACTCTGGTACTAAAGTTCAAAATGCTCCAACAATCACATGGCTGTTTGAAGTTATCTAAATAAAGGCAAAAATCTACTCATAAATACAAAGCCCAAGGCTTGCAAATTTATGTGCCTAAAATTAAGCATCTAAATGCATATTTAAGCTCCTAAATTAAGTGACCTGATTTTCAAATGTTAAACACCCACTACTCCTCCTGAAGTAAATAGATGCTCAGCACTCCCTAAAAATCAGGCCAGTAATATCTATGTGACAAACCAATTAAAAAGGTGGCCAAAAGGTGCAAACAAGGCTAATGGAAACATTTTGCTCACTCTAGCTAGTGGCAGATCCATCTGGCATAATCTATAAGTATTTTAATTAATACACTAGGTTACTAAACTGCATTAAGGAACAACATGCAAATAGTTAACTATTTGAACACTCCAGCAGAGTTCTTGAGGTGACAGTTTGTTTACACAGCCCTTAAATCCTCCTCCTCCTCCCCAAAAGCCGATGAGAAGGGGGGAGGGTGTCTGTGTGTGTCTGCCTAGAGGCCAAGGGGGAGCGCAGGGGGGTGGCTAAACCTGATGGCTGTAAACAAGGCTGTAGAACAAGTCCAGCACGTCCCTTGCGAACGGATCCTCCCCAGTCCTCCACTCCGCCCCCTTGTAGTCAAATAGAAATTGAATGCACCAGGCCCCTGCAACTCCTTCCTTCACTCCCACCATACTCCCCTTGCTATTGCCGTTTCGTGAACGAGATCAATCTTGTCTTCGTGTTCTTTGTGTAAACGCGAATATGCAAACAATTTTATCCTGGACCTTTCGAAATGAGGAAGGGTCTTCCTGATCATTTCTCTACAGCTATTAAGCCAAACTCCGAACCGTGCCCGCTAGAGGATGTTAGACAGACTTGCCCTCGGGATATTTTTAAAAACCATTTGCCTTTTTTTGAGATGTAAAACGCACAGCATTTGTTAGAATGGTTCGGGGGGGAAGGGAATGAATAGCTTCAGTGAGCTATATGTAGGGATTTGCCAGAGTCCAAACAGCTGATGTTGGGGGAAGGGGGACGTCTTGGACGCCCACCAATAAAAACAAACCGGAACCTACAGCTAAAATGCCCACGATCAATCACGCACCCCACCCCTATTTTCTCAGCTTTCAGTGGCAGGATGGCCGCTTCCCCTATCTCCAATTATTGCTGGTGTGCCACCCAGACCGGACATGCAAGGAGTGGGGAAGGCTGAAAAGAGTTCACACACACTGCACCTCTAGCATATCAATCATTTGCAAACACAGCAGTAGTGTGCAGCTAGACCCAGGGGTCCCCTGCTAACTGTCTCTCCTGCCAGTTCGTAGGGATTCACTTGCCCAGGCACCACCCCTGTTTTCCTCTTAGCAAGCGCTTGTTTGTGCTTCCACCGGCCGTTAAGCACTTTACGTACACGCTGCAATCTAGGCAAGCTCGGGGTGGAGCTGCGCAAAAAAATCCGAATGTAGGCGAGGGTTGTGCATGGAAGTCACATAGAATAACTCGCCTGGAGTTGGGCCAAACCAATATTGTGTAAATGCAACAAATGTAGGGGGAGAAGCAAAAAACAGCACTGACACTCCATGGCGATGCGTTCCTCCTTGCCTGGCATGTAGCATGTTGGTTTTGCATGTCGATGCACGGGTTTGGAAGGAAAAAATATTCGTTGATGCACACACCCCCTCCACAGTGGCTGCTTTTGGACTGCTCCATGTCCTGTACATAAGGGGGTGTGGACTGGAGAAGTACTAAAAAGAGTCAGCAGGCAAAATCCGGAGGGTGGTGTGTGTTTGTTTTCTCGGGGCTGTGCAACTAGATAGTCTCAGCGGCAAAGAGCGTCCGACGCGACCTCCCTGCTTCTCTCCCCTTCTCCTTTTGTCAAACACACCTACTGTCCTTGGCAGTTGTTATTCTGTGGCCGTTTGCACCGGGATAACAATCTGCTACAGAAGGAGGCGAGATAATCTCTTCTAGGCAGCAGCCTAAAGCTGGTCAAGCTGCCCCCCAGCCTGCAGCAGCTCAGCCAGGCTATGCACTGTAAAAGGGCTCTGGTCAAGAAAAAAACAGAGCGGATTGTGAAAAGGTAGAGGCAGCAGGAAAGCCCCTTCGGCTGGGGGGAAACCGCAGTGCTTTACAAACCAGCAACGAACAAGCCAACCCAGAAGGGGGGAAAACGCTAAGAAGACGCCGACGACATTGAATTTGCTTCTTTGGTGGTGGTTGGCAGCTGTCCAGGGCTGCAAAGAGTATGTGAGAGGGTTACTATGTTGAGAAGAAAAGAGCTGATCACGTGTGGCACAGGAGCCAGGGGTGCCCCCTGGGAGCCTGCCAGGGCTGGGAAGGAGGAAGAGGTCCCGGAGGCCTACCAGCAGCAGCTGAAGGAGGGAGCGCCCCGGAGGGGCTGCAGCAGAGCTCGCTGGCACCATAGCTGGCGTGGAAGGACCCCCACCTTCTCCAGGAAGCTTTTGGGCAGTAGGACGCGCGCCCATTACCACCAGCAGCAGCAGCATTGCAGGGCCTCCCAGCGGTGCTACCGGCCCACCCGCCCCAGAGTGCTGCTCTCTCTGCGCCCCGTCAACATGATGGGCAAGCGAGCCCCGGGCATGCGGGCCCCCCGCAACACCAACCAGTTCCTGATGCGGGAGAAGTACCAGCTCATGCACCTGCGGTCAGACTCGGTGGGCACCGAGAGCGGCGGGTCGGACAGTGAGATGAACCCGCTGGATATGGACTCTTACCTGGGAGTGCTAGAGAACTCCCGGGGGGCGCTAATGGATTTTGCCGAGGACTCTCGCTCCTCCTCCTGGTCTCCGCCCGCTTCCTCGGCCGCCACTGACTCTGAGCCCTCCTCGCAGCAGCAGCTGCGGTTTTTCGGTGGCGGCTTAGCGGACGTGCACCAGGAGGAGAGCTTGCAGTACTTCCCCTCCGAGGACGATGTGATCGAGAGCGAGACATTCATGGAGAGGGACTTCCACGAGTTCTGTAGCAGGATTGCCTGAATTGGAGGGGACCTATTTATTTGATACAATTACCTCCTTCCTCCCCTTGCGTTTTATACTTGGCTGGGTTATGGGGGCGATCGTATCTCCGGGGCACAGCTGGATCCGGTCGGGCTGGGTATGTGGATTCTCAAGAGTAAAATGGTTTTCCAAACGTTAAGTCCATCTACTGGCATTTGAACTCTGCAGCCCGGGGAGGGGAGGAGGTGGCGGGGCATTTTGTCCCCCGGGGGAAAGGGATATGGGATTACATACTAGGCCTTGTTTGTGGGAGCGCTTTATTTATTTTACCGCCACCCTTTTGCGTTGTTGTCAAGGGGGGCCAGGTCATTTTATATTTAAAAAAAAAAAAACACGCTCCGGATTGTAAATAAAAGGAACTTTTGTAGATTAAAACAAATCGCCTGTGCGAAGTGTTTGTGCTCTATCTGGGAAAATGTGTCTGTGGGAGGAGGGTGGCTCCTGCGTAGCTGTGCGGAGTGTGCGCCTAGCGGAAGGAAGAAGGGCGGAGGAGCGCGTCTAGTGCAAGGGTGGCGGGGAGGATGGAGTGCGCCGGTTTTGCGCAAAATCCGAGAAGCCACCGCAGCAGCGGGTTGTTTCTGCTGTTGACAGCAGTGGCACAAAACACACTCCTTGGCTTGCTTCAGCGAAGAGATAGCGGTGGGATGGAACAGAGGACGGACGTAATCCGCTCCCAGTTCAGTGCAAGGGGCGGGCCTCAGTGCGGGAGGATCTTGCCTGGTAGCCACCAAGAGGGAGCCTCTGGAGGTTGCAGAGTACATGGGAATATGAGCATGGCTACAATAATCGCATTCATCATACTTAAGGTTAAGATTTTGTCACTGTTATTTTTAGTAAAAGTTGGGGGGGGGATCACAGCATAAGCCCTGCTGGCCAGGATGGACTGACGGCCTGACCCCTGCCACCAAGGGCTTTATCCCGCCGTTGGTGGGGGGAGAGCTGAAAGCCCACGGTCCACTGCCAAGGACAGACTGACAGCCTGAGCCACAGGTGCCGACTCCGTGGGTCCGCCGGGGCTGGAGGACCCATAGGGAAAATTTGGTGGGTGCAGAGAGCGCCCCGCCCCAGCTCACCTCTGCCGCCGCTCCACCTCTTCCCCTGAGCATGCTGCGTGCCCACCTTTTCCCCCTGGCTCCCAGCCCTTGCGCTGTGAAAGTTTTGCAGGGGCAGGTGCTGGGAAGAGGTGGGGCTGGGGTGGGGATTTGGGGAGGGATCCGATAGGAGCAGGGAGGGGGCAGAGTTGGGATGGGGACTTTGGTGAAGCGGTTGGAATGGGGGTGGGGTGGGGCAGGGATGGAGTTGGGGCAGGGGGGCGTGAGCACCCACTGGTGCCGGGAAAAGTTGCCAGCTATGGCCTGAGCCCCACCACCCACAGCTCACCCTGCTGCTAGGAGGGGGTGGGGGAGCTGGTAGCCTGAGCCCCACTGCCTGGAGGGGGAAGCTGCTAGCTAGAGCCCAGCTGCCTAGGGCAGACTGGCAACCTGAGCCTCGCCACCTTTTTGCTCAGCCAGGGCAGGACTCGGCTTTTTTTTTTTTTTTGCTCTGCCAGGGGGCACCCCCCAACGTGTCCCAATATTTTCTTCCTGTCATCAGGTCACCCTAGGGCAGACTGACACCCTGAGCTCTGCCGCCTGGGTGGGGGGAGCTGACAGCCAAAGCCCCGCTGCCCAGGGCGGACTAGCAACCCAAGCCCCACTGCCTGTAGCGTTGCCAACCCTCCCAGTTTGGCTGGGAGTTTCCCAGGATTGGGCTCTATCTCCCAGAGGCTACTGAAGCCAATCCGGGAGATTTTAGTCTGCTAAAAGTCCAGCGGCGCAACAGGGCTAAGGCAGGCTCCCTACCGGCCCTGGCTCCGCGCTGCTCCCAGAAATGGCCGGCATGTCCCTGCAACCCCTCCTTGGAGGCACAGCCAGGGAGTCTCCACGCGCTGCTCCCGCCCCAAGCGGCCACTCCTCAGCTCTCATTGGCCGGGAATGGGGAACCATGGCCAATGGGAGCTGCAGGGGTGGTGCCTGCAGGCAGGGGCGGTGTACAGTTGCCTTACCACCCCTGAGACTAGGAGCCACTGTCGGACATGCCGCCGTTTCTGGGAGCCACACTGCCTAGCTGGAACTTGCACCCTAAGCCCCCTCCTACACCCCAGCCTTGAGCCCCCTCCTGCACCAAAACTCCCTCCCACAGCCTGCACCCCTCACACTCTCCCCCACCCCAACTCCCTGTCCCAGGCTCAGCTCTGAGTCCCTCCCAAACTCCCTCCCAGAGCCTGCACCCCCCTCCTGCACCCTTACTCCCTGGCCCAGCCTGGAGCTCCCTCCCACACGCCAAACCCCTCAGCCCCACCCCAGAACCCCCACCCCCTCCCAAACCTCAACCCTCCTGCCCCAGCATGCCACCAGTGGGAGATGACAGACCAAGCCCCGCTGCCCAGGATGGACTGACAGCCCAAGCCCTGCCAGCCAGGTGGAGGGAGCTGACAGCTGGATCCCCACTGCTCAAGGCTCATCCTGCTGCCCAAGAGAGGGGCTGACAGTGAGAGCCCCACCAATCTAGAGTTACCACCTTTGAAATGGAAAAAAAAAAGGCACCCACCCCCCACACACAAGGCAAGTCTGACGGCACCCCAACCACAAGGCAACTCCACAGCCTGCGCTTCAACAGCCACTTATAGTAGTTAGAGAAAGAACACATACAGATAAGACTGATGACATCATTTTCTTACTTAAACTGCAGAAGTGGGAACACTGCCCATCTTTAGCTGGACACAGAAACCTTTAACATTAGATATCCAAGTGTATTGTGATAATGCAAATCTTTAGAGCCACATAAAAAAACCCAGCAGATTAAATTATTTTTCTAGCAACTGGCAAATCCATTTAAAAAAATGGCCAGGTCAGTCAAATACAGGCCAGGTGGTAAACCTTCGCCACCCAGGGCTCACCCTGCCACCCACTGACAACCCTATTTCCATCACCTAGGACTGACACTCAAAGCCCTGAAGTTGCGGAGGTCACAAAAAAAAAAAAAAAAAAAAAAAAAATCAGACTCCATGACAGACTCGTAGCCTTAATCATACTGAATGTGAAATGGTGAACAGGCATTTTACTGTGAGAGTGAACTACAAAACCAAACCAGAAACATTATTGATCTTACTTATATCATGGGCCAGGGGGAGCAGGACTGATGGGTAACATGGGGGCGGGGAAAATAAAGCAATAGATATCTTTGCACTCTCAGATTCCAGCCATGAATAGTAGGGAGGAATGAATGTCTACACATCCCCTCTTCCCCATTCTCACACAGGGGATTAGATGTGAGACCTATTTTAATACGACAGAGAAAAGACGAGCCCACATGTCAGACAGAGGATCTGTCATACCCCAGTCCATTTGCAGCTATTAAAAATATAATAAGCACCAGCAGCAAATGGGGACTCTAAACAGAAAGAGTACTGGATTTTTATGATTAATAAATATTGCTTGTCTAGACCCTTTTTACATCTAAACAAAAAAGGAAAATTTTTACCCACACACCAGCCCACATCTTGTTTTCTGGCTCCTTAAGGATAAAATGTTTAATTAACAGTACAGTTAGAAGTTAAGAAAACAAGAAGCAGAGCTGGCCTTCTACAAGAATAACATGGAAGACGGAGGCATCTACAAATTTTTGGTGGGGGAAGAGGAGAAAAATGAGATTAATCAATTCTACATGTTACTGGAGATCAAAACTCCAGGAGGTTTGGAAAGCTTTTCCTGAGTTCTTCCTTGGCATTGCACAGCTCAGTGCAAGGCTCAGAGCTGCAGGCAAGAATGTTCAGTAGAAACACAGCAGCAAAGGTAAACAGTGTAGCCTGATTCTGAAGCTTTTTATTATCCCCTTCATTTTAAAGAGGGCAATCACAGCAAAGTGGCACATTGGGCATGAGCTACTGAATAACTTTAGCACCACAGTGTAATTTTTTGTACTCTATATAATTAAAGTATTATCATGCCTGCCTTAAGTGCTTGATAGCAGGCTTTTAGTCCTACTCTGCTAGATACTAAGGTGGTAGAAATGCCTAGAAAGATACTTTAAGGATCTCTGCACACTTAAAAAATGTAGACACCTAGCAAATGAGAAGTTATTTCAGTTTTCCAGGAGTGGGTTTGTTAGGGATGTGTTGTGTATAGCCCTATCCTTACAAACCACAAAAAATATACTTTTTTTTTTTATTTTATTTTATTGGCGTTGATCCTGTACCTCTAAACTTAGGGTAAACTCCCACTGAACTATAGGAAAAAAGCATTTAGAAAATTTAAAAATATATATTGAAGACAATGTCTGCACTCTTTATGTTTGTTCCAGTATTATGAATATAGTTGTTAAACACCTTAGTACATGCATACATAATCTATCACAGTCTATTTGTTCATAGATTCACTGGGAGATATTTGAAGTTCAGGGTTTGTCTGTTCGTGAATGGCACCTTCCTGTACTTGGAAACAGTTTGGGGCTATTTTTTACCATCCTATTTACTAGGTAAAATAAAACTAAGTAAATTCTTTTAGAATCTTAACACATCAGCTGTAGCTCTGTAAAGTATGATTTATGGTAATGGAATCTCTTTGTCTTTCCCCAAAGCTGGGCTGTCTAATTTCAGGAGCGCCAAAATTACTTGATTTTTTTTTTACATGAAGCATGGGCTGTGGCTGTAAGTTAAAGCCCATATACAGTCAACCTCTTGATCCAAAGCACAGGTCTAACTGGCAATGGGAGGTTTGCAATAAGACCTTGCCTACAGTGGACATTTGTCCCCCTTCAAACATGAGAGGTCAGTCACCACTGTAGTTGCACCTATGCAAATCTCTAGTGTAGACAAATCAAGCTGCAATGTGCATCAAAAGAAACTAGTGGCATGAATAGACTTGATCTTCAGAAAGTTTATATTTTATTGGCTAATCCAGAACTGCAACTACATGTTCAAACGAATGATTTGATGTATGATTTTTCCGACTTGACATTTAAATGGTATGATGAAAGCTCACTAGTAATATTTACATGAAGGTTTACTCTATTATTGTTTTATAGGGTGGCAAAACAATCAATGTAAATTATATTTATGTTTCAGATTGCAGTTTTTATCTATTGAAAACAAAGTATAATTGGAATGCAAATTAGTAGAACAGTGTAAAGAAATAATTACAGGCCACATATTGCCTGCCAGAATTACAGAGGTGGATTCACATTAATAAAAGAGGCTCTCTGTGTTCCCATCACTAATCAATGGAACATGCCATGTAGGATCCATTCCAATTCTAATTTGAAATTTCAAATCTTAAGTGGGAGCTTGCTTTTCATCTTATCACCTCTGTCACTATTCTTATCTCTTAATCACTGATTCCAAACATCAGCTCCAGGCAGGAGTAAAAATAAACAGCTAAATAACAAAACTAATAACAATGCTTTAAATTAGATATCATCTTTCCACATAGCCTTCTCAGTTTCTTACACAATCACCTTCATGCCTTCTTTCAGGCAGTTCCCCATGCTGGTTACATCCTCAGTGACCTCCTTAGTATGTCCTCTAAACCTATCCACTTGCACTGAATTGAGCTGACTTGTTTGTAAATTGCCTGTTTTTCTTCAAACCTCTTTTCTGGTCTGTCTTTAGTTGCTGGAAGCAGGGACTATACTTCTGGTGTGTTTAGAAAGTACCTACATAAGAAACATAAAAATGGCCATACTGGGTCACCCCAATATCGTACCTTGTCTTCCAACAGTGGCCAGTGCCAGGTGCTTCAGAGGAAATGAGCAGAACAGGTAATCATCAAGTGGTTCATCCCCCATCATCCACTCCCAGCTTCTGGCAGTCAGAGGCCTAGGAACACCAGAGTATGGAGTTGCATCCCTGACCATTTTGGCTAATAGTCATTAATGGACCTAATTCTTTTTTTAATCCGGTTATAGTTTTGGCCTTCACAACATTCTTTGGTAATAAGTTATACAGATTGACTGTGCTTTGTGTGAAGAAGTACTTTCTTATTTTTCTTTAAACTTGCTGCCTCCAAAGAATTAATTTAGCTTCTCCACAAACGCCTTGTCTTCCTTGAGTGCTCCTTTGGCACCTCGATCGTCCAGTGGCCCCAATAATAGTTTGGCAGGCTTCTTGCTTCTGATGTGCTTAAAAAAAAAATTGCTGTTAGTTTGAGTCTTTTGCTAGTTGCTCTTCAAATTCTTTTTTTTTTTTTTTTTTGCCTGCCTAATTATACTTTTTATAATTGACTTGCCAAAGTTTATGCTCCTTTCTATTTTCCTCAGTAGGATTTCACTTCCAGTTTCTAAAGGATGCCTTTTTGTCTCTAACTGCTTCTTCTACTTTCTTGTTTAGACATTCTGGCATTTTTTTGGTTCTCTTACTGTTCTTTTTAATTTGGGGTATACATTTAATATGAGCCTTTATTATGGTGTTTTTAAAAAGTTTCCATGCAGCTTGCAGGCATTTTATTCTTTTGCAGGGCCGGCTCTAGGCACCAGCAAAGCAAGCAGTTGCTTGGGGCGGCAGATTTGCAAGAGGCGCAAGAATCCAGCATGGGAGCTGAGAACCAACAGGGTGCCCTGGGAGCTGTAGTTCCTTGGTTAGCTCCCTGCCTATAGAGCCAGCCCTGGAGCAGGGAAAGAACTACATTTCCCACTAGCAACAGGAAAGGGTGTGGGAAAGGAGTATGGAACCCCCTGCCGCCCCAGCTCTGGCCCCCACCTGCACCCTCCTGCTGCCCCAGCCCTGGGCTCTCCCCCAAAGAAGGAATTGGGGGGGACTAAATGGACAGTGCACCTCTCTATCTGAAGCCTAGCAAGGGAGGTATGTGGATCCCACTAGAATTTAAAATGAAAAGTAAGGGAGGGGAGGCTCTGGACCTGGGCAGCTTTAGATACAGTACCAGGCACTTAGGAGGATTTCCACTTCTGAGCCATGGAAGCAGAAATTGACTTTTCCTCTCCAGATATAGCTAATATTCAGAAAGGGAATCTAGCACCTGCCTTACAGATTTGAACACCCTCAAAATTCAGGAGTGCTCAAGCTCAATTTGGGCAGCTGTTACTTCATTTCCCCCAAATCAAATATACTGATCCACTGTAACTTGCTGTAGAAAAAGTAGAATAAATTGAGCAAGAAATGCTTCCCAGTGGTTATTAGGACTGGAATTGCTTTTTTTTTTTTTAAGTTTTAGTTTTATTTGTTTAAAAGGAAGACCGTGATAGATAGTGCATTCCCCATAGAAACAAAGAATGGAACAAAAGAATAATAAAGGCACCTCAACTTTTCCTCATTTATGCAGTGCCAATGATTTGGAGAGAGCCAACAGATCATCAAATAGTAGCTGAACCAACGAGGGGGGAGGCCATTTTGGATTTGGTTTTGGTGAATAGTGAGGACCTCGTTGAGGAAATGGTTGTAAGGGACAACCTTGGCTCCAGTGATCATGAGCTAATTTGGTTTAAACTAAATGGAAGGATTAACAGAATTAAATCAAAGACTAGGGTTTTACAATTTTAAAAAGGCTAATTTTAATAAATTAAGAGGACTGGTAAGGGAAGTGGATTGGGCAAACATATTAATGGATCTAAAGGCAGAAGATGCCTGGGATTATTTTAAGTTAAAGCTGCAGGAGCTGTCGGAGGCCTGTATCCCAAAAAAGGGAAAACAGTAAGCAAGAGATTTAGACCGAGCTGGATGAGCGACCGTCTCAAAGGGGCGATTAGGAAAAAACAGAAAGCATACAAAGAGTGGAAGAGGGGAGGGATCAGTAAGGAAACTTACCTTATTGAGGTCAGAGCATGTAGAGATGGAGTGAGAAAGGCCAAAAGCCATGTAGAATTGGACCTTGCGAGGGGAATTAAAAGCAATAGTAAGAGGTTTTATAGCCATATAAATAGGAAGAAAGCAAAGAAAGAAGAAGTGGGACCGCTGAAGACTATAGCTGGAGTGGAGATTAAGGATAATCTAGGCATGGCACAATATCTAAATGAATATTTTGCATCGGTGTTCAATGAGGCCAATGATGGGATTAGGAATATTGGCAGCGTGACAGAGGGGGATACAGGAGGGGGGATTACCATATCCCAGGTAGAAACCAAACTTGAACACCTTAACGGGACTAAGTCGGGCAGATCGGATGATCTCCATCCAAGAATATTGAAGGAACTGGCGCGAGAAATAGCAGGCCCCTTAGCAATAATTTTTAATGAATCTTTAAACTCGGGGGTGGTACCGTTGGACTGGAGAATAGCTAATGTGGTTCCTATTTTCAAGAAAGGGAAAAAAAGTGACCCTGGTAACTACAGGCCTGTCAGTTTAACATCTGTAGTGTGCAAGGTCCTGCAGAAAATTCTGAAGGAGAAAGTAGTTAAGGACCTTGAGGTCAATGGCAATTGTGACAAATTACAACATGGTTTTACCAAGGGCAGATCGTGCCAAACCAATCTGATCTCCTTCTTTGAGAAAGTAACAGACATATTAGGTAAGGGAAATGCGGTGGACCTAATATACCTTGATTTCAGTAAAGCGTTTGATACTGTACCGCACGAGCAATTATTGGTTAAATTGGAAAAGATGGGAATCGATATGAAAATCCAGAACTGGTTAATGGGGAGACTGCAGCGGGTCGTACTGAAAGGTGAACTGTGAGGTTGGAGGGAGGTCACCAGTGGAGTTCCTCAAGGTTCGGTTTTGGGACAGATTTTATTTAATCTATTTATTACTGACCTCGGAACCAATTGTAGGAGTGGGCTGATAAAGTTTGCGGATGATACAAAGTTGGGAGGTATTGCCAATTCGGAGGAGGATCGGGATATTCTGCAGGGAGACTTGAATGACCTTGTAAGTTGGAGTAACAGAAATAGGATGAAATTTAATAGTGAAAAGTGTAAGGTGATGCACTTAGGGATGACTAACAACAATTTTAGTTACAAGCTGGGGACACATCAGTTAGAAGTAACGGAGGAGGAGAAAGACCTCGGAGTTCTAGTAGACCGCAGGATGACTATGAGTCGACAATGTGACGTGGCGGTGAAAAAAGCCAATGCGGTCTTGGGATGCATTAGGTGAGGTATATCTAGTAGGGATAAGGAGGTGCTGCTTCCGTTGCACTGGTGAGACCTCATTTGGAGTACTGTGTGCAGTTCTGGTCTCCAATGTTTAAAAAAGATGAACTCAAACTTGAACGGGTACAGAGAAGGGCCACTAGGATGATCAGAGGAATGGAAAACCTGTCGTATGAAAGGAGACTCGAGGAGCTCGGGTTGTTTAGCCTAACCTAACGAATGCTGAGGAGGGATATGATTGCTCTCTTTAAATATATTAGAGGAATAAATACCAGGGAGGGAGAGGAATTATTTCAGCTCAGTACTAATGTGGACACGAGTTTATATCCGAATGGATATAAACTGGCCGTGGGGAAGTTTAGGCTTGAAATTAGACGAAAGTTTGACTGTCAGAGGGGTGAAATATTGGAATAGCCTTCCGAGGGAAACGGTGGGGGCGAAGGACCTGTCTGGTTTTAAGATTAAGCTAGATAAGTTTATGGAGGGAATGGTTTAATGGGATAACATGATTTTAGTCAAATGAACAGTGTGCCATTGCTGGTAAATAGTATCAATGGCCAATGAGGTCTGGCTGGAGAATCTTGCCTACATGCTCGGGGTTCTACTGATCGCCATATTTGGGGTTGGGAAGGAATTTTCCTCCAGGGTAGATTGGCAGAGGCCCTGGAGGTTTCTCGCCTTCCTCCGCAGCAAGGGGCAGGGGTCACTAGCTGGAGGATTCTCTGCTACTTGAAGTCTCTAAACCACAGGATTTGGGGACTTCAACAGCAGAGTCAAGGGAAAGGGTTGGGACGGCTTTGTGGCCTGCATCATGTGGGAGGTCAGACTAGATGATCATAATGGTCCCTTCTGACCTTAAAGTCTATGAGTCTATGAGTCTAGGACAGTCTTATAAAATGCATCCAGATATCCTCCAGTCACACAAGCTGAAAATTGTTCCACTTTACTGCACTTCTGTAACCATATGGGAACTAATCCGGTCTGTGTTCTGTGCACATCCAAAATTCCTGCTGAATGACCTGCCCTGGGAGCGAGTTACCAGTGACCCAGGGCTGGGGCAGCAGGAGGGTGCAGTTGGGTTGGGGGGAGGGGGAGAGCCCAGGGCTGGGGTTGGGGGCAGCCAAAAATTTTTTTGCTTGGGGCAGCAAAAAATCTAGAGCCGGCCCTGTTCTTTTGACTGTTCCTTTTAAATTTCTGTTTAACTAGCTTCCTCATTTCTGGGTAGTTCCCCTTTCTGAAATTACATTCTACTGTTGTTGGCTTCTTTGGTATTTCCCACCCACCCCTCACATCCTGAGACAAGTATGTTAAATTTAATTATAATATGGTCGCTATTAACAAGCAGTTCAGCTATATTCACTTCTTGGACCAAATTCTGTGCTCCACTTAAAGACTAAAACAAGAATTGCCTCTCTCCTTGTGGATTCCAGGACTAGCTGCTCCAAGAAGCAGTTAATTATGATGTCTAGAAACTTTATCTCTGCATCCCATTCTGAAGTGACATGTACCCAGTCAATATGGGGATAGTTGTAATCCCCAGTTAGTATCAAGTTTTCTATTTCTATAGCCCCTTTAATTCCCTAGAGCATTTCACAATCACCATCTTGGTCAGGTGATCGGTAGTATATTCCTACTGCTATATTCTTATTATTTAAGCATGGAATTTCTGTCCATAGAGATTCTGTGGTACTGTTAGATTCATTTACAATTTGTACTTTATTTGACTTTATGCTTTCTTTCATATATAGTGCCACTCTCCCACCAGCACGATCTACTCTGTCCTATATATTTGGTACCCTGGTTTTACTGTGTACCATTGATTACACTGCTCTACAGCCAAAATGTTTCTGAAATAAATGTAGTCAAACTTTACTAATTCTGGGTCACTGAGAACGAAAATGAAAACTAGAGCCAATCAACAATTTTAAGCATCAAGATATGCTATTGGGTCAGTATATACGACCCTTGACTTGGGAATGGCGGAGGATAAGTGAGTTATAAAGGGAAGGGATCTCAATTTAAACCAGAAATGACTAAAATACATCTTTGACTGGATCAATGAATAAATCTATGACTGGGTTTGGACAGTACTTGCTTTTTAGGCAAAACAATGAATGATGCAATCTGAAGCTGGTATTGCGTCATACATGATATGAATTGCATCATGTTATTCCTAGAAGTCATGGATGATGTAATCATAATGAAGCTGAACAAATTGCCCTATATCAGCTCTAGAAATCAAACCATGTCATGCTCTCTTATTTGTCAGTGTTTGATTTTGCAAAGGGACACATTTCTGTTGAGCCAAAGTGAGCAGAGATGCCTCGTACTGGTGTGAACAGTGCAGATAACTTCTGCTATGTTTGTGGTGAAGTGACTTTTGCATCACAAAAGCGCAGTATAACCACTATGGTTAAAAAAGCCTATTACCTTTATTTTGGCTGCAAAATTGGAGATCAGGACAAGAGGTAGGCCCCACACATATGCTGCAACACTTGTGCAACAAATCTTCACCAGTGGTTGAACAAGAAAAGGAAATCTATGCCTTTTGCAGTGCCAATGATTTGGAGAGAGCCAACAGATCATACCAGCAATTGTTACTTCTGCATGGTGCCTCCAGTTGGGAAAGGTGTGTCAAAGAAGAAAAAGTGGACTGTGCATTATCCAAACATTCCATCAGCTATACGCCCAGTACCCCACGGAGAAGGACTGCCGGTTCCTGATGCACCAGAATCATTCTCACTTGAGTCAGACGAGGAAGAGGAAGAGGATGAAACTTCTGGTCCTGAACCATCAATGTCACAGGACCCACATCTTCTCCCATCCTCCTCCTCTGAACCACACCTCATAACACAAGGTGAACTGAATGACCTTGTCAGGGATTTGGAACTACCCAAGAGTAAGGCAGAGCTGTTGGGCTCCAGACTACAGCAGTGGAATCTCCTGGCAGGTGATGTTAGGGTTTCCATGTTCCGTGACCGTCAAAAGGATCTTGTCCCATTCTTCTTCATGGAAGGTGATCTTGTAGCCTGCAACAACATCGATGGTGTGATGGCAGCCCTCAACATCGTTCACGATCCAGATGAGTGGAGACTGTTCATTGATTCATCGAAGAAGAGTCTAAAAGCTGTTTTACTGCATAATGGCAATGTTTTGCCATCAATTCCAGTTGGTCATGCAGTCCATATGAAGGAAACCTATGACAACATGAAACAACTTTTGAGGTGCATAAACTATGACCAACATCAGTGGCAACTTTGTGGCAATTTGAAGGTTGTTGCTCTCTTGCTTGGTCTGCAGACTGGATACACAAAGTACTGCTGTTTTCTCTGCGAATGGGATAGTCGTGCAAGAGATTCCCACTACATTAAGAAAGATTGGCCTCTCCGACAGCCCTTGGAGCCTGGGAGGAAAAGTGTTCAGCATCCACCACTTGTTGAATCAAGGAAGATTTTGTTACCACCCTTACACATCAAGCTGGGTCTGATGAAGAACTTTGTCAAGGCCATAGACAAAACACAAGCAGCTTTCAAGTACCTCCGTGGAAAATTTCCATGGTTAAGTGAAGCTAAGATAAAGGAAGGTGTCTTTGTTCATCCTCAGATTCGTGAACTTCTTCGAGATGATGCATTTGACCATGCACTGCGTGGCAAGGAAAAGACGGCATGGAAAGCCTTCCAGTTAGTGGCAATACATTTTTTCGGAAACAACAAGGCAGACAACTTCAGGTTGTTGGTGGAAAACCTCCTCAAGGCATACAAAAGCCTTGGTTGCAACGTGTCACTAAAGATACATTTTTTGCACTCTCATCTAGATTTTTTTCCACCGAACTGCGGAGCAGTGAGCAATGAGCACGGCGAGCGATTTCACCAGGACATTGCAACAATGGAGAAATGCTATCAGGGCAAATGGAACCCATCAATGCTTGCAGACTATTGCTGGACAGTGACAAGAGATGCTCCATTTAATGAATACAAGAGACAAGCCAAGAAGCGCCGAGTAGACACTGAATAGGACTAAACTATGTACATAATAGTTTTTTGCCTTTTGTTTCATAATACATTTTATTTATATAACCCCTTTGCTGATTTTTAAAGTGTTACATAAACAGGACAGGTGAAATATTATCATGGAAAGCAACCAGAAACACGTGAAAAGAGCTAGGTTTACAATTTATGATTAAAACTCTACTATCTACACAATATACATAGACATAAAATGTAAAAACGTAAATATCTTAGAAACAGTAGCCAATCAGTTGTTTTAATTGTCATATTTGAATTCAGAACATCAAAATACATAATAAATAGCACATTTTATCTCTGAAGCAGAAGACTTCTCAAAAATTGTAGACCAGTGTTATAATTGTTCCACCAAGTTTCTGTGGTGCCTATTATATCAATATCCTCATTTAATACTAGGCGCTCAAATTTACCCATCTTAGTATTTAGACTTCTAGCATTTGTATACAAACACTTACAAAATTTGTCACTTTTTAGCTGTCTGTCTTCATGTGATATAATTGAAGGGGAGTCTTTCATTTGACTGTTACTCTTCAGTTCCTATATGTACTTTAACAACTTCTATCCTTTCCTCTTTACTAAGACAGAGACTCCCTGTTAATAGATCCTCCTTTAAGGGATGTCTCTGTCCAAACCATGTGCTTCTGTTGGATTTCCCCCAGCATATAGTGGGTGCTAGGCTACCACAAATAACCTTTAATCTTAAGGTTTGAAAGTACTTTACAGGCTGAAATTCAGCAAGTTACACAGTGAATCACTGGCAAAACTGGGAATAGAAACCAGGAGTTCTTACCTCATAAAATCACTTATCTGACTACTAGCCAGCAATCCCACCCACATTCACAAACTTCTTGACCACATTATTTCAGTGTGTTTCATTACCTAGTTGTTGTGCCTCTTCCCAATTTTCCTCCTCTCATACACAAATTTAGAGGCAAAATGTTAAGGTAAATCATAAAACTACTGATAAGTTTTATAAGATGTAGCATGCATACAGGCACTTTTGAGTCTGAATAGACAAGTTTCAGCTTGTTTCAGTCTTTAATCATTGTACTTTTACTAGGACATGCATTTTGCTCTGATATTCTTCCTCTTGATAACTGGTTTGATTATTTTAGTATTTAGTATGATCAGAAAATCAAATTTGTTAGTTGGTGAGAAAGACATTAAAGATGGCAAGTTGTTTAAATTTCCAGTCTCACTTCCTCATTCCCATTTTTCAATGCCACTGCATTACTATTTTTTTTAAATATTCAGGTTCCAAGCACACATGAGCTTTATTATAGAGCTCCTGAACATGATTTTGTTTTTGAACAGAAGACATTATGGGCTTCACCATTTTGAATGCCAATTAAAAATATCACAAGAACGTGGAATTTGGTAAAGACTATAACTGGGAGTTCATTGTAAAATATCTATATGCCTAAAAAGAACCTTATGCACCCATTGTATTCAGTGGCAAAATGGGAGCAAAGACTGAGCCCTACATCAACGATGATACGCTAAAACAACATTAAGGGCTCAATTGTGGCTTGCAAACTTCACTGTCCTTGCCTGCCACTATACAGGGATGGTTGGGGACCTGCTCAGTCCAGGCAGGGAGAATGGACTTGGTAATATCAAAAAGTGAGCAGAGCTTCAGCTTCCTTAAGCATTAATTCAAATTGCAAGAAGAAAAGGAGAGGGACAAAAGAATACACTACTACTATATTCAATCCATTATAAATGCAGAAATATTACTTGTAATCACTCAAATCATCTCAGCAAAAAAGTTCAACACTTCCCACCCAAATTAAGGTAACAACATCAGCACAATCTCATTGTGCAAGAAATGTAATAAATATTTAGCTTAAAGTAGTAATTTTAGAAATGCAAGTACCACAACAGTTTATGAATTTCAAAATTTTCTGAACGAATCAATGGCCTATGGATTGATTAAAAAAAATTCAAATTTAGAATTTTATTGAAACACACGATGTTACAATGTAGTTTATATTAAAAAGGACTTCCTTTATATCTACAGTACTATTAAAATTCAACCTTATGAAAAACCATATGTTGCCTCTGCATTAATATCAAACAGACCCTGTTTTTAATTTATATAGACTAAGTTAAATTCCTTCTACTCCTACTCCCAAAACATTAAGGCGATATACACGTATAACATTTAAAAACCCACTTAATTTGAACAGTGCTATTATTCCAATGGGAAATGTTAGGACATCAGTATCTCATTAGTTATTTCTAGGGCTGTCAATTAAGCGCAGTTAACTTCACGCAATTAACTCAAAAAAAAATTGCGATTCATCACACTTATAGCAATAGAATACCAATTTAAATGTATTAAACATTTTGAAGGTTTCCCTTCATTTTCAATATTGATTTCAATTACAATACAGACTACAAAGTGCACAGTGCTCATTTTATATTATTTTTGATTACAAATATGTGCACTGTAAAATGATAAACAAAAGAAATGGTATTTTTCAATACATCTCATACAGTACTGAAGTACAATTGCTTTATCGAGAAAGTAACTTACACATGCAGATTTTTTTTGGTTACATAACTGCACTCAAAAATAAAACAGTGCAAAACTTTAGAGCCTACAAGTCCACTCAGTCCTACTTCTTATTCTGCCAGTCGCTAACAAACAAGTTTGTTTACATTGACGGGAGATACTGCTGCCTACTTCTTATTTACAATGTCACCTGAAAGTGAGAATGGGTGTTCACATGGCACTTTTGTAGCTGGCATTGCAAGATATTTACATGCCAGATATGCTAAACATTCGTATGCCTCTTCATGCTTCGGCCACTATTCCAGAGAACATGCTTCCATGCTGATGATGCTCGTTAAAAAAAAGTGTCAATTAAATTTGACTGTGCATGCTTTTAGAAGTCTTAAAAGAGCAACACTCCAATGTGGAAACTACAATACCCGCACCACCAAAAAAGAAAAATCAATCTTCTGCTGGTGGCATCTGACTCAGATGATGAAAATGAATATGCGTCAGTCTGCACTGCTTTGGATCATTATCAAGCAGAACCCATCATCAGCATGGAAGCATGTGCTCTGGAATGGTGGTTGAAGCATGAAGGGACATATGAATCTTTAGCACATCTGGCACGTAAATATCTTGCAGTGCCATGCAAACGCGTGTTCTCACTTTCAGGTGACATTGTAAACAAGAAGCAGGCAGCATTATCTTCTGCAAATTGTAACCAACCTTGTTTGTCTGAGTGATTGGCTGACTAAGAAGTAGCACTGAATAGACTTGTAGGCTCTAAAGTTTTACATTGTTTTATTTTTGAATGCAGGTTTTTTTTGTACATAATTCTACATTTGTAAATTCAACTTTCATGATAAAGAGATTGCACTACAGTACTTGTATTAGGTGAACTTAAAAATACAATTTGTTTTTTACAGTGCAAATGTTTGTAAAAAAAATAAATATAAAGTGAGCACCATACATTTTGTATTCTGAGTTGTAATTGAAATTAATATATTTGAAAATGTAGTAAACATCCAAAAATATTTAAAATAAACGGTATTTTATTGTTAGCACGATTAATTGCGGAAAAAATTAATTGCTTGGCAGCCCTAGTTATTACATTTTAACTAGACCAATAATGAATTATGACTTAAGGACAAATACTTAAATAACTAGCTCTATCAATCAAACCTCACCTTGTTCCTAAAAATATTCTTCACTGAGAACAAAAAGCCTTCAATTCTAAAAAATATAAAAAAAGAGCCTAAAGTTGACCATGACCAGTTTATACATCTTTAGAAGTGTTAAAAGCTGTCTCCACTAGTGTTCAAAAATATTAGGTAAAACATGGTAGGTAACAAAATCTTAAACTTTTTTTTTTTTAATTCTAGACCTGGTCTGAATCACTAGAGTAGGCCACACCAGTTTAACTCCCACTTTATTTCAGTGCAGCATGTCTAACTCAGGGGGTTTCACAGAAGTAATAAATGTACTAGTTACACCCGTGTTAATTTTAATAATATAGACAGGGCCCAGGATAGTTTTTTCTGCAACTCCCGGCCCTAAGCCTGGAATGGGGGCAGAAGTGAATCAAGTATGTGAGACCAGATACACGATTACTCTAGGATGATTCTTCTTCTAACCAAGGTGGTGCCAGAGGATCATGAATCTCAGGTTGCTAAAGGTCAGGTGAAAAATAGGAATTCAGATCCCTTTCCTCACCCCCACCAAAATTCCAAGTAAATTCCACATCTGCATATTGTTCAAATCTATAGTGTGAAATTTGTAAATGTAAAAGTCATAAATAGGATATGAAAAGCATGGACAAACATTACAGACAAAACTTCCTGTTAGCCATAAAACATGACAACTATTATGCTGCTTAGATTTCACAATTTCAGTTTAATGTAGATAGATCAGAGGTCCCCGAACTGTGGGGTGCAGCCAGGGCCGGCTCTAGGCACCAGCCCTCCAAGCATGTGCTTGGGGCGGCACTTTCTAAGAGGCGGCACTCCGGCCCCCCTTTTTTATTTTTATTTTTTATTTTTTTGCTTGGGGCGGCATTGCCGGGAGCCAGCCCTGGCCCAGCCACTCGCCCTGCCAGCGGGAGCTGGGATCCGCGCCCCCTGCCCAGCCCGGCGGCGCCCTGTACAGCGCTGCCCTGGGGAGACTCGGCGCAGCAGCTAGAGGGGCTAGAGGGGCTCCCGGAGTGTGTGAGGAGCAGGGGGGGCAGGAAGGGAAGCGGCGCCCGGAATGCAGAGAGGCAGATGGGGTCCTGCTGCCCCTGCCGCGCCAAGTCTTCCCTTCCCTTCCACCCCCGCCGCTCCTCACACACTCCAGGAGCCCCTCTAGCCACTGCCGCAGCCCGGACTGCAGCGGCCACGAGAGGGGCTCCCGGAATGTGTGAGGAGCGCTGAGGGAGAGAAGCGGCGCCCCCTGGAGCCGAGCCTGGGCTGCGGTGGAGGCGAGGGGCTCCCAGAGTCAGGGCCGCCCGGGGGGGGGCAAGTGGGGCAATTTGCCCCAGGCTCCGGGTATATCCAAGGCTCCCCCCGCCTCCGTCTTCCCCCATCCCCCGGCATCTCAGCCAGTAAGGGGGCGGGGCTGCAAGCTGCGGCCGAGCAGCGGGAACTCAGGCCCCGCTGGAGACACCAGGCGGCTGCAGCGATGTTTGGGAGAGGGATAAGCGGCATGGTAAGGGACCGGGGCACCCCCGACCCCATCCCCAACAGCCCTGACCCCCAAAATTTTTTTGCTTGGGGCAGCAAAAGACCTAGAGCCAGCCCTGGGTGCAACCCCCCCACCAGCAGCAGGGAGGATCATTTGAGGAGATGCAGTGGGGCCCAGGCCAGTCCCCACGGGGGGTGGGGTGGGAGCGCCACCCAGCCCCACTCCCACTTGTGCTCCAGCCCCGCCCCCAGCTTCATGCCCGGCTCCGCCCAGCCTCAGCCCCCAACTGCAGCCTAGCCGCAGCTCTGCATCTGGCCCTGCTGCCAGCCCCAACCCCAGCCTCAGCCCCCTTACCTCTGTCCGCCCCCCACCCTTGGGAGCTAAAAATGGGGTTATGAAGCCTGAAGGAGCTATTTTGAAAATAAAACAAAACCAAAAACAGCACAGACAAGATTTAATTCCTTAGTCAAGAAGATCTAAATGTGTAATGTGCCTATGCTGGGTTTTTTGTTTGGGTTGATTTGTTTTTTTATTTTGGTTTGGTTGTTTGCACTTATGCTGCCAGAGGAGTGCAAACTCCTAGCACAGATTACTGCACTGGTGTCAGCCATGAAAAAATTAAGGAACACTTTACGCCTTGCATTACCTTACATTTGCATTAGTGCAGCTACATTGATGTAGCTGTACTAGCATGGAAAACTAGCACAGGTAAGGCTTTAGTAGGATTATGACCTCACAAGTATCAAGAATTTGACACTTGATTAAATGAGGGAATGTTTTTTATTCAGACTGTTCCTTAGTTTTGTTTGTTTGTTTTTGTGTAAATTAAATAGTACACATAGTGAGAAAATATCTCTTTGCCACTTTTACCCCTTGACTTAAGGGCTGAGAAAATTCCCAGTATACATTTCCGTTGATCAAGACTTCACATATCTGATATTTCTAAGAAAAAAAGAACAGAAAAAAGCCTTAAGGAATACCCTTTGGGTCTTCTCTGTTTGTCATAAAGAAAAAAATGCACAAACCCATTTTTCCCCCTTGGCAGGTAACCTTTAAACCAGGGGTGGGCAAATTATGGCCCACAGGCCAGATCCAGCCCGCCAGCCATTTTAATCTGTCCCTTGAGCTCCCGCTGGGGAGCGGGTTCTGGGACTTGCCCTGCTCCAGCCGGGGAGCAGGGTCATGGGCTGCTCTACGCGGCTCCCGGAAGCAGCGGCATGACCCCCCTCCAGCTCCTATGCAGCCAGAGGGCTCCACTCTGCATGTTGCCCCCACTCCAAGCGCCACCTCCGCAGCTCCCATTGGCTGGGAACCAGAGCCAATGGGAGCTGCAAGGGCGGTGCCTGCAGACAAAGCAGCGTGCAGAGCCGCCTGGGCACGCCGCTGCATAGGAGCCGGAGAAGGGAGATGCCACTGCTTCCAGGAGCCGCTTGAGGTAAGCACCGCCCGGAGCCTGCACCTCTGAGCCTCTCCCCATGCCCCAACCCCCTGCCCCAGCCCTGATCCCCCTCCCGCCCTCTGAACCCCTCAATCCCAGCCCAGAGCACCCTCCTGCACCCCAAACCCCTCATCCCCAGCCCCACCCCAGAGCCCATACCCCCAGCTGTAGCCTGCACCCCTTCCTGCACTCCACTCCTCTGCCCCAGCCCGAAGCCCCCTCCCACACCCTGAACTCCTCATTTCTGGCCCCACCCCAGAGCCCGCACCCCCAACCAGAGCCCTCACCCCCTCTCACAGCCCAACCCCAATTTTGTGAGCATTCATGGCCTGCAATACAATTTCTATTTCCAGATGTGACCCTTGGGCCAAAAAGTTTGCCCACCCCTGCTTTAAACACTGCATACATTTGGCAGAGCATGGGTATGAAAAATCTCATCCACAAATATTCATAAAGATTTGCCAAACAGTGCAGCAGTAGAGGTACTGTTTTTACAGCATACTAAAATGCCTTCATGTATCCTGATAGATCAGAAAGAATCCATATATGCAACATCTTGGTGTATGCCTTTTAGTATCAGGCACGTGCTGTATATTCCTGAATCACACATACCGGGCCAGAGTTTCAGCTGGCCCTTGCATAGGCATGGAAGGAGCAATGAATGTTTTCTTGAGTCTAGAGATTATTCCCTGCTAACACCACCTTGGAGGCAAGGCACTCCAAAAGGGTCAGGGAGGAGATGGAGCCATGGAACTGCCCCACCTTGCCAGTGGTCAGTGCAGCCAGGCACTGTTGTGCACGCCACTCTGCCAGGCAAGGGAGCATATGGTGCTTCTCCTTAGGGATGCATGCAGTATTGCCAGCTCTATGCTTTCAAAAATCATGAGATTTTTCAAAAATAATAAATGTCTGGGTTTTCTTATTTACCATCAGATTTTTGAAGCTTTAGGGGGGAAAATACCCAGGGCTGCCCAGAGGATTCAGGGGGCCTGAGGCAAAGCAATTTTGGGGGCCCCTTCCATAAAAAAAGTTGCAATACTATAGAATACTATATTCTCGTGGGGGCCCCTGTGGGGCCCGGGGCCTGAGGCAAATTGCCCCACTTCCCCCCGCCCCCGGGGTGGCCCTGAAAACACCTAAGTCCCACATTTGTAAGGGTATTTAGGCGTTGCCGCACTTGGTGGTGCAACACCTAACTGAGTTAGGAGCCTGGGTTTAATTTCCAAAAGTGATTTAGGCACTTAGGAGCCTAAAGCCCAGTGGCTGTCTGCATGAGCTTTTAAGGGTCAAAATCCAGCCTCAAATACACATGCAAAAATGTGTCCTTCCCAATGGCGCTTGCAAGGGATTCCTCTTTCTATCACCCTCAGGTTGGGGTCACTGCCATTCTATCCCTCTTCATTTCCCACTCCATCATTATCCTCTGGACCCCCTTAGTCTCCTTCTGCGCCACTTCAGTCTTCTTCCAGCTTCTCATGTTACTCCATTCTCTAGGGTTGCCAGGTGTCTGGTTTTTGACCAAAGTGAATAAGGAAAAGTTATTTACTTGTTCCCATAATATAAGAACTAGGGACCACCAAATGAAATTAATGGGCAGCAGGTTTAAAACAAATAAAAGGAAGTTCTTCTTCACACAGCACACAGTCAACTTGTGGAACTCCTTGCCTAAGGAAGTTGTGAAGGCTAGGACTATAACAGGGTTTAAAAGAGAACTGGATAAATTCATGGAGATTA